>NC_091741.1:0-304815 GCF_043380555.1 Nothobranchius furzeri
GGCCGAAGCAAGACGCGCCCCGAGGAGCGTCTTGCCACTTGTCACTACTCGGTCTAACTGAGCGCCTCCAGGAGAGAGGTCCAAGCAAGGCGCGCCCCGAGGAGCGTCTTGCCAAATGTTACTACTCAGTCTGACTGAGCGCCTCCAGGAGGGAGGTCCAAGCAAGACGCGCCCCGAGGAGCGTCTTGCCACATGTCACTACTCGGTCTGACTGAGCGCCTCCAGGAGAGAGGCCCAAGCAAGACTTGCCCAGAGGAGCGTCTTGCCACATGTCAACACTGGGTCTGACCGAGC
This sequence comes from Nothobranchius furzeri, assembly GCF_043380555.1. Lineage (NCBI taxonomy): Eukaryota > Metazoa > Chordata > Actinopteri > Cyprinodontiformes > Nothobranchiidae > Nothobranchius > Nothobranchius furzeri. The sequence continues at coordinate 295 of NC_091741.1, forward strand.
GCCTCCAGTAGAGAGGCCCAAGCAAGACACGCCCCGAGGAGCGTCTTGACATATGTCAACACTGGGTCCGACTGAGGGCCTCCATGAGAGAAGCCCAAGCAAGACGCGCCCCGAGGAGAGTCTTGCCACATGTCAACACTCGGTCTGACAGAGGGCATTCAGGAGAGAGGCCGAAGCAATACGCGCCCCGAGGAGCGTCTTGCCACATGTCACCACTGGGTCTGAATGAGCGCCTCCAGGAGAGAGGCCCAACCAAGACGCGCCCCGAGGAGTGTCTTGCCACATGCCAACACTGGGTCTGACTGAGCGCCTCCAGGAGAGAGGCCCAAGCAAGATGTGCCCCGAGGAGCGTCTTTCCACGTGTCACCACTGGGTCTGACTGAGTGCCTCCAGGAGAGAGGCCCAAGCAAGACGCGCCCCGAGGAGCGTCTTGCCACATGTCAGCACTGGGTCTGACTGAGCGCCTCCAGGAGAGAGGCCCCTGCAAGACGCGCCCCGAGGAGCGTCTTGCCTTATGTCAGCACTCGGTCTGACTGAGCGCCTCCAGGAGAGAGGCCCAAGCAAGACGCGCCCCGAGGAGCGTCTTGCCACATGTCAACAATGGGTCTGACTGAGGGCCTCCAGGAGAGAGGCCCAAGCAAGATGCGCCCGGAGGAGCGTCTTGCCACATGTCAACACTGGGTCTGACAGAGGGCCTCCAGGAGAGAGGCCCAAGCAAGACGCGCCCCGAGGAGCATCTTGCCACATGTCACCTCTGGTTCTGACTGAGCGCCTCCAGGAGAGAGGCCCAAGCAAGACGTGCCCCGAGGAGCCTCTTGTCACATGTCAACACTGGGTCTGTCTGAGCGCCTCCAGGAGAGAAGCCCAAGCAAGACGCGCCCCGAGGAGCGTCTTGCCACATGTCAACAATGGGTCTGACTGAGGGCCTCCAGGAGAGAAGCCCAAGCAAGACGCGCCCCGAGGAGCGTCTTGACACATGTCAACACTGGGTCTGACAGAGGGCCTCCAGGAGAGAGGCCCAAGCAAGACGCGCCCAGAGGAGTGTCTTGCCACATGTCACCACTGGTAGACCCGTTGCCCTCACCATCGTTGCGCTTCGAGATGAACTATTGCTAAAGATGATCGTCCTCATCAACCACGGCGCTACCAGAGTAGCTCGTAACGAAGACCCTCTCCGCGACCTCGCGGCCAGTGTGCGCAGTGTACAGCAAATGACTAACGATGTTGTGAGCGATATATCGGAAAAACTTTGCACTGACGCGACGGTCGCCACTGCAGGTTGTGTGAGTCTCGCGCAAAGTGCCATATCAAACGTGCGCAAGCTAGTGACAAGCAACTTCACCAGATCCGTAGATTCTGCATACGCTTGAATACCAACGAAAGTATCGAGAGATAACACCAACACGAGTTGCGCGACGGCGCTGGCTGCAGTCGCTACAACACTGGATTTATTAATCAACGTAATTGTGATCGTAATGGCGTATCGAGTGTGCACCAGAAACTACAACCAGTACTACAGAAAACTGGCATGAGGGTCGCGGTCTAACGTTATGTTGGTGTCTCGCATCGACCGTCGACGGCCGTTTGCCAGCGGCTGAAAATGGCACAGTTGACGAAATGGAAACGCCGACCGTCCATAGTGCACTCTCGCAAGTTCCAACCGCACCATCTCAGGAGACAGACCACAGAGTCATATTAGCGGAGGGTAGATAGAAAATGCGCAAACCGCCGCAACCGCCCATATACATACTATACGAGTTCAACATAGAGTGGAGTAAGAAGTTACTACCGATTGTATTTACAACGTGCAAGCAGCTGGTGTGTGACGCTTTACTTGATTATCACAGAGGTTGCGATGTCCTGTGTTCCACGAGCGCATGGAAACAAGTGAACGAACTTCTACGGACCGTACTGTTGGGGTATGAGTGAGCTGTAAAATCAATACACGCTAGACACGCGGACTTTGCCGCATTACTGGACACGCATATCGCCACAACAAAACCGGGTCAAGTGTTCGGGGCGTCACCGCGCTCAACTATACACGTCTTGGCCTACCACGAGTACATGAGCCCACAAGATCCTAAGCGAGGTAGAAGCCGTTGTGTCTACCCAACGCAAATTCAGCACAGCCGTGCGCGCTAAGACAAGTCCCTCTAGATTGCTGGAAACTTTGGAAACGTTGAAGGCTGGCGTGTACGCGCTTTCTACACATCTCAACGGTATGATCGTGTAATAAAAATGAACTTGTCATCTGTTGTATAATTGCTTTATACAAGTTATTGATCACTACTGTTTGTCAATCACACTTATCATGAGGATGTAATCAAGGAGAGCCGAACATAATGTGATCATGAGGATGTAATCAAGGTAATCCTGGTGGAGGTGTGCAGCTTTGCACGCACATCAGGGAATGTATAAGGAGCAGAGCAGAGCTCAGAGCTGTTAGAGCTGTTTGAAGGATTCTATTTGACGAGGTTCATGGATTACGTTTTCTAACTGGGGTGTTCAGCTCTCCACCCATAAGCAACGGTAAGAGAAATGTTTTGTTCATGATTGATAACTTGTATGAATGCTGGTTGAATAAAGCCTTGTTGTTCCTCTAATATTCAAGTTGTGTTTCATTGTTTCTGGCGTCGACTTGACAAACGATCCTGATTAAATAAATATAAAGTGTAAAAAGAGACTTTGAGTCTTTTAAGGTAATTAAAATAAAATAAAACATTTTATTTTAGAACATTTTTGGCGTCACGAACAGGATCAGTCAAGCTATTCCAGCAACAATGAAGTGTTTTTGGAGAAGCAAAAAGGAGCCGAGTGCTTCTGGGGAGGGAACGCCGATTCCCGTGCCGATTCCCGGCTGGGAAACGGAGGAGTTCCGATCCATTGGTGATATGTTAAGGCAGCGCGGTGGACGCCCTGGGCCGTGGGGAGAGTTAAATGGAGTGGTCAGCCCCGCCGTGGTGCTGGACCATTTGACGCGGATAGAAGTTAAAAAAAAAGCGCCGCTGGCAGGAGTGAGAGATATGATGTGGCTTTTTGCAGAAGCATGGAAAAAACAGGAGTTAGAATTGAGCAGTTGTAGAGAGCGAGCGGCGCAGGAGAAAATCCATGCTGAAGAAGTTGAGAAATCATGCTCAGAGTTTGAGCAGAGAGTGTGTGTGATGGGGAAAGAGCTAAAGCATGCTCAGAATGTTTTGGATAAAACGCTGACTTTTGTGTCTCGAGCGCAAAGGAAGGAAAAGAAGCGACCTCGTAGAGCAGGTCCTGCTCAGATCCGGGCGTTTGTAAAGAATGTTGGTGAAGATTGGAACCCAGAGAAATGGAACGGGGATCTTTGGGGGGATGATGAGGAGGAGGAGTGGGCGATTAAACCTGACCCACCACCTCAGCCCTTGTATCCATCATTACAGGGGATAAAGATGTCAGAACAAAGACCTATTACTAGGCGTCGGCGAGAACAGCAAATTATTCCACCAATACTGGTAGATATGGTGGATGATCAGGGACGGCCGGAACTCGATGAGGCGGGTAATATAAGAAGGATGTTACAACAGCAGCCACAACCCGCCCCTAGGCTGCTAACAACGCTAGAGGATTATTCACAAGATGAGTTAAATCACATGAATGGGAAGCTGAAACAGCGCCCAGGCGAACCAACTGACTCCTGGCTTAATCGCCTTATGGAGGATGGCGCGTGTGATATAGCCATAGATGCCGGTGATGCCATGAGATTTTCAGGATTAAGTACTGATGCACAGATAAATGCTGAATACCGGGCTACAGTCCGGGCATTGCCAGCTGATGAAGATTTCAATGTGGGGGATGCATATGCTCTGGCATGTCATGTAATCTATCCTACCACGGCGGACTGGTCTGAGATTAAAGGGCAATGGCAGACAGTGAGAGATGCCATTCAGCGGCTCACCAGACTCACTATTAGAGAGCAAGTGGCTCGAAACGGGGGAGCTGGAGTGGTGGACTGTAACATCTCTAAGGCAACTAGAGATCACCTCATCAGACATGCCCCACCACATTATAAACCCATGGTGACCAGCTTGTTGTTTGGCGCGGCAGACCAGACTTTTGCCGCAATAAAAGATCGTCTTGGCGAACTCACCACGCTGGGTGATTGGTCTGAGACGAGGAGAGAGGGAGCTAGAACTGAAAATAAACCCAGGATTGATCCACATTCAAGGGGTCGTAAAGGGGGGGCAATGGGCCCCTCTAGAACAGATCTGTGGAGGGCACTGCGACAAGCGGGAGTGCCGTTTGAGGAGATTGATGGATTGCCCACTAATGCATTGATGGAGAAATGCAGCCAAATGGGACTGAAGGTCCATTGTCAGTTCAGACATTGTCCTGAAAAGGACGACAGGATGTCTGTGTCAGAATTGGTTGGAATGTTGCAGAATGTGATCAGGGAGGTGGCGTCGAAGCCTGCTGAACCTTCCGCCCCTCCCAAGGAATCTTCAGAGGAGGAGAGTTCAGATGAGTGTTATCAGGTGGCGGCAGTGAAGCGTAGAAAGAAAAAACAGCACCGAAGGGAACATGATGATGAATAGGATGAAGGTCAAGCTCAGGTTGTTGCCAGTGCCTCAGGATGGTCAATAAATGATATCAGACCACATGTGGATTTACAGATTTATTGGAAAAAATCAGTACAGACAGTAATGGCATTGGTTGACACTGGGGCGGAGGCCTCGGTAATTCATGGCAATCCTGATAAAATAAAGGGAAACATTGTAGAAAAAGGAGTATCAATGCTCCACGAGCAAGTGGCAGACGTTCCAGAAATGGATGAAGTGCCTTTTGAGGTAAAACCAATCCAGGATTCTCCTGTGAAACTGGGGGTAAGATGGAGCGAACTCACCCCAGAGCAGCAGGAGCGAGCCTGGTTCACTGATGGTTCCTGTCAATATGTGGCAGGAACCAGGAAATGGAAGGCTGGGGCATTTAACCCTGGTACACAACAAGTTATGGAACTCACAGGGACAGGAAAGAGTAGTCAATGGGCGGAGTTGAAAGTAGTACACATGGTAATAATGACGGCTGGGGTGCAGGGAGTAAGTATTTATACTGACTCCTGGTCAGTAGCCCAAGGAATGTTAACTTGGATGCCAACTTGGCATGCTACACAATGGAAGATACATTCAAAAGAGGTTTGGGGAGCTGACCTATGGAAGGACATTTGGGAGAAATGCCAAAATATTCCTGTGTCAGTATTACATGTGGATGCTCATACTAATAACAATGATCCTGAATCCCTGCATAATCAGACTGTAGATAAGATAGTGAAAATTCAGGCTGTAAGACAATCAAGTCCTGGATTAGCCAAATGGGCTCACGTTACTGCTGGACATTGGGGTGTGCAGGGAACATTGAAATGGGCGAGGGACAGAGGAATAGATCTCATCATTGATGATATTAAAACTGCCATAGAAGATTGTGAACCTTGTCAACATCAGAAAAAGAGAATCCCTCGACATATACAGGGACAGATACATCGAGGTAAACAAGCGGGACAGTGTTGGCAGATTGATTTCATTGGACCATTGCCAAAAAGTAAAAACTGTAAGTATGCATGCACAGCCGTGGATACGGTGTCAGGGGTACTGGTGGTGCATCCGTGTCATAACGCCAATCAGGAGGCTACATTGAAATGTCTGTCATTAATAGAGACCTATTATGGACTACCTTTGCAGGTTCAGACTGATAATGGTACCCATTTCACTGGAAATAAGGTCAAAGAATGGGCAGAGAACAACGCGGTAGAATGGATCTATCATGTAGCATATCACCCGAAAGCTAGTGGACTCATTGAGAGAATGAATGGGTTACTGAAAGAGAAACTAAGGAAACTATCGGTTATTAATTCTTTGGACAAATGGAGAGAAAATCTGACTAGGGCAGTACATCAGTTAAATAACAGACCCGTGGGGGATGGAGTTACTCCACTGATGCTAATGGTTGCCAGGGCAGGAAGGGAAACAACTTCTACTGACCCTCCTATACGAATGTGGAAACTAACTTCTGAGGCAGAACTCCCTGTTAGAGCAACTGCGGGCTCTGTGGGATTAGATCTTAAAATCTTGGAAAGCATCACTTTAGTAACCAATAAAGTGACAGTGGTAAAAACAGGATTGGGAATACAATGTCCACCAGGAACTTATGCTCATGTGTGTCCAAGAAGTGGTTTAGCTTTGAGGGGTCTAACCATTTTAGCTGGGGTAATAGACTCAGACTATCAAGGGGAAATAGGTGTGGTGTGTCAGCATACAGGTAAAGAACCGTTGGTACTGGAAAAAGGAGACAAGATAGCTCAGTTAGTAATCAAACGGTGTGTAATGTCCAAAGTTGAAGAGATTACTAAACCTACCACTATCACTCAGAGGGGTGAAACTGGGTTTGAATCATCAGACTTTACTGCGGGGGCAAAAGTGTGGGTGGAGCAGCTCAATGGTCCTCCCAGAGCTGGAGAGATTATTGCACAGGGAAAAGATGCTGTGGTAAGTGTATTGTTCCCCGGAGAGGAAAAATGGATTAATATTCCGATAAACAAATGTTACAGGAGAGAAAATTAATGCTTGTCATTCTATCTGCAGTTTTATATGTATCCCATAGGCGGGTGTCTGAGTGACGGTGGTTGACTGGGTCCCCTTCCCCTACAAAAGGATTGAACCCTTGTCGAGGCGATGGATGGGCTCCGCGGACCTGGTGGTGTCGGATGTTTGGTCATCGTCCTCCATGTCCTCGCTGTCATCGCACTGAGGGCACATTTCTGTTGGGGGCTCACGGAAGGACAAGTGTTGGAAGAAGGGGTCATGGGCCATCTGGAATTGGTTAGCAGTATGTCCAACCGCACTCAAGGCACATTCACATGCAGAGCAAATGACGCTTGCTACTTGGGAAACCTAACATCTACCGGTAAGATGTACCGGTGCAGAGGATGTCTTAAAATCCGAGGAAGGGTGATCAGCCCGGGGGTGTTGGTTCAAGGATCAACAGTAACCTTTAATTCTGCAGCGTGCATCTGTGCATACCATCAGGGGAATGGTACTTGCATACAAAATGGCACAAATTGGAGTATGAAGGTTGATCGCGATTTCCGGATCAGGAATGGAACTGTAATCACAGGAGGACGCGCCTATTTGTACATATTCTGGGTGCTGCCCGACACAGCTAGAGCTACGCAGACAGCTGTAGCTCCCCTGGTTCACACTTGTCAACAAATGGGACAAATAAGGGTAGCCGAATATGTGCGATGGACTGTGAAATTCCCTCCTATTCCGCCTTGCAACAGGAGGAGGCGAGCATGGTATGACACCGTGCTAGGAGGAACTGGAACTTTGTATGGTCTGGCTAACACAGCAAACAATGAGGTAACACGAACTATGCTGTCCAACACTGGAGAATACACCGCACAAGCTGTCACCAAGACTGCAAGATGGATGCCTTCGACTGTATCTAGTCAGCTAGAAGGAAGTGATGTGTGGAAAAGTGTATTTAAATGGAATCTAAAGCTTTGGAATGAAACTTATGATGCATTGCATAATTTGTCACACATAGGTAATTGGACAGTCTGTTCCTTGCAGACTATTCATGCTGAGACACAGAGAAATAGGTTTCAAATACAGGTAATGAGTAATAACTATCATGCATGGCGAACATTATGGAACATCAGTAGTTCATTATGGCTACAGCTACATGCAGAAATGACGATTTGTAATAAATCTATGTGTACTGGATACTGGGATCAGTATAATATGACATCAGTAATGACTGTGTGTAGATATCAGATACTGCCGGTGATAACCACTAAAGGGTTTTGGTATCTCCATGTTAGTGGAGAGTGGTGGGATGTTAAAACAAATCGAACATATGAAGTAAAACACTGTGATGAGACTGATAAGGGTTTAGCCTGCCCATTGGTAAAAGGACATAGCAATCCATGTTTCACTGATTCAAGGCTGTGATTGGACGGTCACACCCCCAGAGGAACAGTTTTGGCAGGTGGGTCCTAACACCTTATGCGTGGCTACAATGACCAATTCCCCACAGGTACCTTCAGTTCCCTTTTCAGGTTGTCTCAAGGGTATACATATGTGGGAATGGAATAACGTGACCTATTGGTTGAGTAATTACACTGTATCTAGTCGGCTGACTAAGATACAATGGGAGGTTTTACACTCCCCTTGGACACTCTCACTGGAACGATTCAAATGCGCATTGGATGGTTCCACTGAAGTGGCAAAATTGATTGACTCTCATAGGTCCAACCTTTCCAGGCTTATGGTGTCTACTCTTGTGGCACAAGGGGAAATAAAACATGTTGCTACATTGATTGAACAGGCTTCCGCTCATCATTGGTGGGATATATTTCCGCTAATAAAGTGCTAATTCCACCTATGATTGCAGCATTAATTATAATCAGCATTCTAACATTGTGTAATCTTATTATTTGTTGGTATGTTATTCGATTAAGAAGAGAAATAAATTGGGTAATAATGCAAAGACTACGATGAAAATTAAAGTGGAACTACAAGGTATGTTATAAATGACGTTGGTTTTGATGGGGAAATGGTGATGGATATGTTACATAAATTAGATGAAAAGTTCAAGAGTGGAATGTAATAAAAATGAACTTGTCATCTGTTGTATAATTGCTTTATACAAGTTATTGATCACTACTGTTTGTCAATCACACTTATCATGAGGATGTAATCAAGGAGAGCCGAACATAATGTGATCATGAGGATGTAATCAAGGTAATCCTGGTGGAGGTGTGCAGCTTTGCACGCACATCAGGGAATGTATAAGGAGCAGAGCAGAGCTCAGAGCTGTTAGAGCTGTTTGAAGGATTCTATTTGACGAGGTTCATGGATTACGTTTTCTAACTGGGGTGTTCAGCTCTCCACCCATAAGCAACGGTAAGAGAAATGTTTTGTTCATGATTGATAACTTGTATGAATGCTGGTTGAATAAAGCCTTGTTGTTCCTCTAATATTCAAGTTGTGTTTCATTGTTTCTGGCGTCGACTTGACAAACGATCCTGATTAAATAAATATAAAGTGTAAAAAGAGACTTTGAGTCTTTTAAGGTAATTAAAATAAAATAAAACATTTTATTTTAGAACAGATCGCGATACTCTCGGCCGCACAACAACTAATGGTCATGTGTTCGGAAGGTCTGATCAGGTCTGACATGACCGGTTGTCAATCAACGTCGAGCGTGCACTCACACACGGATATCCTGGCGTACAGTAAAGCGACAGCGACCTCTACGCTCACGTTGATCGCCGATGTTTCGAAGGGCAATCGAGTGTGTTGGCTGACGAAAGCTATGGTGACCGACGGTCGCGTCGACTACAATGTGCCTCATTGCGACTTTAGAGGCGTATGTGATCCTTTGCAAATCGACAACACCACCGCGGTCGAGTGCGAAGTCACGGTCGGTGGCGTGTTGTCCTTACTGTGCCCCATACAATGTGACGGTCAGTGTCACGGACCGGTGTGTTACGACCCGACTAACGAAACGTACCAGGTGATAACATTGCATCCGCCCATTACAGCGGAGCGAGCGTTTCGCCACACTCCCAAACCAAGGTTAATAGTTGTAGCGCACACTCTTTCGGACCTCGGTGCACGTGAAACACTGGCTTACACTCACAACATCACGCTCGAGACAGCTCAAGCGTTACGCGAAACAAAGGACGTGTTCAAATCCATAGAGAATATACGGTCTTTAGCGTATGCGTATATAAAGGAGGTCGATGACATTTACAGACCTGGCGGCGTGGGCACCACAGTAGAACAACAAGGTGCTCTCAAGCGCACACAGATACTGGCCGCATTATCACTCGCCATGTCTATCCTGACATGCCCGTTTCTGATTTCTATGTATATTAAATTATGACAAGAGCTACGGTGGTTACGATTACACTCTGACCACGTGCCTTAGTTTCTGCTAGTGACCTATAAATACATTTGCCCACTTGCTCTCACTGCCATTAAAGGGGCTGTACCCACACGTACAACACCCAAGAAAAAAAAAGATCTCGCTGTCTGTACTGGATGTACTCTCAGTAGTCGCAGTTGCTCAGGCCATGGTGGTACGCTCACATAACGCCTCTGAGATACGTCCCATAACACCACCTCCTACACTACTCGCGAAGGAGTATTCAACACCCCCTTTGTACGAAGACAACCATTATAACGAGCACAGCACAACGCTTGCCGCACGCGAAGACAACATGCAGGAGACAACGCTACCACCTGTCGTGAGAACAACGGATTCGAGTGACAACGATCGCGACTATGACGAGCACATTACAGCACCCTCTGTGCACGAAGACCAGGTGCAGGAGACAACGCTACCACCTGTCGTGAGAAACAAGAGTTTGGTTAACAATGATCATCGTCGTGTCCCATTGTAAACTGGGCGTGCCATCGCACACATCGTACATGTGTGTTAACCCACCTGTATGCGACAGACTTTGTGTGTTGCATGACATCGAGATGTATTGACGTCTGTGTCAATACAGGACTCTCTATAAGCCGGGAGCTGGACGCTAACGACCCGTGCATGCGCCACACAAAAGGTATCGTACATGTGTTAACCCACCTGTATGCGACAGACTTTGTGTGTTGCATGACATCGAGATGTATTGACGTCTGTGTCAATACAGGACTCTCTAAGCTGGGAGCTGGACGCTAACAACCCGTGCATGCGCCACACAAAAGGTATCGTACATGTGTTAACCCACCTGTATGCGACAGACTTTGTGTGTTGCATGACATCGAGATGTATTGACGTCTGTGTCAATACAGGACTCTCTAAGCTGGGAGCTGGACGATAACGACCCGTGCATGCGCTACACAAAAGGTAACTCGACTAACTACAAAACGCATATTGTGATGTAGAAAGTTGGCTCGACTGTTTGAATCAGCTGAAGCTGCGGTTTACTCACAAAGTGAATCGCACGCTTGTTAGAAGTACATTCGGAGCACTTAAAAAATACATCGCTCTCATCGAGTTCCGTCTCAGCGTTCACCGGCTGATGGGCAAGAGCGTGACATGGGATCGCCAGGAACTTACTTAAGGACTATCATCTCATTTGGCATTTACTCACGGACCCAAGAAACCAGTTCCGAAAAATGGTAGAGAATTATAACTTGTCTAATAGCAACTGGAAGATATGTTGCGTCATAAGCCTCTGATGGTTCACAAGGTGCACGGTCCACTCGAAATCCTAATGCTGTATTTGTAGTACATACACTAAGTCTTCTCTGTTGATGTCAGACTAGAGTTTTATTAGAGTTTTACTTTGCAACAATGGGATTCGAGCAATTGATGTGTATATTTTTAATAGTGCACAATGCTACTATTCCTAGGCTGAATGTACGACATGGCTCTTATGTATCATTATGTATCGTTTCCATTAAGTACAAATTTAAATAAAGTCCCTCTGTCCTCAGTGCTAGGTTGTGGGTTTAATACACATTATTATGATCAACCTGTTGAACAGTATAATAACAATACTCCTGTAAAGGTCATTTAGTAATGAACAACCTCAGTTCTGTGAAAGAACATCATGTCTCTGATGTGTACACTGCAGGCCTGACCGGGGTTTGCACGCAAGGGCCTGTGTGTGTGTGTGTGTGTGTGTGTGTGTGTGTGTGTGTGTGTGTGTGTGTGTGTGTGTGTGTGTGTGTGTGTGTGTGTGTGTGTGTGTGTGTGTGTGTGTGTGTGTGTGTGAATCAAATAAAGATAAATATAGCTAGTGCGGCCACGAGCGGTCGTGCAGTGTAGAGGATGCGCGAAAACGCCTCTAAAAACAAGCGCGTGCCCACGCCCGATCCGTGGAAGCACGTAGACCTAGCAAACGTACTAGCAGAAATCAACGATCGCACACGGGTCATTGAGTGTGTACAGGGTTCGTCTGCGTGTGTGGCATTGGGCAATCTAGCGGCAACCGTGTGGCCTGAAGGCGGAACCGGCCAACCGGTCGCCCTCACCATCGTTGCGCTTCGAGATGAACTATTGCAAAAGATGATCGTCCTCATCAACCACGGCGCTACCAGAGTAGCTCGTAACGAAGACCCTCTCCGCGACCTCGCGGCCAGTGTGCGCAGTGTACAGCAAATGACAAACGATGTTGCGAGCGATATGTTGGAAAAACTTTGCACTGACGCGACGGTCGCCACTGCAGGTTGTGCGAGTCTCGCGCAAAGTGCCATATCAAACATGCGCAAGCTAGTGACAAGCAACTTCACCAGATCCGTAGATTCTGCATACGCTCGGATACGAATGAAAGTATCGAGAGATAACACCGACACAAGTTGCGCGACGGCGCTGGCTGCAGTCGCTACAACACTGGATTTATTAATCAACGTAATTGTGATCGTAATGGCGTTTCGAGTGTGCACCAGAAACTACAACCAGTACTACAGAAAACTGGCATGAGGGTCGCGGTCTAACGTTATGTTGGTGTCTCGCATCGACCGTCGACGGCCGTTTGCCAGCGGCTGAAAATGGCAGTTGACGAAATGAAAACGCCGACCGTCGATAGTGCACTCTCGCAAGTTCCAACCGCACCATCTCAGGAGACAGACCACAGAGTCATATTAGCGGAGGGTAGATAGAAAATGCGCAAACCGCCGCAACCGCCCATATACATACTATAAGAGTTCAACATAGAGTGGAGTAAGAAGTTACTACCGATTGTATTTCCAACGTGCAAGCAGCTGGTGTTTGACGCTTTACTTGAGTATCACGGAGGTTGCGATGTCCTGTGTTCCACGAGCGCATGGAAACAAGTGAACGAACTTCTACGGACCGTACTGTTGGGGTATGAGCGAGCTGTAAAATCAATACACGCTAGACACGCGGACTTTGCCGCGTTACTGGACACGCATATCGCCACAACAAAACTGGGTCAAGTGTTCGGGGCATCACCGCGCTCGACTATACACGTCTTGGCCTACCACGAGTACATGAGCCCACAGATCCTAAGCGAGGTAGAAGCCGTTGTGTCTACCCAACGCAAATTCAGCACAGCCGTGCGCGCTAAGACAAGTCCCTCTAGACTGCTGGAAATTTTGGAAACGTGGAAGGCTGGCGTGTACGCGCTTTCTACACATCTCAACGGTATGATCGCGATACTCTCGGCCGCACAACAACTAATGGTCATGTGTTCGGAAGGTCTGATCAGGTCTGACATGACCGGTTGTCAATCGACGTCGAGCGTGCACTCACACACGGATATCCTGGCGTACAGTAAAGCGACGTCGACCTCTAAGCTCACGTTGATCGCCGATGTTTCGAAGGGCAATCGAGTGTGTTGGCTGACGAAAGCTATGGTGACCGACGGTCGCGTCGACTACAATGTGCCTCATTGCGACTGGAGAGGCGTATGTGATCCTTTGCAAATCGATAACACCACCGCGGTCGAGTGCGAAGTCACGGTCGGCGGCGTGTTGTCCTTACTGTGCCCCATACAATGTGACGGTCCGTTTCACGGACCGGTGTGTTACGACCCGACTAACGAAACGTACCAGGTGATAACATTGCATCCGCCCATTACAGCGGAGCGAGCGTTTTGCCACACTCCCAAACCAAGGTTAATAGTTGTAGCGCACGCCCTTTCGGACCTCGGTGCATGTGAAACACTGGCGTACACTCACAACATCACGCTCGAGACAGCTCAAGCATTACGCGAAACATAGGACGTGTTCAAATCCATAGAGAATATACGGTCTTTAGCGTATGCGTATATAAAGGAGGTCGATGACATTTACAGACCTGGCGGCGTGGGCACCACAGTAGAACAACAAGGTGCTCTCAAGCGCACACAGATACTGGCCGCATTATCACTCGCGATGTCTATCCTGACATGCCCGTTTCTGATTTCTATGTATATTAAATTATGACAAGAGCTACGGTGGTTACGATTACACTCTGACCATGTGCCTTAGTTTCTGCTAGTGACCTATAAATACATTTGCCCACTTGCTCTCACTGCCATTAAAGCGGCTGTACCCACACGTACAACACCCAAGAAAAAAAAAGATCTCGCTGTCTGTACTGGGTGTACTCTCAGTAGTCGCAGTTGCTCAGGCCATGGTGGTACGCTCACATAACGCCTCTGAGATACGTCCCATCACACCACCTCCTACACTACTCGCGAAGGAGTATTCAACACCCCCTTTGTACGAAGACAACCATTATAACGAGCACAGCACAACGCTTGCCGCACGTGAAGACAACATGCAGGAGACAACGCTACCACCTGTCGTGAGAACAACGGATTCGAGTGACAACGATCGCGACTATGACGAGCACATTACAGCACCCTCTGTGCACGAAGACCAGGTGCAGGAGACAACGCTACCACCTGTCGTGAGAAACAAGAGTTTGGTTAACAATGATCATCGTCGTGTCCCATTGTAAACTAGGCGTGCCATCGCACACATCGTACATGTGTGTTAACCCACCTGTATGCGACAGACTTTGTGTGTTGCATGACATCGAGATGTATTGACGTCTGTGTCAATACAGGACTCTCTATAAGCCGGGAGCTGGACGCTAACGACCCGTGCATGCGCCACACAAAAGGTATCGTACATGTGCTAACCCACCTGTATGTGACAGACTTTGTGTGTTGCATGACATCGAGATGTATTGACGTCTGTGTCAATACAGGACTCTCTAAGCTGGGAGCTGGACGCTAACAACCCGTGCATGCGCCACACAAAAGGTATCGTACATGTGTTAACCCACCTGTATGCGACAGACTTTGTGTGTTGCATGACATCGAGATGTATTGACGTCTGTGTCAATACAGGACTCTCTAAGCTGGGAGCTGGACGATAACGACCCGTGCATGCGCCACACAAAAGGTAACTCGACTAACTACAAAACGCATATTGTGATGTAGAAAGTTGGCTCGACTGTTTGAATCAGCTGCAGCTGCTGTTTACTCACAAAGTGAATCGCACGCTTGTTAGAAGTACATTCGGAGCACTTAAAAAATACATCGCTCTCATCGAGTTCCGTCTCAGCGTTCACCGGCTGATGGGCAAGAGCGTGACATGGGATCGCCAGGAACTTACTTAAGGACTATCATCTCATTTGGCATTTACTCACGGACCCAAGAAACCAGTTCCGAAAAATGGTCGAGAATTATAACTTGTCTAATAGCAACTGGAAGATATGTTGCGTCATAAGCCTCTGATGGTTCACAAGGTGCATGGTCCACTCGAAATCCTAATGCTGTATTTGTAGTACATACACTAAGTCTTCTCTGTTGATGTCGGACTAGAGTTTTATTAGAGTTTTACTTTGCAACAATGGGATTCGAGCAATTGATGTGTATATTTTTAATAGTGCACAATGCTACTATTCCTAGGCTGAATGTACGACATGGCTCTTATGTATCATTATGTATCGTTTCCATTAAGTACTAATGGCATTTACTCACGGACCCAAGAAACCAGTTCCGAAAAATGGTCGAGAATTATAACTTGTCTAATAGCAACTGGAAGATATGTTGCGTCATAAGCCTCTGATGGTTCACAAGGTGCACGGTCCACTCTAAATCCTAATGCTGTATTTGTAGTACATACACTAAGTCTTCTCTGTTGATGTCAGACTAGAGTTTTATTAGAGTTTTACTTTGCAACAATGGGATTCGAGCAATTGATGTGTATATTTTTAATAGTGCACAATGCTACTATTCCTAGGCTGAATGTGTGACATGGCTCTTATGTATCATTATGTATCGTTTCCATTAAGTACTAATTTAAATAAAGTCCCTCTGTCCTCAGTGCTAGGTTGTGGGTTTAAGTGGCAAGACGCTCCTCGGGGCGCATAATGCTTGGGCCTCTCTCCTGGATGCCCTCTGTCAGACCGAGTGTTGACATGTGGCAAGACTCTCCTCGGGGCGCGTCTTGCTTGGGCTTCTCTCATGGAGGCCGTCAGTCAGACCCAGTGTTGACATGTGTCAAGACGCTCCTCGGGGCGTGTCTTGCTTGGGCCTCTCTCCTGGAGGCGCTCAGTCAGACCCAGTGTTGACATGTGGCAAGACGCTCCTCGGGGCGTGTCTTGCTTGGGCTTCTCTCCTGGAGGCCCTCAGTCAGACCCATTGTTGACATGTGGCAAGACGCTCCTCCGGGCACGTCTTGCTTGGGCCTCTCTCCTGGAGGCGCTCAAACAGACCGAGTAGTGACATGTGGCAAGACGCTCCTCTGGGCGCGTCTTGCTGGGGCTTCTCTCATGGAGGCACTCAGTCAGACCCAGTGTTGACATGTGGCAAGACGCTCCTCGGGGCGCGTCTTGCTTGGACCTCTCTGCCTGAGGCGCTCAGTAAGACCGAGTAGTGACATGTGGCAAGACGCTCCTCGGGGCGCGTCTTGCTTGGGCCTCTCTCATGGAGGCCCTCTGTCAGACCCAGTGTTGACATGTGTCAAGACGCTCCTCGGGGGGCGTCTTGCTTTGGCCTCTCTCCTGGAGGCACTCAGTCAGACCGAGTGCTGACATGTGGCAAGAAGCTCCTCGGGGCGCGTCTTGCTTGGACTTCTCTCCCGGAGGCCCTCAGTAAGAACCATTGTTGACATGTGGCAAGACGCTCCTCGGGACGCGTCTTGCTTGGGCCTCTCTCCAGAAGGCCCTCAATCAGACGCAGTGTTGACACGTGGCAAGACGCTCCTCGGGGCACGTCTTGCTTGGGCCTCTCTCCTGGAGGCGCTCAGTCAGACTGAGTAGTGACATGTGGCCTGACGCTCCTCGGGGCGCGTGTTGCTTGGGCCTCTCTCCTGGAGGCGCTCAGTCAGACCAAGTGGTGACATGTGGCAAGACAATCCTCGGGGCGCATCTTGCTTGGGCCTCTCTCCTGGAGGCCCTCTGTCAGACCCAGTGTTGACATGTGGCAAGACTCTCCTCGGGGCGCGTCTTGCTTGGGCCTCTCTCATGGAGGCCCTCTGTCAGACCCAGTGTTGACATGTGTCAAGACGCTCCTCGGGGCGCGTCTTGCTTTGGCCTCTCTCCTGGAGGCGCTCAGTCAGACCGAGTGCTGACATGTGGCAAGAAGCTCCTCGGGGCGTGTCTTGCTTGGGCTTCTCTCCTGGAGGCCCTCAGTAAGACCCATTGTTGACATGAAGCCCAAGCAAGACGCGCCCCGTGGAGCGTCTTGCCACATGTCAACACTGGGTCTGACTGAGCGCCTCCAGGAGAGAGGCCCAAGCAAGACGCGCCCCGAGGAGCGTCTTGCCACATGTCAACAATGGGTCTGACTGAGGGCCTCCAGGAGAGAAGCCCAAGCAAGACGCGCCCCGTGGAGCTTCTTGCCACATGTCAGCACTCGGTCTGACTGAGCGCCTCCAGGAGAGAGGCCAAAGCAAGACGCGCCCCGAGGAGCGTCTTGACACATGTCAACACTGGGTCTGACAGAGGGCCTCCATGAGAGAGGCCCAAGCAAGACGCGCCCCGAGGAGTGTCTTGCCACATGTCAACACTGGGTCTGACAGAGGGCCTCCAGGAGAGAGGCCCAAGCAAGACGCGCCCCGAGGAGTGTCTTGCCACATGTCACCACTTGGTCTGACTGAGCGCCTCCAGGAGAGAGGCCCAAGCAAGACGCGCCCCGAGGAGCGTCTTGCCACGTGTCAACACTGGGTCTGATTGAGGGCCTTCTGGAGAGAGGCCCAAGCAAGACGCGCCCCGAGGAGCGTCTTGCCACATGTCAACAATGGTTCTTACTGAGAGCCTCCAGGTGAGAAGCCCAAGCAAGACGCGCCCCGAGGAGCTTCTTGCCACATGTCAGCACTCGGTCAGACTGAGCACCTCCAGGAGAGAGGCCAAAGCAAGACGCCCCCCGAGGAGCGTCTTGACACATGTCAACACTGGGTCTGACAGAGGGCCTCCATGAGAGAGGCCCAAGCAAGACGCGCCCCGAGGAGTGTCTTGCCAAATGTCAACACTGGGTCTGACTGAGCGCCTCAGGGAGAGAGGTCCAAGCAAGACGCGCCCCGAGGAGCGTCTTGCCACATGTCACTACTCGGTCTGACTGAGCGCCTCAGGGAGAGAGGTCCAAGCAAGACGCGCCCCGAGGAGCGTCTTGCCACATGTCAACACTGGATCTGACTGAGTGCCTCCATGAGAGAAGCCCCAGCAAGACGCGCCCCGAGGAGCGTCTTGCCACATGTCACTACTCGGTCTGTTTGAGCGCCTCCAGGAGAGAGGCCCAAGCAAGACACGCCCCGAGGAGCGTCTTGACACATGTCAACACTGGGTCTGACTGAGGGCCTCCATGAGAGAAGCCCAAGCAAGACGCGCCCCGAGGAGCGTCTTGCCACATGTCAACACTGGGTCTGATTGAGGGCCTTCTGGAGAGAGGCCCAAGCAAGACGCGCCCCGAGGAGCGTCTTGCCACATGTATACAATGGGTCTTACTGAGGGCCTCCAGGAGAGAGGCCCAAGCAAGATGCGCCCGGAGGAGCGTTTTGCCACATATCAACACTGGGTCTGACAGAGGGCCTCCAGGAGAGAGGCCCAAGCAAGACGCACCCCGAGGAGCGTCTTGCCACATGTCACCTCTGGTTCTGACTGAGCGCCTCCAGGAGAGAGGCCCAAGCAAGACGCGCCCCGAGGAGCGTCTTGCCACTTGTCAACACTGGGTCTGACAGAGGGCCTCCATGAGAGAGGCCCAAGCAAGACGCGCCCCGAGGAGCGTCTTGCGACATGTCACTACTCGGTCTAACTGAGCGCCTCCAGGAGAGAGGTCCAAGCAAGACGCGCCCCGGGGAGCGTCTTGCCACATGTCACAACTCGGTCTGACTGAGCGCCTCCAGGAGAGAGGCCCAAGCAAGACGTGCCCCGAGGAGCGTCTTGCCACATGTCAACAATGGGTCTGACTGAGGGCCTCCAGGAGAGAAGCCCAAGCAAGACGCGCCCCGTGGAGCGTCTTGCCACATGTCAACACTGGGTCTGACTGAGCGCCTCCAGGAGAGAGGCCCAAGCAAGACGCGCCCCGTGGAGCGTCTTGCCACATGTAAACACTGGGTCTTATTGAGGGCCTTCTGGAGAGACGCCCAAGCAATACGCGCCCCGAGGAGCGTCTTGCCACATGTCAACAATGGGTCTTACTGAGGGCCTCCAGGAGAGAGGCCCAAGCAAGATGCGCCCGGAGGAGCGTCTTGCCACATGTCAACACTGGGTCTGACAGAGGGCCTCCAGGAGAGAGGCCCAAGCAAGACGCGCCCCGAGGAGCGTCTTGCCACATGTCACCTCTGGTTCTGACTGAGTGCCTCCAGGAGAGAGGTCCAAGCAAGACGCGCCCCGAGGAGCGTCTTGCCACATGTCAACAATGGGTCTGACTGAGGGCCTCCAGGAGAGAAGCCCAAGCAAGACGCGCCCCGTGGAGCGTCTTGACACATGTCAACACTGGGTCTGACAGAGGGCCTCCATGAGAGAAGCTCAAGCAAGACGCGCCCCGAGGAGCGTCTTGCCACATGTCAACACTGGGTCTGATTGAGGGCCTTCTGGAGAGAGGCCCAAGCAAGACGCGCCCCGAGGAGCGTCTTGCCACATGTCAACACTGGGTCTGACAGAGGGCCTCCATGAGAGAGGCCCAAGCAAGACGCGCCCCGAGGAGCGTCTTGCCACATGTCACTACTTCGCACTCGACCGCGGTGGTGTTATCGATTTGCAAAGGATCACATACGCCTCTCCAGTCGCAATGAGGCACATTGTAGTCGACGCGACCGTCGGTCACCATAGCTTTCGTCAGCCAACACACTCGATTGCCCTTCGAAACATCGGCGATCAACGTGAGCTTAGAGGTCGACGTCGCTTTACTGTACGCCAGGATATCCGTGTGTGAGTGCACGCTCGACGTCGATTGACAACCGGTCATGTCAGACCTGATCAGACCTTCCGAACACATGACCATTAGTTGTTGTGCGGCCGAGAGTATCGCGATCATACCGTTGAGATGTGTAGAAAGCGCGTACACGCCAGCCTTCCACGTTTCCAAAATTTCCAGCAGTCTAGAGGGACTTGTCTTAGCGCGCACGGCTGTGCTGAATTTGCGTTGGGTAGACACAACGGCTTCTACCTCGCTTAGGATCTGTGGGCTCATGTACTCGTGGTAGGCCAAGACGTGTATAGTCGAGCGCGGTGATGCCCCGAACACTTGACCCAGTTTTGTTGTGGCGATATGCGTGTCCAGTAACGCGGCAAAGTCCGCGTGTCTAGCGTGTATTGATTTTACAGCTCGCTCATACCCCAACAGTACGGTCCGTAGAAGTTCGTTCACTTGTTTCCATGCGCTCGTGGAACACAGGACATCGCAACCTCCGTGATACTCAAGTAAAGCGTCAAACACCAGCTGCTTGCACGTTGGAAATACAATCGGTAGTAACTTCTTACTCCACTCTATGTTGAACTCTTATAGTATGTATATGGGCGGTTGCGGCGGTTTGCGCATTTTCTATCTACCCTCCGCTAATATGACTCTGTGGTCTGTCTCCTGAGATGGTGCGGTTGGAACTTGCGAGAGTGCACTATCGACGGTCGGCGTTTTCATTTCGTCAACTGCCATTTTCAGCCGCTGGCAAACGGCCGTCGACGGTCGATGCGAGACACCAACATAACGTTAGACCGCGACCCTCATGCCAGTTTTCTGTAGTACTGGTTGTAGTTTCTGGTGCACACTCGAAACGCCATTACGATCACAATTACGTTGATTAATAAATCCAGTGTTGTAGCGACTGCAGCCAGCGCCGTCGCGCAACTTGTGTCGGTGTTATCTCTCGATACTTTCATTCGTATCCGAGCGTATGCAGAATCTACGGATCTGGTGAAGTTGCTTGTCACTAGCTTGCGCATGTTTGATATGGCACTTTGCGCGAGACTCGCACAACCTGCAGTGGCGACCGTCGCGTCAGTGCAAAGTTTTTCCAATATATCGCTCGCAACATCGTTTGTCATTTGCTGTACACTGCGCACACTGGCCGCGAGGTCGCGGAGAGGGTCTTCGTTACGAGCTACTCTGGTAGCGCCGTGGTTGATGAGGACGATCATCTTTTGCAATAGTTCATCTCGAAGCGCAACGATGGTGAGGGCGACCGGTTGGCCGGTTCCGCCTTCAGGCCACACGGTTGCCGCTAGATTGCCCAATGCCACACACGCAGACGAACCCTGTACACACTCAATGACCCGTGTGCGATCGTTGATTTCTGCTAGTACGTTTGCTAGGTCTACGTGCTTCCACGGATCGGGCGTGGGCACGCGCTTGTTTTTAGAGGCGTTTTCGCGCATCCTCTACACTGCACGACCGCTCGTGGCCGCACTAGCTATATTTATCTTTATTTGATTCACACACACACACACACACACACACACACACACACACACACACACACACACACACACACACACACACACACACACACACACACACACACACAGGCCCTTGCGTGCAAACCCCGGTCAGGCCTGCAGTGTACACATCAGAGACATGATGTTCTTTCACAGAACTGAGGTTGTTCATTACTAAATGACTTTTACAGGAGTATTGTTATTATACTGTTCAACAGGTTGATCATAATAATGTGTATTAAACCCACAACCTAGCACTGAGGACAGAGGGACTTTATTTAAATTTGTACTTAATGGAAACGATACATAATGATACATAAGAGCCATGTCGTACATTCAGCCTAGGAATAGTAGCATTGTGCACTATTAAAAATATACACATCAATTGCTCGAATCCCATTGTTGCAAAGTAAAACTCTAATAAAACTCTAGTCTGACATCAACAGAGAAGACTTAGTGTATGTACTACAAATACAGCATTAGGATTTCGAGTGGACCGTGCACCTTGTGAACCATCAGAGGCTTATGACGCAACATATCTTCCAGTTGCTATTAGACAAGTTATAATTCTCTACCATATTTCGGAACTGGTTTCTTGGGTCCGTGAGTAAATGCCAAATGAGATGATAGTCCTTAAGTAAGTTCCTGGCGATCCCATGTCACGCTCTTGCCCATCAGCCGGTGAACGCTGAGACGGAACTCGATGAGAGCGATGTATTTTTTAAGTGCTCCGAATGTACTTCTAACAAGCGTGCGATTCACTTTGTGAGTAAACCGCAGCTTCAGCTGATTCAAACAGTCGAGCCAACTTTCTACATCACAATATGCGTTTTGTAGTTAGTCGAGTTACCTTTTGTGTAGCGCATGCACGGGTCGTTATCGTCCAGCTCCCAGCTTAGAGAGTCCTGTATTGACACAGACGTCAATACATCTCGATGTCATGCAACACACAAAGTCTGTCGCATACAGGTGGGTTAACACATGTACGATACCTTTTGTGTGGCGCATGCACGGGTTGTTAGCGTCCAGCTCCCAGCTTAGAGAGTCCTGTATTGACACAGACGTCAATACATCTCGATGTCATGCAACACACAAAGTCTGTCGCATACAGGTGGGTTAACACATGTACGATACCTTTTGTGTGGCGCATGCACGGGTCGTTAGCGTCCAGCTCCCGGCTTATAGAGAGTCCTGTATTGACACAGACGTCAATACATCTCGATGTCATGCAACACACAAAGTCTGTCGCATACAGGTGGGTTAACACACATGTACGATGTGTGCGATGGCACGCCCAGTTTACAATGGGACACGACGATGATCATTGTTAACCAAACTCTTGTTTCTCACGACAGGTGGTAGCGTTGTCTCCTGCACCTGGTCTTCGTGCACAGAGGGTGCTGTAATGTGCTCGTCATAGTCGCGATCGTTGTCACTCGAATCCGTTGTTCTCACGACAGGTGGTAGCGTTGTCTCCTGCATGTTGTCTTCGCGTGCGGCAAGCGTTGTGCTGTGCTCGTTATAATGGTTGTCTTCGTACAAAGGGGGTGTTGAATACTCCTTCGCGAGTAGTGTAGGAGGTGGTGTTATGGGACGTATCTCAGAGGCGTTATGTGAGCGTACCACCATGGCCTGAGCAACTGCGACTACTGAGAGTACATCCAGTACAGACAGCGAGATCTTTTTTTTTCTTGGGTGTTGTACGTGTGGGTACAGCCCCTTTAATGGCAGTGAGAGCAAGTGGGCAAATGTATTTATAGGTCACTAGCAGAAACTAAGGCACGTGGTCAGAGTGTAATCGTAACCACCGTAGCTCTTGTCATAATTTAATATACATAGAAATCAGAAACGGGCATGTCAGGATAGACATGGCGAGTGATAATGCGGCCAGTATCTGTGTGCGCTTGAGAGCACCTTGTTGTTCTACTGTGGTGCCCACGCCGCCAGGTCTGTAAATGTCATCGACCTCCTTTATATACGCATACGCTAAAGACCGTATATTCTCTATGGATTTGAACACGTCCTTTGTTTCGCGTAACGCTTGAGCTGTCTCGAGCGTGATGTTGTGAGTGTAAGCCAGTGTTTCACGTGCACCGAGGTCCGAAAGAGTGTGCGCTACAACTATTAACCTTGGTTTGGGAGTGTGGCGAAACGCTCGCTCCGCTGTAATGGGCGGATGCAATGTTATCACCTGGTACGTTTCGTTAGTCGGGTCGTAACACACCGGTCCGTGACACTGACCGTCACATTGTATGGGGCACAGTAAGGACAACACGCCACCGACCGTGACTTCGCACTCGACCGCGGTGGTGTTGTCGATTTGCAAAGGATCACATACGCCTCTAAAGTCGCAATGAGGCACATTGTAGTCGACGCGACCGTCGGTCACCATAGCTTTCGTCAGCCAACACACTCGATTGCCCTTCGAAACATCGGCGATCAACGTGAGCGTAGAGGTCGCTGTCGCTTTACTGTACGCCAGGATATCCGTGTGTGAGTGCACGCTCGACGTTGATTGACAACCGGTCATGTCAGACCTGATCAGACCTTCCGAACACATGACCATTAGTTGTTGTGCGGCCGAGAGTATCGCGATCATACCGTTGAGATGTGTAGAAAGCGCGTACACGCCAGCCTTCAACGTTTCCAAAGTTTCCAGCAATCTAGAGGGACTTGTCTTAGCGCGCACGGCTGTGCTGAATTTGCGTTGGGTAGACACAACGGCTTCTACCTCGCTTAGGATCTTGTGGGCTCATGTACTCGTGGTAGGCCAAGACGTGTATAGTCGAGCGCGGTGACGCCCCGAACACTTGACCCGGTTTTGTTGTGGCGATATGCGTGTCCAGTAATGCGGCAAAGTCCGCGTGTCTAGCGTGTATTGATTTTACAGCTCACTCATACCCCAACAGTACGGTCCGTAGAAGTTCGTTCACTTGTTTCCATGCGCTCGTGGAACACAGGACATCGCAACCTCTGTGATAATCAAGTAAAGCGTCACACACCAGCTGCTTGCACGTTGTAAATACAATCGGTAGTAACTTCTTACTCCACTCTATGTTGAACTCGTATAGTATGTATATGGGCGGTTGCGGCGGTTTGCGCATTTTCTATCTACCCTCCGCTAATATGACTCTGTGGTCTGTCTCCTGAGATGGTGCGGTTGGAACTTGCGAGAGTGCACTATGGACGGTCGGCGTTTCCATTTCGTCAACTGTGCCATTTTCAGCCGCTGGCAAACGGCCGTCGACGGTCGATGCGAGACACCAACATAACGTTAGACCGCGACCCTCATGCCAGTTTTCTGTAGTACTGGTTGTAGTTTCTGGTGCACACTCGATACGCCATTACGATCACAATTACGTTGATTAATAAATCCAGTGTTGTAGCGACTGCAGCCAGCGCCGTCGCGCAACTCGTGTTGGTGTTATCTCTCGATACTTTCGTTGGTATTCAAGCGTATGCAGAATCTACGGATCTGGTGAAGTTGCTTGTCACTAGCTTGCGCACGTTTGATATGGCACTTTGCGCGAGACTCACACAACCTGCAGTGGCGACCGTCGCGTCAGTGCAAAGTTTTTCCGATATATCGCTCACAACATCGTTAGTCATTTGCTGTACACTGCGCACACTGGCCGCGAGGTCGCGGAGAGGGTCTTCGTTACGAGCTACTCTGGTAGCGCCGTGGTTGATGAGGACGATCATCTTTAGCAATAGTTCATCTCGAAGCGCAACGATGGTGAGGGCAACGGGTCTACCAGTGGTGACATGTGGCAAGACACTCCTCTGGGCGCGTCTTGCTTGGGCCTCTCTCCTGGAGGCCCTCTGTCAGACCCAGTGTTGACATGTGTCAAGACGCTCCTCGGGGCGCGTCTTGCTTGGGCTTCTCTCCTGGAGGCCCTCAGTCAGACCCATTGTTGACATGTGGCAAGACGCTCCTCGGGGCGCGTCTTGCTTGGGCTTCTCTCCTGGAGGCGCTCAGACAGACCCAGTGTTGACATGTGACAAGAGGCTCCTCGGGGCACGTCTTGCTTGGGCCTCTCTCCTGGAGGCGCTCAGTCAGAACCAGAGGTGACATGTGGCAAGATGCTCCTCGGGGCGCGTCTTGCTTGGGCCTCTCTCCTGGAGGCCCTCTGTCAGACCCAGTGTTGACATGTGGCAAGACGCTCCTCCGGGCGCATCTTGCTTGGGCCTCTCTCCTGGAGGCCCTCAGTCAGACCCATTGTTGACATGTGGCAAGACGCTCCTCGGGGCGCGTCTTGCTTGGGCCTCTCTCCTGGAGGCGCTCAGTCAGACCGAGTGCTGACATAAGGCAAGACGCTCCTCGGGGCGCGTCTTGCAGGGGCCTCTCTCCTGGAGGCGCTCAGTCAGACCCAGTGCTGACATGTGGCAAGACGCTCCTCGGGGCGCGTCTTGCTTGGGCCTCTCTCCTGGAGGCACTCAGTCAGACCCAGTGGTGACACGTGGAAAGACGCTCCTCGGGGCACATCTTGCTTGGGCCTCTCTCCTGGAGGCGCTCAGTCAGACCCAGTGTTGGCATGTGGCAAGACACTCCTCGGGGCGCGTCTTGGTTGGGCCTCTCTCCTGGAGGCGCTCATTCAGACCCAGTGGTGACATGTGGCAAGACGCTCCTCGGGGCGCGTATTGCTTCGGCCTCTCTCCTGAATGCCCTCTGTCAGACCGAGTGTTGACATGTGGCAAGACTCTCCTCGGGGCGCGTCTTGCTTGGGCTTCTCTCATGGAGGCCCTCAGTCGGACCCAGTGTTGACATATGTCAAGACGCTCCTCGGGGCGTGTCTTGCTTGGGCCTCTCTACTGGAGGCGCTCGGTCAGACCCAGTGTTGACATGTGGCAAGACGCTCCTCTGGGCAAGTCTTGCTTGGGCCTCTCTCCTGGAGGCGCTCAGTCAGACCGAGTAGTGACATGTGGCAAGACGCTCCTCGGGGCGCGTCTTGCTTGGACCTCCCTCCTGGAGGCGCTCAGTCAGACTGAGTAGTAACATTTGGCAAGACGCTCCTCGGGGCGCGCCTTGCTTGGACCTCTCTCCTGGAGGCGCTCAGTTAGACCGAGTAGTGACATGTCGCAAGACGCTCCTCGGGGCGCGTCTTGCTTCGGCCTCTCTCCTGGAGGCGCTCAGTCAGACTGAGTGCTGACATAAGGCAAGACGCTCCTCGGGGCGCGTCTTGCTGGGGCCTCTCTCCTGGAGGTGCTCAATCAGACCCAGTGGTGACACGTGGCAAGACGCTCCTCTGGGCGCGTCTTGCTTGGGCCTCTCTCCTGGAGGAGCTCAGTCAGACCCAGTGGTGACACGTGGCAAGACGCTCCTCGGGGCGCATCTTGCTTGGGCCTCTCTCCTGGAGGCACTAAGTCAGACCCAGTGTTGACACGTGGCAAGACGCTCCTCGGGGCGCGTCTTGCTTGGGCCTCTCTCCTGGAGGCGCTCAGTCAGACACAGTGTTGACATGTGGCAAGACACTCCTCGGGGCGCGTCTTGCTTGGGCTTCTCTCATGGAGGCCCTCAGTAAGACCCATTGTTGACATGTGGAAAGAAGCTCCTCGGGGCGCGTCTTGCTTTGGCTTCTCTCCTGAAGCCCCTCAGTCAGACCCATTGTTGACATGTGGCAAGACGCTCCTCGGGGCGCGTATTGCTTGGGACTCTCTCCTGGATGCCCTCTGTCAGACCCAGTGTTGACATGTGGCAAGACTCTCCTCGGGGCGCGTCTTGCTTGGACCTCTCTCCTGGAGGCGCTCAGTCAGACCGAGTAGTGACATGTGGCAAGACGCTCCTCGGGGCGCGTCTTGCTTGGGCCTCTCTCCTGGAGGCGCTCAATTAGACCCAGTGTTGAAATGTGGCAAGACGCTCCTCGGGGCGCGTCTTGCTTGGGCTTCTCTCCTGGAGGCCCTCAGTCAGACCCATTGTTGACATGTGGCAAGACGCTCCTCGGGGCGCGTCTTGCTGGGGCCTCTCTCCTGGAGGCGCTCAGTCAGACCCAGTGTTGACATGTGTCAAGACGCTCCTCGGGCGTTTCTTGCTTGCGCCTCTCTCCTGGAGGCGCTCAGTCAGACCCAGAGGTGACATGTGGCAAGACGCTCCTCGGGCCTCTCTCCTGGAGGCGCTCGGTCAGACCCAGTGTTGACATGTGGCAAGACGCTCCTTGGGGCGCTTCTTGCTTGGGCCTCTCTCCTGGAGGTGCTCAGTCAGACCCAGTGTTGACATGTGGCAAGATGCTCCTCGGGGCGCGTCTTGCTGGGGCTTCTCTCATGGAGGCACTCAGTCAGACCCAGTGTTGACATGTGGCAAGATGCTCGTCGGGGCACGTCTTGCTTGGGCCTCTCTCCTGGAGGCGCTCAGTCAGACCCAAAGGAGACATGTGTCAAGATGCTCCTCGGGGCGCGTCTTGCTTGGGCCTCTCTCCTGGAGGCGCTCAGTCAGACCCAGTGTTCACATGTGGCAAGACGCTCCTCGGGGCGCGTCTTGCTTGGGCCTCTCTCCTGGAGGCGCTCAGTCAGACCCAGTGTTGACACGTGGCAAGACGCTCCTCGGGGCGTGTCTTGGTTGGGCCTCTCTCCTGGAGGCGCTCATTCAGACCCAGTGGTGACATGTGGCAAGACGCTCCTCGGGGAGCGTATTGCTTGGACCTCTCTCCTGAATGCCCTCTGTCAGACCGAGTGTTGACATGTGGCAAGACTCTCCTCGGGGCGCGTCTTGCTGGGGCCTCTCTCCTGGAGGCGCTCAGTCGGACCCAGTGCTGACATGTGGCAAGACGCTCCTCGGGGCGCGTCTTGCTTGGGCCTCTGTCCTGGAGGCGCTCAGTCAGACTGAGTAGTGACATGTGGCCTGACGCTCCTCGGGGCGCGTCTTGCTTGGGCCTCTCTCCTGGAGGCACTCAGTCAGACCCAGTGGTGACATGTGGCAAGACACTCCTCGGGGCGCGTCTTGCTTGGGCCTCTCTCCTGGAGGCCCTCTGTCAGACCCAGTGTTGACATGTGTCAAGACGCTCCTCGGGGCGCGTCTTGCTTGGGCTTCTCTCCTGGAGGCCCTCAGTCAGACCCATTGTTGACATGTGGCAAGACGCTGCTCGGGGCGCGTCTTGCTTGGGCTTCTCTCCTGGAGGCGCTCAGACAGACCCAGTGTTGACATGTGACAAGACGCTCCTCGGGGCGCGTCTTGCTTGGGCCTCTCTCCTGGAGGCGCTCAGTCAGAACCAGAGGTGACATGTGGCAAGACGCTCCTCGGGGCTCGTCTTGCTTGGGCCTCTCTCCTGGAGGCCCTCTGTCAGACCCAGTGTTGACATGTGGCAAGACGCTCCTCTGGGCGCATCTTGCTTGGGCCTCTCTCCTTTAGGCCCTCAGTCAGACCCATTGTTGACATGTGGCAAGACGCTCCTCGGGGCGCGTCTTGCTTGGGCCTCTCTCCTGGAGGCGCTCAGTCAGACCGAGTGCTGACATAAGGCAAGACGCTCCTCGGGGCGCGTCTTGCTGGGGCCTCTCTCCTGGAGGCGCTCAGTCCGACCCAGTGCTGACATGTGGCAAGACGCTCCTCGGGGCGCGTCTTGCTTGGGCCTCTCTCCTGGAGGCGCTCAGTCAGCCCCAGTGTTGACACGTGGCAAGACGCTCCTCGGGGCGCGTCTTGCTTGGGCCTCTCTCCTGGAGGCGCTCAGTCAGACCCAGTGTTGGCATGTGGCAAAACACTCCTCGGGGCGCGTCTTGGTTGGGCCTCTCTCCTGGAGGCGCTCATTCAGACCCAGTGGTGACATGTGGCAAGACGCTCCTCGGGGCGCGTATTGCTTCGGCCTCTCTCCCGAATGCCCTCTGTCAGACCGAGTGTTGACATGTGGCAAGACTCTCCTCGGGGCGCGTCTTGCTTGGGCTTCTCTCATGGAGGCCCTCAGTCCGACCCAGTGTTGACATGTGGCAAAACGCTCCTCGGGGCACGTCTTGCTTGTGCCTCTCTCCTGGAGGCGCTCAGTCAGACCGAGTAGTGACATGTGGCAAGACGCTCCTCGGGGCGCGTCTTGCTTGGACCTCCCTCCTGGAGGCGCTCAGTCAGACCGAGTAGTGACATTGGGCAAGACGCTCCTCGGGGCGCGTCTTACTTGGACCTCTCTCCTGGAGGAGCTCAGTTAGATCGAGTAGTGACATGTGGCAAGACGCTCCTCGGGGCGCGTCTTGCTTGGGCCTCTCTCCTGGAGGCGCTCAGTCAGACCGAGTGCTGACATAAGGCAAGACGCTCCTCGGGGCGCGTCTTGCTGGGGCCTCTCTCCTGGAGGTGCTCAATCAGACCCAGTGGTGACACGTGGCAAGACGCTCCTCTGGGCGCGTCTTGCTTGGGCCTCTCTCCTGGAGGAGCTCAGTCAGACCCAGTGGTGACATGTGGCAAGACACTCCTCGGGGCGCGTCTTGCCTGGGCTTCTCTCATGGAGGCCCACAGTAAGACCCATTGTTGACATGTGGAAAGAAGGTCCTCGGGGCGCGTCTTGCTTTGGCTTCTCTGCTGGAGGCCCTCAGTCAGACCCATTGTTGACATGTGGCAAGACGCTCCTCGGGGCGCGTATTGCTTGGGCCTCTCTCCTGGATGCCCTCTGTCAGACCCAGTGTTGACATGTGGCAAGACTCTCCTCGGGGCGCGTCTTGCTTGGGCTTCTCTCATGGAGGCCCTCAGTCAGACCCAGTGTTGACATGTGTCAAGACGCTCCTCGGGCCGTGTCTTGCTTGGGCTTCTCTCCTGGAAGCGCTCAGTCAGACCCAGTGTTGACATGTGGCAAGACGCTCCTCGGTGCGCTTCTTGCTTGGGCTTCTCTCCTGGAGGACCTCAGTCAGACCCATTGTTGACATGTGGCAAGACGCTCCTCGGGGCACGTCTTGCTTGGGCCTCTCTCCTGGAGGCGCTCAGTCAGACCGAGTAGTGACATGTGGCAAGACGCTCCTCGGGGCGCGTCTTGCTGGGGCTTCTCTCATGGAGGCACTCAGTCAGACCCAGTGTTGACATGTGGCAAGACGCTCCTCGGGGCGCGTGTTGCTTGGACCTCTCTCCTGGAGGCGCTCAGTCAGACCGAGTAGTGACATGTGGCAAGACGCTCCTCGGGGCGCGTCTTGCTTGGGCCTCTCTCCTGGAGGCGCTCAATCAGACCCAGTGTTGACATGTGTCAAGACGCTCCTCGGGCGTTTCTTGCTTGCGCCTCTCTCCTGGAGGCGCTCAGTCAGACCCAGAGGTGACATGTGGCAAGACGCTCCTCGGGCCTCTCTCCTGGAGGCGCTCAGTCAGACCGAGTGCTGACATAAGGCAAGACGCTCCTCGGGGCGCGTCTTGCTGGGGCCTCTCTCCTGGAGGTGCTCAGTCAGACCCAGTGGTGACATGTGGCAAGACACTCCTCGGGGCGCGTCTTGCCTGGGCTTCTCTCATGGAGGCCCACAGTAAGACCCATTGTTGACATGTGGAAAGAAGGTCCTCGGGGCGCGTCTTGCTTTGGCTTCTCTGCTGGAGGCCCTCAGTCAGACCCATTGTTGACATGTGGCAAGACGCTCCTCGGGGCGCGTATTGCTTGGGCCTCTCTCCTGGATGCCCTCTGTCAGACCCAGTGTTGACATGTGGCAAGACTCTCCTCGGGGCGCGTCTTGCTTGGGCTTCTCTCATGGAGGCCCTCAGTCAGACCCAGTGTTGACATGTGTCAAGACGCTCCTCGGGCCGTGTCTTGCTTGGGCTTCTCTCCTGGAAGCGCTCAGTCAGACCCAGTGTTGACATGTGGCAAGACGCTCCTCGGTGCGCTTCTTGCTTGGGCTTCTCTCCTGGAGGACCTCAGTCAGACCCATTGTTGACATGTGGCAAGACGCTCCTCGGGGCACGTCTTGCTTGGGCCTCTCTCCTGGAGGCGCTCAGTCAGACCGAGTAGTGACATGTGGCAAGACGCTCCTCGGGGCGCGTCTTCCTGGGGCTTCTCTCATGGAGGCACTCAGTCAGACCCAGTGTTGACATGTGGCAAGACGCTCCTCGGGGCGCGTGTTGCTTGGACCTCCCTCCTGGAGGCGCTCAGTCAGACCGAGTAGTGACATGTGGCAAGACGCTCCTCGGGGCGCGTCTTGCTTGGGCCTCTCTCCTGGAGGCGCTCAATCAGACCCAGTGTTGACATGTGTCAAGACGCTCCTCGGGCGTTTCTTGCTTGCGCCTCTCTCCTGGAGGCGCTCAGTCAGACCCAGAGGTGACATGTGGCAAGACGCTCCTCGGGCCTCTCTCCTGGAGGCGCTCAGTCAGACCGAGTGCTGACATAAGGCAAGACGCTCCTCGGGGCGCGTCTTGCTGGGGCCTCTCTCCTGGAGGTGCTCAATCAGACCCAGTGGTGACACGTGGCAAGACGCTCCTCTGGGCGCGTCTTGCTTGGGCCTCTCTCCTGGAGGAGCTCAGTCAGACCCAGTGGTGACATGTGGCAAGACACTCCTCGGGGCGCGTCTTGCCTGGGCTTCTCTCATGGAGGCCCACAGTAAGACCCATTGTTGACATGTGGAAAGAAGGTCCTCGGGGCGCGTCTTGCTTTGGCTTCTCTGCTGGAGGCCCTCAGTCAGACCTATAGGAATGAGCGATCATCTTGAAACGTTCAGATCACTTAAAACTCAATAGATTCTACCTTCTTGTAGCGTTTCAGCCTGATTGGACCTTGTTTTCACACAAATGGACCCAGAATGATGTGAAATTGTGCTTCGTGCAAAATAATTCTGGGTGCCATTTACAAACCATAAGTGCTAATGACTCCATTCCTTTTTGTGGTTGTAGGGGCTGTTGATTGGAGTACACTAAAACAAACCTGACCTCTCTAGGACATTCAGAAGCCAAGTTATAAGCCCACAAATGTGTAACTGGACTACTTCTTTAAAGTGACACCAGATCCGGTGACCTTTGGGACATGGTTTGACCCCCTTAGGAAAGTGCTATCATCATGAAACGTTCAGATCACTTACAACTCAAAAGATTCTACCTTCCTGTAACGTTTCAGCCTGATTGGACCTTGTTTTCACACAAATGAACCCAGAATGATGTGAAATTGTGCTTCGTGCAACATAATTCTGGGTATCATTTACAAACCATAAGTGCTAATGACTCCAGTCCTTTTTGTGGTTGTAGGGGCTGTTGATTGGAGTACATTAAAACAAACCTGATCTCTCTAGGACATTCAGAAGCCAAGTTATAAGCCCACAAATGTG
Organism: Nothobranchius furzeri; assembly: GCF_043380555.1. Classification (NCBI taxonomy): domain Eukaryota; kingdom Metazoa; phylum Chordata; class Actinopteri; order Cyprinodontiformes; family Nothobranchiidae; genus Nothobranchius; species Nothobranchius furzeri. Next base: position 32,857 of record NC_091741.1, read on the forward strand.
TAACTGGACTGCTTCTTTAAATTGACACCAGATCCGGTGACCTTTGGGACATGGTTTGACCCCCTTAGGAAAGTGCTATCATCATGAAACGTTCAGATCACTTACAACTCAATAGATTCTACCTTTCTGTAAAGTTTCAGCCTGATTGGACCTTGTTTTCACACAAATGAACCCAGAATGATGTGAAATTGTGCTTCGTGCAACATAATTCTGGGTGCCATTTACAAACCATAAGGGCTAATGACTCCATTCCTTTTTGTGGTTGTAGGGGCTTTTGATTGCAGTACACTAAAACAAATCTAACCTCTCTAGGAAATTCAGAAGCCAAGTTATAAGCCCACAAAGGTGTAACTGGACTACTTCTTTAAAGTGACTCCAGGCCCGGTGACCTTTGGGAAATGGTTTTACCCCCTATAGGAATGTGCGATCATCTTGAAACGTTCAGATCACTTACAACTCAATAGATTCTACCTTCTTGTAGCGTTTCAGCCTAATTGGACCTTGTTTTCACACAAATGGACCCAGAATGATGTGAAATTGTGCTTCGTGCAACATAATTCTGGGTGCCATTTACAAACCATAAGTGCTAATGACTCCATTCCTTTTTGTGGTTGTAGGGGCTGTTGATTGGAGTACACTTAAACAAACCTAACCTCTCTAGGACATTCAGAAGCCAAGTTATAAGCCCACAAATGTGTAACTGGACTACTTCTCTAAATTGACACCAGATCCTGTGACCTTTGGGACATGGTTTGACCCCCTTAGGAAAGTGCTATCATCATGAAACGTTCAGATCACTTACAACTCAATAGATTCTATCTTCCTGTAACGTTTCAGCCTGATTGGACCTTGTTTTCACACAAATGAACCCAGAATGATGTGAAATTGTGCTTCGTGCAACATAATTCTGGGTGCCATTTAAAAACCATAAGTGCTAATGACTCCATTCCTTTTTGTGGTTGTAGGGGCTGTTGATTGGAGTACATTAAAACAAACCTGAACTCTCTTGGACATTCAGAAGCCAAGTTATAAGCCCACAAATGTGTAACTGGACTACTTCTTTAAATTGACACCAGATCCAGTGACCTTTGGGACATGGTTTGACCCCCTTAGGAAAGTGCTATCATCATGAAACGTTCAGATCACTTACAACTCAATAGATTCTACCTTCCTGTAACGTTTCAGCCTGATTGGACCTTGTTTTCACACAAATGAACCCAGAATGATGTGAAATTGTGCTTCGTGCAACATAATTCTGGGTGCCATTTACAAACCATAAGGGCTAATGACTCCATTCCTATTTGTGGTTGTAGGGGCTTTTGATTGCAGTACACTTAAACAAATCTAACCTCTCTAGGAAATTCAGAAGCCAAGTTATAAGCCCACAAAGGTGTAACTGGACTACTTCTTTAAAGTGACTCCAGGCCCGGTGACCTTTGGGAAATGGTTTTACCCCCTATAGGAATGTGCGATCATCTTGAAACGTTCAGATCACTTACAACTGAATAGATTCTACCTTCTTGTAGTGTTTCAGCCTGATTGGACCTTGTTTTCACACAAATGGACCCAGAATGATGTGAAATTGTGCTTCGTGCAACATAATTCTGGGTGCCATTTACAAACCATAAGTGCTAATGAGTCCATTCCTTTTTGTGGTTGTAGGGGCTGTTGATTGGAGTACACTTAAACAAACCTAACCTCTCTAGGACATTCAGAAGCCAAGTTATAAGCCCACAAATGTGTAACTGGACTACTTCTCTAAATTGACACCAGATCCTGTGACCTTTGGGACATGGTTTGACCCCCTTAGGAAAGTGCTATCATCATGAAACGTTCAGATCACTTACAACTCAATAGATTCTACCTTCCTGTAACGTTTCAGCCTGATTGGACCTTGTTTTCACACAAATGAACCCAGAATGATGTGAAATTGTGCTTCGTGCAACATAATTCTGGGTGCCATTTAAAAACCATAAGTGCTAATGACTCCATTCCTTTTTGTGGTTGTAGGGGCTGTTGATTGGAGTATACTAAAACAAACCTGATCTCTCTAGGACATTCAGAAGCAAAGTTATAAGCCCACAAATGTGTAACTGGACTACTTCTTTAAATTGACACCAGATCCGGTGACATTTGGGACATGGTTTGACCCCCTTAGGAAAGTGCTATCATCATGAACCGTTCAGATCACTTACAACTCAATAGATTCTACCTTCCTGTAACGTTTCAGCCTGATTGGACCTTGTTTTCACACAAATGAACCCAGAATTATGTGAAATTGTGCTTCGTGCAACATAATTCTGGGTGCCATTTAAAAACCACAAGTGCTAATGACTCCATTCCTTTTTGTGGTTGTAGGGGCTGTTGATTGGAGTACCCTAAAACAAACCTGATCTCTCTAGGACATTCAGAAGCCAAGTTATAAGCCCACAAATGTGTAACTGGACTACTTCTTTAAATTGACACCAGATCCGGTGACCTTTGGGACATGGTTTGACCCCCTTAGGAAAGTGCTATCATCATGAAACGTTCAGATCACTTACAACTCATAAGATTCTACCTTCCTGTAACGTTTCAGCCTGATTAGACCTTGTTTTCACACAAATGGACCCAGAATGATGTGAAATAGTGCTTCGTGCAACATAATACTGGGTGCCATTTACAATCCATAAGTGCTAATGACTCCATTCCTTTTTGTGGTTGTAGGGGCTGCTGATTGGAGTACATTAAAACAAACCTGGTCTCTCTAAGACATTCAGAAGCCAAGATATAAGCCCACAAATCTGTAACTGGACTACTTCTTTAAATTGACACCAGATCCAGTGACCTTTGGGACATGGTTTGACCCCCTTAGGAAAGTGCTATCATCATGAAACGTTCAGATCACTTACAACTCAATAGATTCTACCTTCCTGTAACGTTTCAGCCTGATTGGACCTTGTTTTCACACAAATGAACCCAGAATGATGTGAAATTGTGCTTCGTGCAACATAATTCTGGGTGCCATTTACAAACCATAAGGGCTAATGACTCCATTCCTTTTTGTGGTTGTAGGGGCTTTTGATTGCAGTACACTAAAACAAATCTAACCTCTCTAGAAAAGTCAGAAGCCAAGTTATAAGCCCACAAAGGTGTAACTGGACTACTTCTTTAATGTGACTCCAGGCCCGGTGACCTTTGGGAAATGGTTTTACCCCCTATAGGAATGTGCGATCATCTTGAAACGTTCAGATCACTTACAACTGAATAGATTCTACCTTCTTGTAGCGTTTCAGCCTGATTGGACCTTGTTTTCACACAAATGGACCCAGAATGATGTGAAATTGTGCTTCGTGCAACATAATTCTGGGTGCCATTTACAAACCATAAGTGCTAATGACTCCATTCCTTTTTGTGGTTGTAGGGGCTGTTGATTGGAGTACACTTAAACAATCCTAACCCCTCTAGGACATTCAGAAGCCAAGTTATAAGCCCACAAATGTGTAACTGGACTACTTCTCTAAATTGACACCAGATCCTGTGACCTTTGGGACATGGTTTGACCCCCTTAGGAAAGTGCTATCATCATGAAACGTTCAGATCACTTACAACTCAATAGATTCTACCTTCCTGTAACGTTTCAGCCTGATTGGACCTTGTTTTCACACAAATGAACCCAGAATGATGTGAAATTGTGCTTCGTGCAACATAATTCTGGGTGCCATTTAAAAACCATAAGTGCTAATGACTCCACTCCTTTTTGTGGTTGTAGGGGCTGTTGATTGGAGTATACTAAAACAAACCTGATCTCTCTAGGACATTCAGAAGCAAAGTTATAAGCCCACAAATGTGTAACTGGACTACTTCTTTAAATTGACACCAGATCCGGTGACCTTTGGGACATGGTTTGACCCCCTTAGGAAAGTGCTATCATCATGAAACGTTCAGATCACTTACAACTCAATAGATTCTACCTTCCTGTAACGTTTCAGCCTGATTGGACCTTGTTTTCACACAAATGAACCCAGAATTATGTGAAATTGTGCTTCGTGCAACATAATTCTGGGTGCCATTTAAAAACCACAAGTGCTAATGACTCCATTCCTTTTTGTGGTTGTAGGGGCTGTTGATTGGAGTACCCTAAAACAAACCTGATCTCTCTAGGACATTCAGAAGCCAAGTTATAAGCCCACAAATGTGTAACTGGACTACTTCTTTAAATTGACACCAGATCCGGTGACCTTTGGGAGATGGTTTGACCCCCTTAGGAAAGTGCTATCATCATGAAACGTTCAGATCACTTACAACTCAATAGATTCTACCTTCCTGTAACGTTTCAGCCTGATTGGACCTTGTTTTCACACAAATGGACCCAGAATGATGTGAAATAGTGCTTCGTGCAACATAATACTGGGTGCCATTTACAATCCATAAGTGCTAATGACTCCATTCCTTTTTGTGGTTGTAGGGGCTGCTGATTGGAGTACATTAAAACAAACCTGGTCTCTCTAAGACATTCAGAAGCCAAGTTATAAGCCCACAAATGTGTAACTGGACTACTTCTTTAAATTGACACCAGATCCGGTGACCTTTGGGACATGGTTTGACCCCCTTAGGAAAGTGCTATCATCATGAAACGTTCAGATCACTTACAACTCAATAGATTCTACCTTCCTGAAACGTTTCAGCCTGATTGGACCTTGTTTTCACACAAATGAACCCAGAATGATGTGAAATTGTGCTTCGTGCAACATAATTCTGGGTGCCATTTACAAACCATAAGTGCTAATGACTCCATTCCTGTTTGTGGTTGTAGGGGCTTTTGATTGGAGTACACTAAAACAAACCTAACCTCTCTAGGACATTTAGAAGCCAAGTTATAAGCCCACAAAGGTGTAACTGGACTACATCTTTAAAGTGACACCAGGCCCGGTGACCTTTGGGACATGGTTTTACCCCCTATAGGAATGTGCGATCATCTCGAAACATTCAGATCACTTACAACTCAATAGATTCTACCTTCTTGTAGCGTTTCAGCCTGATTGGACCTTGTTTTCACAGAAATGGACCCAGAATGATGTGAAATTGTGCTTCGTGCAACATAATTCTGGGTGCCATTTACAAACCATAAGTGCTAATGACTCCATTCCTTTTTGTGGTTGTAGGGGCCGATGATTGGAGTACATTAAAACAAACCTGATCTCTCTAGGACATTCAGAAGCCAAGTTATAAGCCCACATGTGTAACTGGACTACTTCTTTAAATTGACACCAGATCCGGTGACCTTTGGGACATGGTTTGACCCCCTTAGGAAAGTGCTATCATCATGAAACGTTCAGATCACTTACAACTCAATAGATTCTACCTTCTTGTAGCGTTTCAGCCTGATTGGACCTTGTTTTCACACAAATGGACCCAGAATGATGTGAAATTGTGCTTCGTGCAACATAATTCTGGGTGCCATTTACAAACCATAAGTGCTAATGACTCCATTCCTTTTTGTGGTTGTAGGGGCTGTTGATTGGAGTACCCTTAAACAAACCTAACCTCTCTAGGACATTCAGAAGCCAAGTTATAAGCCCACAAATGTGTAACTGGACTACTTCTCTAAATTGACACCAGATCCTGTGACCTTTGGGACATGGTTTGACCCCCTTAGGAAAGTGCTATCATCATGAAACGTTCAGATCACTTACAACTCAATAGATTCTACCTTTCTGTAACGTTTCAGCCTGATTGGACCTTGTTTTCACACAAATGAACCCAGAATGATGTGAAATTGTGCTTCGTGCAACATAATTCTGGGTGCCATTTAAAAACCATAAGTGCTAATGACTCCTTTCCTTTTTGTGGTTGTAGGGGCTGTTGATTGGAGTATACTAAAACAAACCTGATCTCTCTAGGACATTCAGAAGCAAAGTTATAAGCCCACAAATGTGTAACTGGACTACTTCTTTAAATTGACACCAGATCCGGTGACCTTTGGGACATGGTTTGACCCCCTTAGGAAAGTGCTATCATCATGAAACGTTCAGATCACTTACAACTCAATAGATTCTACCTTCCTGTAACGTTTCAGCCTGATTGGACCTTGTTTTCACACAAATGAACCCAGAATGATGTGAAATTGTGCTTCGTGCAACATAATTCTGGGTGCCATTTAAAAACCACAAGTGCTAATGACTCCATTCCTTTTTGTGGTTGTAGGGGCTGTTGATTGGAGTACCCTAAAACAAACCTGATCTCTCTAGGACTTTCAGAAGCCAAGTTATAAGCCCACAAATGTGTAACTGGACTACTTCTTTAAATTGACACCAGATCCGGTGACCTTGGGGACATGGTTTGACCCCCTTAGGAAAGTGCTATCATCATGAAACGTTCAGATCACTTACAACTCAATAGATTCTACCTTCCTGTAACGTTTCAGCCTGATTGGACCTTGTTTTCACACAAATGGACCCAGAATGATGTGAAATAGTGCTTCGTGCAACATAATACTGGGTGCCATTTACAATCCATAAGTGCTAATGACTCCATTCCTTTTTGTGGTTGTAGGGGCTGTTGATTGGAGTACACTAAAACAAACCTGATCTCTCTAGGACATTCAGAAGCCAAGTTATAAGCCCACAAATGTGTAACTGGACTACTTCTTTAAATTGACACCAGATCCGGTGACCTTTGGGACATGGTTTGACCCCCTTAGGAAAGTGCTATCATCATGAAACGTTCAGATCACTTACAACTCAATAGATTCTACCTTCCTGTAACGTTTCAGCCTGATTGGACCTTGTTTTCACACAAATGAACCCAGAATGATGTGAAATTGTGCTTCGTGCAACATAATTCTGGGTGCCATTTACAAACCATAAGTGCTAATGACTCCATTCCTGTTTGTGGTTGTAGGGGCTTTTATTGGAGTACACTAAAACAAACCTAACCTCTCTAGGGCATTTAGAAGCCAAGTTATAAGCCCACAAAGGTGTAACTGGACTACATCTTTAAAGTGACACCAGGCCCGGTGACCTTTGGGACATTGTTTTACCCCCTATAGGAATGTGCGATCATCTTGAAACGTTCATATCACTTACAACTCAATAGATTCTACCTTCTTGTAGCGTTTCAGCCTGATTGGACCTTGTTTTCACACAAATGGACCCAGAATGATGTGAAATTGTGCTTCGTGCAACATAATTCTGGGTGCCATTTACAAACCATAAGTGCTAATGACTCTATTCCTTTTTGTGGTTGTAGGGACTGTTGATTGGAGTACACTAAAACAAACCTGATCTCTCTAGGACATTCAGAAGCAAAGTTATAAGCCCACAAATGTGTAACTGGACTACTTCTTTAAATTGACACCAGATCCGGTGACTTTTGGGACATGGTTTGACCCCCTTAGGAAAGTGCTATCATTATGAAACGTTCAGATAACTTACAACTCAATAGATTCTACCTTCCTGTAACGTTTCAATCTGATTGGACCTTGTTTTGACACAAATGAAGCCAGAATGATGTGAAATTGTGCTTCGTGCAACATAATTCTGGGTGCCATTTACAAACCATAAGTGCTAATGACTCCATTCCTTTTTGTGGTTGTAGGGGCTGCTGATTGGAGTACATTAAAACAAACCTGGTCTCTCTAAGACATTCAGAAGCCAAGTTATAAGCCCACAAATGTGTAACTGGACTACTTCTTTAAATTGACACCAGATCCGGTGACCTTTGGGACATGGTTTGACCCCCTTAGGAAAGTGCTATCATCATGAAACGTTCAGATCACTTACGATTCAATAGATTCTACCTTCCTGTAACGTTTCAGCCTGATTGGAGCTTGTTTTCACACAAATGAACCCAGAATGATGTGAAATTGTGCTTCGTGCAACATAATTCTGGGTGCCATTTAAAAACCATAAGTGCTAATGACTCCATTCCTTTTTGTGGTTGTAGGGGCTGTTGATTGGAGTACATTAAAACAAACCTGAACTTTCTTGGACATTCAGAAGCCAAGTTATAAGCCCACAAATGTGTAACTGGACTACTTCTTTAAATTGACACCAGATCCAGTGACCTTTGGGAGATGGTTTGACCCCCTTAGGAAAGTGCTATCATCATGAAACGTTCAGATCACTTACAACTCAATAGATTCTACCTTCCTGTAACGTTTCAGCCTGATTGGACCTTGTTGTCACACAAATGAACCCAGAATGTTGTGAAATTGTGCTTCGTGCAACATAATTCTGGGTGCCATTTACAAACCATAAGTGCTAATGACTCCATTCCTTTTTGTGGTTGTAGGGGCTTTTGATTGCAGTACACTAAAACAAATCTAACCTCTCTAGAAATTTCAGAAGCCAAGTTATAAGCCCACAAATATGTAACTGGACTACTTCTTTAAAGTGACTCCAGGCCCGGTGACCTTTGGGAAATGGTTTTACCCCCTATAGGAATGTGCGATCATCTTGAAACGTTCAGATCACTTACAACTCAATAGATTCTACCTTCTTGTAGCGTTTCAGCCTAATTGGACCTTGTTTTCACACAAATGGACCCAGAATGATGTGAAATTGTGCTTCGTGCAACATAATTCTGGGTGCCATTTACAAACCATAAGTGCTAATGACTCCATTCCTTTTTGTGGTTGTAGGGGCTGTTGATTGGAGTACACTTAAACAAACCTAACCTCTCTAGGACATTCAGAAGCCAAGTTATAAGCCCACAAATGTGTAACTGGACTACTTCTCTAAATTGACACCAGATCCTGTGACCTTTGGGACATGGTTTGACCCCCTTAGGAAAGTGCTATCATCATGAAACGTTCAGATCACTTACAACTCAATAGATTCTATCTTCCTGTAACGTTTCAGCCTGATTGGACCTTGTTTTCACACAAATGAACCCAGAATGATGTGAAATTGTGCTTCGTGCAACATAATTCTGGGTGCCATTTAAAAACCATAAGTGCTAATGACTCCATTCCTTTTTGTGGTTGTAGGGGCTGTTGATTGGAGTACATTAAAACAAACCTGAACTCTCTTGGACATTCAGAAGCCAAGTTATAAGCCCACAAATGTGTAACTGGACTACTTCTTTAAATTGACACCAGATCCAGTGACCTTTGGGACATGGTTTGACCCCCTTAGGAAAGTGCTATCATCATGAAACGTTCAGATCACTTACAACTCAATAGATTCTACCTTCCTGCAACGTTTCAGCCTGATTGGACCTTGTTTTCACACAAATGAACCCAGAATGATGTGAAATTGTGCTTCGTGCAACATAATTCTGGGTGCCATTTACAAACCATAAGTGCTAATGACTCCATTCCTGTTTGTGGTTGTAGGGGCTTTTGATTGGAGTACACTAAAACAAACCTAACCTCTCTAGGGCATTTAGAAGCCAAGTTATAAGCCCACAAAGGTGTAACTGGACTACTTCTTTAAAGTGACACCAGGCCCGGTGACCTTTGGGACATGGTTTTACCCCCTATAGGAATGAGCGATCATCTTGAAACGTTCAGATCACTTAAAACTCAATAGATTCTACCTTCTTGTAGCGTTTCAGCCTGATTGGACCTTGTTTTCACACAAATGGACCCAGAATGATGTGAAATTGTGCTTCGTGCAACATAATTCTGGGTACCATTTACAAACCATAAGTGCTAATGACTCCAGTCCTTTTTGTGGTTGTAGGGGCTGTTGATTGGAGTACATTAAAACAAACCTGATCTCTCTAGGACATTCAGAAGCCAAGTTATAAGCCCACAAATGTGTAACTGGACTGCTTCTTTAAATTGACACCAGATCCGGTGACCTTTGGGACATGGTTTGACCCCCTTAGGAAAGTGCTATCATCATGAAACGTTCAGATCACTTACAACTCAATAGATTCTACCTTTCTGTAAAGTTTCAGCCTGATTGGACCTTGTTTTCACACAAATGAACCCAGAATGATGTGAAATTGTGCTTCGTGCAACATAATTCTGGGTGCCATTTAAAAACCATAAGTGCTAATGACTCCATTCCTTTTTGTGGTTGTAGGGGCTGTTGATTGGAGTACATTAAAACAAACCTGAACTCTCTTGGACATTCAGAAGCCAAGTTATAAGCCCACAAATGTGTAACTGGACTACTTCTTTAAATTGACACCAGATCCAGTGACCTTTGGGACATGGTTTGACCCCCTTAGGAAAGTGCTATCATCATGAAACGTTCAGATCACTTACAACTCAATAGATTCTACCTTCCTGTAACGTTTCAGCCTTATTGGACCTTGTTTTCACACAAATGAACCCAGAATGATGTGAAATTGTGCTTCGTGCAACATAATTCTGGGTGCCATTTACAAACCATAAGGGCTAATGACTCCATTCCTTTTTGTGGTTGTAGGGGCTTTTGATTGCAGTACACTAAAACAAATCTAACCTCTCTAGGAAATTCAGAAGCCAAGTTATAAGCCCACAAAGGTGTAACTGGACTACTTCTTTAAAGTGACTCCAGGCCCGATGACCTTTGGGAAATGGTTTTACCCCCTATAGGAATGTGCGATCATCTTGAAACGTTCAGATCACTTACAACTCAATAGATTCTACCTTCTTGTAGCGTTTCAGCCTGATTGGACCTTGTTTTCACACAAATGGACCCAGAATGATGTGAAATTGTGCTTCGTGCAACATAATTCTGGGTGCCATTTACAAACCATAAGTGCTAATGACTCCATTCCTTTTTGTGGTTGTAGGGGCTGTTGATTGGAGTACACTTAAACAAACCTAACCTCTCTAGGACATTCAGAAGCCAAGTTATAAGCCCACAAATGTGTAACTGGACTACTTCTCTAAATTGACACCAGATCCTGTGACCTTTGGGACATGGTTTGACCCCCTTAGGAAAGTGCTATCATCATGAAACGTTCAGATCACTTACAACTCAATAGATTCTATCTTCCTGTAACGTTTCAGCCTGATTGGACCTTGTTTTCACACAAATGAACCCAGAATGATGTGAAATTGTGCTTCGTGCAACATAATTCTGGGTGCCATTTAAAAACCATAAGTGCTAATGACTCCATTCCTTTTTGTGGTTGTAGGGGCTGTTGATTGGAGTGTACTAAAACAAACCTGATCTCTCTAGGACATTCAGAAGCAAAGTTATAAGCCCAAAAATGTGTAACTGGACTACTTCTTTAAATTGACACCAGATCCGGTGACCTTTGGGACATGGTTTGACCCCCTTAGGAAAGTGCTATCATCATGAAACGTTCAGATCACTTACAACTCAATAGATTCTACCTTCCTGTAACGTTTCAGCCTGATTGGACCTTGTTTTCACACAAATGAACCCAGAATTATGTGAAATTGTGCTTCGTGCAACATAATTCTGGGTGCCATTTAAAAACCACAAGTGCTAATGACTCCATTCCTTTTTGTGGTTGTAGGGGCTGTTGATTGGAGTACCCTAAAACAAACCTGATCTCTCTAGGACATTCAGAAGCCAAGTTATAAGCCCACAAATGTGTAACTGGACTACTTCTTTAAATTGACACCAGATCCGGTGACCTTTGGGACATGGTTTGACCCCCTTAGGAAAGTGCTATCATCATGAAACGTTCAGATCACTTACAACTCAATAGATTCTACCTTCCTGTAACGTTTCAGCCTGATTAGACCTTGTTTTCACACAAATGGACCCAGAATGATGTGAAATAGTGCTTCGTGCAACATAATACTGGGTGCCATTTACAATCCATAAGTGCTAATGACTCCATTCCTTTTTGTGGTTGTAGGGGCTGCTGATTGGAGTACATTAAAACAAACCTGGTCTCTCTAAGACATTCAGAAGCCAAGATATAAGCCCACAAATGTGTAACTGGACTACTTCTTTAAATTGACACCAGATCCAGTGACGTTTGGGACATGGTTTGACCCCCTTAGGAAAGTGCTATCATCATGAAACGTTCAGATCACTTACAACTCAATAGATTCTACCTTCCTGTAACGTTTCAGCCTGATTGGACCTTGTTTTCACACAAATGAACCCAGAATTATGTGAAATTGTGCTTCGTGCAACATAATTCTGGGTGCCATTTAAAAACCACAAGTGCTAATGACTCCATTCCTTTTTGTGGTTGTAGGGGCTGTTGATTGGAGTACCCTAAAACAAACCTGATCTCTCTAGGACATTCAGAAGCCAAGTTATAAGCCCACAAATGTGTAACTGGACTACTTCTTTAAATTGACACCAGATCCGGTGACCTTTGGGAGATGGTTTGACCCCCTTAGGAAAGTGCTATCATCATGAAACGTTCAGATCACTTAAACTCAATAGATTCTACCTTCCTGTAACGTTTCAGCCTGATTGGACCTTGTTTTCACACAAATGGACCCAGAATGATGTGAAATAGTGCTTCGTGCAACATAATACTGGGTGCCATTTACAATCCATAAGTGCTAATGACTCCATTCCTTTTTGTGGTTGTAGGGGCTGCTGATTGGAGTACATTAAAACAAACCTGGTCTCTCTAAGACATTCAGAAGCCAAGTTATAAGCCCACAAATGTGTAACTGGACTACTTCTTTAAATTGACACCAGATCCGGTGACCTTTGGGACATGGTTTGACCCCCTTAGGAAAGTGCTATCATCATGAAACGTTCAGATCACTTACGACTCAATAGATTCTACCTTCCTGTAACGTTTCAGCCTGATTGGAGCTTGTTTTCACACAAATGAACCCAGAATGATGTGAAATTGTGCTTCGTGCAACATAATTCTGGGTGCCATTTAAAAACCATAAGTGCTAATGACTCCATTACGTTTTGGGGTAATGGGGGCTGTTAACTGGAGTACACTAAAACAAGCCTGACCTCTCTAGGACATTCAGAAGCCAAGTTATAAGCCCACAAATGTTGGTACTGGACTACGTCTTTAAATTGACACCAGATCCGGTGACCTTTGGGACATGGTTTGACCCCCTTAGGAAAGTGCTATCATCATGAAACGTTCAGATCACGTACAACTCAATAGATTCTACCTTCCTGTAACGTTTCAGCCTGATTGGACCTAGTTTTCACACAAATGAACCCAGAATGATGTGAAATTGTGCTTCGTGCAACATAAATCTGGGTACCATTTACAAACCATAAGTGCTAATGACTCCATTCCTTTTTGTTGTTGTAGGGGCTGTTGATTGGAGTATACTAAAACAAACCTGATCTCTCTAGGACATTCAGAAGCCAAGTTATAAGCCCACAAATGTGTAACTGGACTACTTCTTTAAATTGACACCAGATCCGGTGACCTTTGGGACATGGTTTGACCCCCTATAGGAATGTGCTATCATCATGAAACGTTCAGATCACTTACAACTCAATAGATTCTACCTTCTTGTAACGTTTCAGCCTGATTGGACCTTGTTTTCACACAAATGGACCCAGAATGATGTGAAATTGTGCTTCGTGCAACATAATTCTGGGTGCCATTTACAAACCATAATTGCTAATGACTCCATTCCTTTTTGTGGTTGTAGAGGCTGTCTATTGGAGTACACTAAAACAAACCTGACCTCTTTAGGATATTCAGAAGCCAAGTTATTAGCTCACAAAGGTGTACCTGGACTACTTCTTTAAAGTGACACCAAGCCCGGTGACCTTTGGGTCATGGTTTGACCCCCTATAGGAATGTGCGATCATCATGAAACGTTCAGATCACTTACAACTCAATAGATTCTACCTTCTTGTAACGTTTCAGCCTGATTGGACCTTGTTTTCACACAAATGGACCCAGAATGTTGTGAAATTGTGCTTCGTGCAGCATAATTCTGGGTGCCATTTACAAACCATAAGTGCTAATGACCCCATTCCTTTTTGTGGTTGTAGGGGCTGTTGATTGGAGTACACTAAAACAAACCTGATCTCTCTAGGACATTCAGAAGCCAAGTTATAAGCCCACAAATGTGTAACTGGACTACTTCTTTAAATTGACACCAGATCCGGTGACCTTTGGGACATGGTTTGACCCCCTTAGGAAAGTGCTATCATCATGAAACGTTCAGATCACTTACAACTCAATAGATTCTACCTTCCTGTAACGTTTCAGCCTGATTGGACCTTGTTTTCACACAAATGAACCCAGAATGATGTGAAATTGTGCTTCGTGCAACATAATTCTGGGTGCCATTTACAAACCATAAGTGCTAATGACTCCATTCCTTTTTTTGGTTGTAGAGGCTGTCTATTGGAGTACACTAAAACAAACCTGACCTCTTTAGGATATTCAGAAGCCAAGTTATTAGCTCACAAAGGTGTAACTGGACTACTTCTTTAAAGTGACACCAGGCCCGGTGACCTTTGGGTCATGGTTTGACCCCCTATAGGAATGTGCGATCATCATGAAACGTTCAGATAACTTACAACTCAATAGATTCTACCTTCTTGTAACGTTTCAGCCTGATTGGACCTTGTTTTCACACAAATGGACCCAGAATGTTGTGAAATTGTGCTTCGTGCAGCAAAATTCTGGGTGCCATTTACAAACCATAAGTGCTAATGACTCCATTCCTTTTTGTGGTTGTAGGGGCTGATGATTGGAGTACACTAAAACAAACCTGATCTCTCTAGGACATTCAGAAGCCAAGTTATAAACCCACAAATGTGTAACTGGACTACTTCTTTAAATTGACACCAGATCCGGTGACCTTTGGGACATGGTTTGACCCCCTTAGGAAAGTGCTATCATCATGAAACGTTCAGATCACTTACAACTCAATAGATTCTACCTTCCTGTAACGTTTCAGCCTGATTGGACCTTGTTTTCACACAAATGAACCCAGAATGATGTGAAATTGTGCTTCGTGCAACATAATTCTGGGTGCCATTTAAAAACCATAAGTGCTAATGACTCCATTACGTTTTGGGGTAATGGGGGCTGTTAACTGGAGTACACTAAAACAAACCTGACCTCTCTAGGACATTCAGAAGCCAAGTTATAAGCCCACAAATGTTGGTACTGGACTACGTCTTTAAATTGACACCAGATCCGGTGACCTTTGGGACATGGTTTGACCCCCTTAGGAAAGTGCTATCATCATGAAACGTCCAGATCACGTACAACTCAATAGATTCTACCTTCCTGTAACGTTTCAGCCTGATTGGACCTAGTTTTCACACAAATGAACCCAGAATGATGTGAAATTGTGCTTCGTGCAACATAAATCTGGGTGCCATTTACAAACCATAAGTGCTAATGACTCCATTCCTTTTTGTGGTTGTAGGGGCTGTTGATTGGAGTATACTAAAACAAACCTGATCTCTCTAGGACATTCAGAAGCCAAGTTATAAGCCCACAAATGTGTAACTGGACTACTTCTTTAAATTGACACCAGATCCGGTGACCTTTGGGACATGGTTTGACCCCCTATAGGAATGTGCTATCATCATGAAACGTTCAGATCACTTACAACTCAATAGAATATACCTTCCTGTAACGTTTCAGCCTGATTGGACCTTGTTTTCACACAAATGAACCCAGAATGATGTGAAATTGTGCTTCGTGCAACATAATTCTGGGTGCCATTTAAAAACAATAAGTGCTAATGACTCCATTCCTTTTTGTGGTTGTAGGCGCTGTTGATTGGAGTACACTAAAACAAACCTGATCTCTCTAGGACATTCAGAAGCCAAGTTATAAGCCCACAAATGTGTAACTGGACTACTTCTTTAAATTGACACCAGATCCGGTGACCTTTGGGACATGGTTTGACCCCCTTAGGAAAGTGCTATCATCATGAAACGTTCAGATCACTTACAACTCAATAGATTCTACCTTCCTGTAACGTTTCAGCCTGACTGGACCTTGTTTTCACACAAATGGACCCAGAATGAAGTGAAATTGTGCTTCGTGCAACATAATTCTGGGTGCCATTTACAAACCAAAAAAGCTAATGACTCCATTCCTTTTTGTGGTTGTAGGGGCTGTTGATTGGAGTACACTAAAACAAACCTAACCTCTCTAGGACATTCAGAAGCCAAGTTATAAGCCCACAAAGGTGTAACTGGACTACTTCTTTAAAGTCACACCAGGCCCGGTGACCTTTGGGACATGGTTTTACCCCCTATAGGAATGTGCGATCATCTTGAAACGTTCAGATCACTTACAGCTCAATAGATTCTACCTTCTTGTAGCGTTTCAGCCTGATTGGACCTTGTTTTCACACAAATGAACCCAGAATGATGTGAAATTGTGCTTCGTGCAACATAATTCTGGGTGCCATTTAAAAACCATAAGGGCTAATGACTCCATTCCTTTTTGTGGTTGTAGGGGCTGTTGATTGGAGTACACTAAAACAAACCTGATCTCTCTAGGACATTCAGAAGCCAAGTTATAAGCCCACAAATGTGTAACTGGACTACTTCTTTAAATTGACACCAGATCCGGTGACCTTTGGGACATGGTTTGACCCCCTTAGGAAAGTGCTATCATCATGAAACGTTCAGATCACTTACAACTCAGTAGATTCTACCTTCCTGTAACGTTTCAGCCTGATTGGACCTTGTTTTCACACAAATGAACCCAGAATGATGTGAAATTGTGCTTCGTGCAACATAATTCTGGGTGCCATTTACAAACCATAAGTGCTAATTTCTCCATTCCTTTTTGTGGTTGTAGGGGCTGTTGATTGGAGTACACTAAAACAAACCTGATCGCTCTAGGACATTCAGAAGCCAAGTTATAAGCCCACTAATGTGTAACTGGACTACTTCTTTAAATTGACACCAGATCCGGTGACCTTTGGGACATGGTTTGACCCCCTTAGGAAAGTGCTATCATCATGAAACGTTCAGATCACTTACAACTCAATAGATTCTACCTTCCTGTAACGTTTCAGCCTGATTGGACCTTGTTTTCACACAAATGAACCCAGAATGATGTGAAATTGTGCTTCGTGCAACATAATTCTGGGTGCCATTTACAAACCATAAGTGCTAATGTCTCCATTCCTTTTTGTGGTTGTAGGGGCTGTTGATTGGAGTACACTAAAACAAACCTGACCTCTCCAGGACATTCAGAAGACAAGTTATAAGCCCACAAATGTGTAACTGGACTACTTCTTTAAAGTGACACCAGATCCGGTGACCTTTGGGACATGGTTTGACCCCCTATAGGAAAGTTCTATCATCATGAAACGTTCAGATCACTTACAACTCAATAGATTCTACCTTCCTGTAACGTTTCAGCCTGATTGGACCTTGTTTTCACACAAATGAACCCAGAATGATGTGAAATTGTGCTTCGTGCAACATAATTCTGGGTGCCATTTAAAAACCATAAGTGCTAATGTCTCCATTCCTTTTTGTGGATGTAGGGGCTGTTGATTGTAGTACACTAAAACAAACCTGATCGCTCTGGGACATTCAGAAGCCAAGTTATAAGCCCACAAATGTGTAACTGGACTACTTCTTTAAATTGACACCAGATCCGGTGACCTTTGGGACATGGTTTGACCCCCTTAGGAAAGTGCTATCATCATGAAACGTTCAGATCACTTACAACTCAATAGATTCTACCTTCCTGTAACGTTTCAGCCTGATTGGACCTTGTTTTCACACAAATGAACCCAGAATGATGTGAAATAATGCTTCGTGCATCATAATTCTGGGTGCCATTTAAAAACCATAAGTGCTAATGACTCCATTCATTTTTGTGGTTGTAGGGGCTGTTGATTGGAGTATACTAAAACAAACCTGATCTCTCTAGGACATTCAGAAGCCAAGTTATGAGCCCACAAATGTGTAACTGGACTACTTCTTTAAATTGACACCAGATCCGGTGACCTTTGGAACATGGTTTGACCCCCTTAGGAAGGTGCTATCATCATGAAACGTTCAGATCACTTACAACTCAATAGATTCTACCTTCCTGTAACGTTTCAGCCTGATTGGACCTTGTTTTCACACAAATGAACCCAGAATGATGTGAAATTGTGCTTTGTGCAACATAATTCTGGGTGCCTTTTAAAAACCATAAGTGCTAATGACTCCAATCCTTTTAGTGGTAATGGGGGCTGCTAATTGGAGTACTCTAAAACAAACCTGACCTCTCTAGGATATTCAGAAGCCAAGTTATAATCCCACAAAGGTGTAACAAGACTACTTCTTTAAAGTTACACCAGGCCCGGTGACCTTTGGGACAATGTTTGACCCCCAATAGGAATGTGCGATCATCATGAAACGTTCAGATCACTCACAACTCAATAGATTCTACCTTCTTGTAAAGTTTCAGCCTGATTGGACCTTGTTTTCACACAAATGGACCCAGAATGATGTGAAATTGTGCTTCGTGCAACATAATTCTGGGTGCCATTTAAAAACCATAAGTGCTAATGACTCCATTCCTTTTTGAGGTTGTAGGGGCTGTTGATTGGAGTACACTAAAACAAACCTGATCTCTCTAGGACATTCAGAAACCAAGTTATAAGCACTCAAAGGTGTAATTGGACTACTTCTTTAAAGTGACAAAAGGCCCGGTGACCTTTGGGACATGGTTTGACCCCCTATAGGAATGTGCGATCATCATGAAACATTCAGATCACTTACAACTCAATAGATTCTACCTTCTTGTAACGTTTCAGCCTGATTGGACCTTGTTTTCACACAAATGGACCCAGAATGATGTGAAATTGTGCTTCGTGCAACATAATCTTGGGTGCCATTTACAAACCATAAGTGCTAATGACTCCATTCCTTTTTTTTGGTTGTAGGGGCTGTTGATTGGAGTACATTAAAACAAACCTGATCTCTCTAGGACATTCAGAAGCCAAGTTATAATCCCACAAATGTGTAACTGGACTACTTCTTTAAATTGACACCAGATCCGGTGACATTTGGGACATGGTTTGATCCCCTTAGGAAAGTACTATCATCATGAAACGTTCAGATAACTTACAACTCAATAGATTCTACCTTCCTGTAACGTTTCAGCTTGATTGGACCTTGTTTTCACACAAATGAACCCAGAATGATGTGAAATTGTGCTTCGTACCACATAATTCTGGGTGCCATTTAAAAACCACAAGTGCTAATGACTCCATTCCTTTTTGTGGTTGTAGGGGCTGTTGATTGGAGTATACTAAAACAAACCTGATCTCTCTAGGACATTCAGAAGCCAAGTTATAAGCCCACAAATGTGTAACTGGACTACTTCTTTAAATTGACACCAGATCCGGTGACCTTTGGGACATGGTTTGACCCCCTTAGGAAAGTGATATCATCATGAAACGTTCAGATCACTTACAACTCAATAGATTCTACCTTCCTGTAACGTTTCAGCCTGATTGTACCTTGTTTTCACACAAATGAACCCAGAATGATGTGAAATTGTGCTTCGTGCAACATAATTCTGGGTGCCATTTAAAAACCATAAGTGCTAATGACTCCATTCCTTTTTGTGGTTGTAGGGGCTGTTGATTGGAGTATACTAAAACAAACCTGATCTCTCTAGGACATTCAGAAACCAAGTTATAAGCCCTCAAAGGTGTAATTGGACTACTTCTTTAAAGTGACACCAGGCCCGGTGACCTTTGGGACATGGTTTGACCCCCTATAGGAATGTGCGATCATCATGAAACGTTCAGATCAATTACAACTCAATAGATTCTACCTTCTTGTAACGTTTCAGCCTGATTGGACCTTGTTTTCACACAAATGGACCCAGAATGATGTGAAATTGTGCTTCGTGCAATATAATTCTGGGTGCCATTTACAAACCATAAGTGCTAATGACTCCATTTCTTTTTGTGGTTGTAGGGGCTGTTGGTTGGAGTACATTAAAACAAACCTGATCTCTCTAGGACATTCAGAAGCCAAGTTATAAGCCCACAAATGTGTAACTGGACTACTTCTTTAAATTGACACCAGATCCGGTGACCTTTGGGACATAGTTTGACCCCCTATAGGAATGTGCTATCATCATGAAACGTTCAGATCACTTACAACTCAATAGATTCTACCTTCCTGTAACGTTTCAGCCTGATTGGACCTTGTTTTGACACAAATGGACCCAGAATGATGTGAAATTGTGCTTCGTGCAACATAATTCTGGGTGCCATTTACAAACCATAAGTGCTAATGACTCCATTCCTTTTTGTGGTTGTAGAGGCTGTTGATTGGAGTACACTAAAACAAATCTGGCCTCTTCAGGATATTCAGAAGCCAAGTTATTAGCTCACAAAGGTGTAACTGGACTACTTCTTTAAAGTGACACCAGGCCCGGTGACCTTTGGGACATGGTTTGACCCCCTATAGGAATGTGCGATCATCATGAAACGTTCAGATCACTTACAACTCAATAGATTCTACGTTCCTGTAACGTTTCAGCCTGATTGGACCTTGTTTTCACACAAATGGACCCACAATGTTGTGAAATTGTGCTTCGTGCAGCATAATTCTGGGTGCCATTTACAAACCATAAGTGCTAATTACTCCATTCCATTTTGTGGTTGTAGGGGCTGTTGATTGGAGTACACTAAAACAAACCTGATCTCTCTAGGACATTCAGAAGCCAAGTTATAAGCCCACAAATGTGTAACTGGACTACTTCTTTAAATTGACACCAGATCCGGTGACATTTGGGACATGGTTTGATCCCCTTAGGAAAGTACTATCATCATGAAACGTTCAGATAACTTACAACTCAATAGATTCTACCTTCCTGTAACGTTTCAGCCTGATTGTACCTTGTTTTCACACAAATTAACCCAGAATGATGTGAAATTGTGCTTCGTGCAACATAATTCTGGGTGCCATTTAAAAACCATAAGTGCTAATGACTCCATTCCTTTTTGTGGTTGTAACGGCTGTTGATTGGAGTATACTAAAACAAACCTGATCTCTCTAGGACATTCAGAAACCAAGTTATAAGCCCTCAAAGGTGTAATTGGACTACTTCTTTAAAGTGACACCAGGCCCGGTGACCTTTGGGACATGGTTTGACCCCCTATAGGAATGTGCGATCATCATGAAACGTTCAGATCACTTACAACTCAATAGATTCTACCTTCTTGTAACGTTTCAGCCTGATTGTACCTTGTTTTCACACAAATGGACCCAGAATGATGTGAAATTGTGCTTCGTGCAATATAATTCTGGGTGCCATTTACAAACCATAAGTGCTAATGACTCCATTTCTTTTTGTGGTTGTAGGGACTGTTGGTTGGAGTACATTAAAACAAACCTGATCTCTCTAGGACATCCAGAAGCCAAGTTATAAGCCCACAAATGTGTAACTGGACTACTTCTTTAAATTGACACCAGATCCGGTGACCTTTGGGACATAGTTTGACCCCCTATAGGAATGTGCTATCATCATGAAACGTTCAGATCACTTACAACTCAATAGATTCTACCTTCCTGTACTGTTTCAGCCTGATTGGACCTTGTTTTGACACAAATGGACCCAGAATGATGTGAAATTGTGCTTCGTGCAACATAATTCTGGGTGCCATTTACAAACCATAAGTGCTAATGACTCCATTCCTTTTTGTGGTTGTAGAGGCTGTTGATTGGAGTACGCTAAAACAAACCTGGCCTCTTTAGGATATTCAGAAGCCAAGTTATAAGCCCACAAAGGTGTAACTGGACTACTTCTTTAAAGTGACACCAGGCCCGGTGACCTTTGGGACATGGTTTGACCCCCTATAGAAATGTGCGATCATCATGAAACGTTCAGATCACTTACAACTCAATAGATTCTACCTTCCTGTAACGTTTCAGCCTGATTGGACCTTGTTTTCACACAAATGGACCCAGAATGATGTGAAATTGTGCTTCGTGCAACATAATTCTGGGTGACATTTACAAACCATAAGTGCTAATGACTCCATTCCTTTTTGTGGTTGTAGGGGCTGTTAATTGGAGTACACTAAAACAAGCCTGACCTCTCTAGGACATTCAGAAGCCAAGTTATAAGCCCACAAATGTGTAACTGGACTACTTCTTTAAATTGACACCAGATCCGGTGACCTTTGGGACATGGTTTGACCCCCTTAGGAAAGTGCTATCATCATGAAACGTTCAGATCACTTACAACTCAATAGATTCTACCTTCCTGTAACGTTTCAGCCTGATTGGACCTTGTTTTCACACAAATGAACCCAGAATGATGTGAAATTGTGCTTCGTGCAACATAATTCTGGGTGCCATTTACAAACCATAAGTGCTAATGACTCCATTCCTTTTTGTGGTTGTAGGGGCTGTTGATTGGAGTACACTAAATTAAACCTGATCTCTCTAGGACATTCAGAAGCCAAGTTATAAGCCCACAAATGTGTAACTGGACTACTTCTTTAAATTGACACCAGATCTGGTGACATTTGGGACATAGTTTGACCTCCTTAGGAAAGTGCTATCAGCATGAAACGTTCAGATCACTTACAACGCAATAGATTCTACCTTCCTGTAACGTTTCAGCCTGATTGGACCTTGTTTTCACACAAATGGACCCCGAATGATTTGAAATTGTGCTTCGTACAACATAATTCTGGATGCCATTTAAAAACCATAAGTGCTAATGACTCCAGTCCTTTTTGTGGTTGTAGGGGCTGTTGATTTGAGTACACTAAAACAAACCTGACCTCTTTAGGATATTCAGAAGCCAAGTTATAAGCCCACAAAGTTGTAACTGGACTACTTCTTTAAAGTGACACCAGGCCCGGTGACCTTTGGGACATGGTTTGACCCCCTTAGGAAAGTGCTATCAACATGAAACGTTCAGATCACTTACAACTCAATAGATTCTACCTTCTTGTAACGTTTCAGCCTGATTGGACCTTGTTTTCACACAAATGGACCGAGAATGATGTGAAATTGTGCTTCGTGCAACATAATTCTGGCTGCCATTTACAACCCATAAGTGCTAATGACTCCATTCCTTTTTGTGGTTGTAGGGGCTGTTGATTGGAGTACACTAAAACAAACCTGATCTCTCTAGGACATTCAGAAGCCAAGTTATAAGCTCACAAATGTGTAACTGGACTACTTCTTTAAATTGACACCAGATCCGGTGACCTTTGGGACATGGTTTGACCCCCTTAGGAAAGTGCTATCATCATGAAACGTTCAGATCACTTACAACTCAATAGATTCTACCTTCCTGTAACGTTTCAGCCTGATTGGACCTTGTTTTCACACAAATGAACCCAGAATGATGTGAAATTGTGCTTCGTGCAACATAATTCTGGGTGCCATTTAAAAACCATAAGTGCTAATGACTCCATTCCTTTTTGTGGTTGTAGAGGCTGTTGATTGGAGTACACTAAAACAAACCTGACCTCTTTAAGATATTCAGAAGCCAAGTTATAAGCCCACAAAGGTGTAACTGGACTACTTCTTTAAAGTGACACCAGGCCCGGTGACCTATTTGGAAATGGTTTGACCCCCTATAGGAAAGTGCGATCATCATGAAACGTTCAGATCACTTACAACTCAATAGATTCTACCTTCTTGTAGCGTTTCAGCCTGATTGGACCTTGTTTACACACAAATGGACCCAGAATGATGTGAAATTGTGCTTCGTGCAACATAATTCTGGGTGCCATTTACAAACCATAAGTGCTAATGACTCCATTCCTTTTTGTGGTTGTAGGGGCTGTTGATTGGAGTACACTAAAACAAGCCTGACCTCTCTAGGACATTCAGAAGCCAAGTTATAAGCCCACAAATGTGTAACTGGACTACTTCTTTAAATTGACACCAGATCCGGTGACCTTTGGGACATGGTTTGACCCCCTTAGGAAAGTGCTATCATCATGAAACGTTCAGATCACTTACAACTCAATAGATTCTACCTTCCTGTAACGTTTCAGCCTGATTGGACCTTGTTTTCACACAAATGAACCCAGAATGATGTGAAATTGTGCTTCGTGCAACATTATTCTGGGTGCCATTTAAAAACCATAAGTGCTAATGACTCCAATCCTTTTTGTGGTTGTAGGGGCTGTTGATTGGAGTACACTAAAACAAACCTGATCTCACTAGGACATTCAGAAGCCAAGTTATAAGCCCACAAATGTGTAACTGGACTACTTCTTTAAATTGACACCAGATCCGGTGACCTTTGGGACATGATTTGACCCCCTTAGGAAAGTGCTATCATCATGAAACGTTCAGATCACTTACAACTCAGTAGATTCTACCGTCTTGTAACGTTTCAGCCAGATTGGACCTTGTTTTCACACAAATGAACCCAGAATTATGTGAAATTGTGCTTCGTGCAACATAATTCTGGGTTCCATTTAAAAACCATAAGTGCTAATGACGCCATTCCTTTTTGGGGTAATGGGGGCTGTTAACTGGAGTACTCTAAAACAAACCTGACCTCTTTAGGATATTCAGAAGCCAAGTTATAAGCCCACAAAGGTGTAACTGGACTACTTCTTTAAAGTGACACCAGGCCCGGTGACCTTTGGGACATGGTTTGACCCCCTATAGGATTGTGCGATCATCCTGAAAAGTTCAGATCACTTACAACTCAATAGATTCTACCTTCTTGTAACGTTTCAGCCTGATTGGACCTTGTTTTCACACAAATGGACCCTGAATGATGTGAAATTGTGCTTCGTGCAACATAATTCTGGGTGCCATTTACAAACCATAAGTGCTAATGACTCCATTCCTTTTTGTGGTTGTAGGGGCTGTTGATTGGAGTACACTAAAACAAGCCTGACTTCTCTAGGACATTCAGAAGCCAAGTTATAAGCCCACAAATGTGTACCTGGACTACTTCTTTAAATTGACACCAGATCCGGTGACCTTTGGGACATGGTTTGACCCCCTTAGGAAAGTGCTATCATCATGAAACGTTCAGATCACTTACAACTCAATAGATTCTACTTTCCTGTAACGTTTCAGCATGATTGGACCTTGTTTTCACACAAATGAACCCAGAATGATGTGAAATTGTGCTTCGTGCAACATTATTCTGGGTGCCATTTAAAAACCATAAGTGCTAATGACTCCATTCCTTTTTGTGGTTGTAGGGGCTGTTGATTGGAGTACACTAAAACAAACCTGATCTCACTAGGACATTCAGAAGCCAAGTTATAAGCCCACAAATGTGTAACTGGACTACTTCTTTAAATTGACACCAGATCCGGTGACCTTTGGGACATTATTTGACCCCCTTAGGAAAGTGATATCATCATGAAACGTTCAGATCACTTACAACTCACTAGATTCTACCGTCTTGTAACGTTTCAGCCTGATTGGACCTTGTTTTCACACAAATGGACCCAGAATGATGTGAAATTGTGCTTCGTGCAACATAATTCTGGGTGCCATTTACAAACCATAAGTGCTAATGACTCCATTCCTTTTTGTGGTTGTAGGGGCTGTTGATTGGAGTACACTAAAACAAGCCTGACCTCTCTAGGACATTCAGAAGCCAAGTTATAAGCCCACAAATGTGTAACTGGACTACTTCTTTAAATTGACACCAGATCCGGTGACCTTTGGGACATGGTTTGACCCCCTATAGGAATTTGCTATCATCATGAAACGTTCAGATCACTTACAACTCAATAGATTCTACCTTCCTGTAACGTTTCAGCCTGATTGGACCTTGTTTTCACACAAATTGACCCAGAATGATGTGAAATTGTGCTTCGTTCAACATAATTCTGGGTGCCATTTACAAACCATAAGGGCTAATGACTCCATTCCTTTTTGTGGTTGTAGAGGCTGTTGAGTGGAGTACACTAAAACAAACCTGACCTCTTTAGGATATTCAGAAGCCAAGTTATTAGCTCAAAAAGGTGTAACTGGACTACTTCTTTAAAGTGACACCAGGCTCGGTGACCTTTGGGACATGGTTTGACCCCCTATAGGAATATGCGATCATCATTAAACGTTCAGATCACTTACAACTCAATAGATTCTACCTTCTTGTAACGTTTCAGCCTGATTGGACCTTGTTTTCACACAAATGGACCCAGAATGATGTGAAATTGTGCTTCGTGCAGCATAATTCTGGGTGCCATTTACAAACCATAAGTGCTAATGACTCCATTCCTTTTTGTGGTTGTAGGGGCTGTTGATTGGAGTACACTAAAACAAACCTGATCTCTCTAGGACATTCAGAAGCCAAGTTATAAGCCCACAAATGTTTAACTGGACTACTTCTTTAAATTGACACCAGATCCGGTGACCTTTGGGACATGGTTTGACCCCCTTTGGAAAGTGCGATCATCATGAAACGTTCAGATCACTTACAACTCAATAGATTCTACCTTCCTGTAACGTTTCAGCCTGATTGGACCTTGTTTTCACACAAATGAACCCAGAATGATGTGAAATTGTGCTTCGTGCAACATAATTCTGGGTGCCATTTAAAAACCATAAGTGCTAATGACTCCAGTCCTTTTTGTGGTTGTAGGGGCTGTTGATTGGAGTACACTAAAACAAACCTGACCTCTTTAGGATATTCAGAAGCCAAGTTATAAGCCCACAAAGTTGTAACTGGACTACTTCTTTAAAGTGACACCATGCCCGGTGACCTTTGGGACATGGTTTGACCCCCTATAGGAATGTGCGATCATCATGAAACGTTCAGATCACTTACAACTCAATAGATTCTACCTTCTTGTAACGTTTCAGCCTGATTGGACCTTGTTTTCACACAAATGGACCCAGAATGATGTGAAATTGTGCTTCGTGCAACATAATTCTGGGTGCCATTTACAAACCATAAGTGCTAATGACTCCATTTCTTTTTGTGGTTGTAGGGGCTGTTGATTGGAGTACACTAAACCAAACCTGATCTCTCTAGGACATTCAGAAGCCAAGTTATAAGCCCACAAATGTGTAACTGGACTACTTCTTTAAATTGACACCAGATCTGGTGACATTTTGGGACATGGTTTGACCCCCTTAGGAAAGTGCTATCATCATGAAACGTTCAGATCACTTACAACTCAATAGATTCTACCTTCCTGTAACGTTTCAGCCTGATTGGACCTTGTTTTCACACAAATGAACCCAGAATGATGTGAAATTGTGCTTCGTGCAACATAATTCTGGGTGCCATTTAAAAACCATAAGTGCTAATGACTCCATTCCTTTTTGTGGTTGTAGGGGCTGTTAATTGGAGTACTCTAAAACAAACCTGACCTCTCTAGGATATTCAGAAGCCAAGTTATAAGCCCACAAATGTGTAACTGGACTACTTCTTTAAAGTGACACCAGATCCGGTGACCTTTGGGACATGGTTTGACCCCCAATAGGAATGTGCGATCATCATGAAACGTTCAGATCACTTACAACTCAATATATTCTACCTTCTTGTAACGTTTCAGCCTGATTGGACCTTTTTTTCACACAAATGAACCCAGAATGATGTGAAATTGTGCTTCGTGCAACATAATTCTGGGTGCCATTTAAAAACCATAAGTGCTAATGACTCCATTCCTTTTTGTGGTTGTAGGGGCTGTTGGTTGGAGTACACTAAAACAAGCCTGACCTCTCTAGGAAATTCAGAAGCCAAGTTATAAGCCCACAAATGTGTAACTGGACTACTTCTTTAAATTGACACCAGATCCGGTGACCTTTGGGACATGGTTTGACCCCCTTAGGAAAGTGCTATCACAATGAAACGTTCAGATCACTTACAACTCAATAGATTCTACCTTCCTGTAACGTTTCAGCCTGATTGGACCTTGTTTTCACACAAATGAACCCAGAATGATGTGAAATTGTGCTTCGTGCAACATAATTCTGGGTGCCATTTAAAAACCATAAGTGCTAATGACTCCAGTCCTTTTTGTGGTTGTAGGGGCTGTTGATTGGAGTACACTATAACAAACCTGACCTCTTTAGGATATTCAGAAGCCAAGTTATAAGCCCACAAAGTTGTAACTGGACTACTTCTTTAAAGTGACACCAGGCCCGGTGACCTTTGGAACATGGTTTGACCCCCTTAGGAAAGTGCTATCATCATGAAACGTTCGGATCACTTACAACTCAATAGATTCTACCTTCTTGTAACGTTTCAGCCTGATTGGACCTTGTTTTCACACAAATTGACCGAGAATGATGTGAAATTGTGCTTCGTGCAACATAATTCTGGCTGCCATTTACAAACCATAAGTGCTAATGACTCCCTTCCTTTTTGTGGTTGTAGGGGCTGTTGATTGGAGTACACTAAAACAAACCTGATCTCTCTAGGAAATTCAGAAGCCAAGTTATAAGCTCACAAATGTGTAACTGGACTACTTCTTTAAATTGACACCAGATCCGGTTACCTTTGGGACATGGTTTGACCCCCTTAGGAAAGTGCTATCATCATGAAACGTTCAGATCACTTACAGCTCAATAGATTCTACCTTCCTGTAACGTTTCAGCCTGATTGGACCTTGTTTTCACACAAATGAACCCAGAATGATGTGAAATTGTGCTTCGTGCAACATAATTCTGGGTGCCATTTAAAAACCATAAGTGCTAATGACTCCATTTCTTTTTGTGGTTGTAGGGGCTGTTGATTGGAGTACACTAAACCAAACCTGATCTCTCTAGGACATTCAGAAGCCAAGTTATAAGCCCACAAATGTGTAACTGGACTACTTCTTTAAATTGACACCAGATCTGGTGACATTTTGGGACATGGTTTGACCCCCTTAGGAAAGTGCTATCATCATGAAACGTTCAGATCACTTACAACTCAATAGATTCTACCTTCCTGTAACGTTTCAGCCTGATTGGACCTTGTTTTCACACAAATGAACCCAGAATGATGTGAAATTGTGCTTCGTGCAACATAATTCTGGGTGCCATTTAAAAACCATAAGTGCTAATGACTCCATTCCTTTTTGTGGTTGTAGGGGCTGTTAATTGGAGTACTCTAAAACAAACCTGACCTCTCTAGGATATTCAGAAGCCAAGTTATAAGCCCACAAATGTGTAACTGGACTACTTCTTTAAAGTGACACCAGATCCGGTGACCTTTGGGACATGGTTTGACCCCCAATAGGAATGTGCGATCATCATGAAACGTTCAGATCACTTACAACTCAATATATTCTACCTTCTTGTAACGTTTCAGCCTGATTGGACCTTTTTTTTCACACAAATGGACCCAGAATGATGTGAAATTGTGCTTCGTGCAACATAATTCTGGGTGCCATTTATAAACCATAAGTGCTAATGACTCCCTTCCTTTTTGTGGTTGTAGGGGCTGTTGATTGGAGTACACTAAAACAAACCTGATCTCTCTAGGAAATTCAGAAGCCAAGTTATAAGCCCACAAATGTGTAACTGGACTACTTCTTTAAATTGACACCAGATCCGGTGACCTTTGGGACATGGTTTGACCCCCTTAGGAAAGTGCTATCATCATGAAACGTTCAGATCACTTACAACTCAATAGATTCTACCTTCCTGTAACGTTTCAGCCTGATTGGACCTTGTTTTCACACAAATGAACCCAGAATGATGTGAAATTGTGCTTCGTGCAACATAATTCTGGGTGCCATTTAAAAACCATAAGTGCTAATGACTCCATTCCTTTTTGTGGTTGTAGGGGCTGTTGGTTGGAGTACACTAAAACAAGCCTGACCTCTCTAGGACATTCAGAAGCCAAGTTATAAGCCCACAAATGTGTAACTGGACTACTTCTTTAAATTGACACCAGATCCGGTGACCTTTGGGACATGGTTTGACCCCCTTAGGAAAGTGCTATCATCATGAAACGTTCAGATCACTTACAACTCAATAGATTCTACCTTCCTGTAACGTTTCAGCCTGATTGGACCTTGTTTTCACACAAATGAACCCAGAATGATGTGAAATTGTGCTTCGTGCAACATAATTCTGGGTGCCATTTAAAAACCATAAGTGCTAATGACTCCAGTCCTTTTTGTGGTTGTAGGGGCTGTTGATTGGAGTACACTATAACAAACCTGACCTCTTTAGGATATTCAGAAGCCAAGTTATAAGCCCACAAAGTTGTAACTGGACTACTTCTTTAAAGTGACGCCAGGCCCGGTGACCTTTGGGACATGGTTTGACCCCCTTAGGAAAGTGCTATCATCATGAAACGTTCGGATCATCTACAACTCAATAGATTCTACCTTCTTGTAACGTTTCAGCCTGATTGGACCTTGTTTTCACACAAATTGACCGAGAATGATGTGAAATTGTGCTTCGTGCAACATAATTCTGGCTGCCATTTACAAACCATAAGTGCTAATGACTCCCTTCCTTTTTGTGGTTGTAGGGGCTGTTGATTGGAGTACACTAAAACAAACCTGATCTCTCTAGGAAATTCAGAAGCCAAGTTATAAGCTCACAAATGTGTAACTGGACTACTTCTTTAAATTGACACCAGATCCGGTTACCTTTGGGACATGGTTTGACCCCCTTAGGAAAGTGCTATCATCATGAAACGTTCAGATCACTTACAGCTCAATAGATTCTACCTTCCTGTAACGTTTCAGCCTGATTGGACCTTGTTTTCACACAAATGAACCCAGAATGATGTGAAATTGTGCTTCGTGCAACATAATTCTGGGTGCCATTTAAAAACCATAAGTGCTAATGACTCCATTCCTTTTTGTGGTTGTAGAGGCTGTTGATTGGAGTACACTAAAACAAACCTGACCTCTTTAAGATATTCAGAAGCCAAGTTATAAGCCCACAAAGGTGTAACTGGACTACTTCTTTAAAGTAACACCAGGCCCGGTGACCTTTTTGGAAATGGTTTGACCCCCTATAGGAAAGTGCGATCATCATGAAACGTTCAGATCACTTACAACTCAATAGATTCTACCTTCTTGTAGCGTTTCAGCCTGATTGGACCTTGTTTACACACAAATGGACCCAGAATGATGTGAAATTGTGCTTCGTGCAACATAATTCTGGGTGCCATTTACAAACCATAAGTGCTAATGACTCCATTCCTTTTTGTGGTTGTAGGGGCTGTTGGTTGGAGTACACTAAAACAAACCTGATCTCTCTAGGACATTCAGAAGCCAAGTTATAAGCCCACAAATGTGTAACTGGACTACTTCTTTAAATTGACACCAGATCCGGTGACCTTTGGGACATGGTTTGACCCCCTTAGGAAAGTGCTATCACCTTGAAACGTTCAGATCACTTACAACTCCATAGATTCTACCGTCCTGTGATGTTTTAGCCTGATTGGACCTTGTTTTCACACAGAATGATGTGAAATTGTGCTTCGTGCAACATAATTCTGGGTGCCATTTAAAAACCATAAGTGCTAATGACTCCATTCCTTTTTGGGGTAATAAGGGCTGTTGATTGGAGTACACTAAGACAAACCTGACCTCTCTGAGACATTCAGAAGCTAAGTAATAAGCCCCCAAATGTGTGTTTGGAACCCCGCCTTCAAGGAACAAGTGATCCGGTGACCTTTATGACCTGATTTGACGCCCTTAGGAATCTGCTATCATCATGAAATCACAGGAATCATTTACAACTCAATAGATTCTACTTTTCTGTGACATTTCAGCCTGATTGAAGCTTTTTTCTGTGAAATGGACCCGGAATGATGTGAAATTGTGCTTTGTGCAACATAATTCTGGGTGCCATTTAAAAACCATAAGTGCTAATGACTCCATTCCTTTTTGTGGTTGTAGGGGCTGTTGATTGGAGTACACTAAAACAAACCTAACCTCTCTAGGCCATTCAGAAGCCAAGTTATAAGCCCACAAAGGTGTAACTGGACTACTTCTTTAAAGTGACACCAGGCCCGGTGACCTTTGGGACATGGTTTGACCCCCTTAGGAAAGTGCTATCATCATGAAACGTTCAGATCACTTACAACTCAATAGATTCTACCTTCCTGTAACGTTTCAGCATGATTGGACCTTGTTTTCACACAAATGGACCCAGAATGAAGTGAAATTGTGCTTCGTGCAACATAATTCTGGGTGCCATTTACAAACCATAAGTGCTAATGACTCCATTCCTTTTTGTGGTTGTAGGGGCTGTTGATTGGAGTACACTAAAACAAACCTGATCTCTCTAGAACATTCAGAAGCCAAGTTATAAGCCCACAAATGTGTCATTGGACTACTTCTTTAAAAATTGACACCAGATCCGGTGACATTTTGGGACATGGTTTGACCCCCTATAGGAATGTGCGATCATCATGAAACGTTCAGATCACTTACAACTCAATAGATTCTACCTTCTTGTAACGTTTCAGCCTGATTGGACCTTGTTTTCACACAAATGGACCCAGAATGATGTGAAATTGTGCTTCGTGCAACATAATTCTGGGTGCCATTTACAAACCATAAAGGCTAATGACTCCATTTCTTTTTGTGGTTGTAGGGGCTGTTGATTGGAGTACACTAAACCAAACCTGATCTCTCTAGGACATTCAGAAGCCAAGTTATAAGACCACAAATGTGTAATTGGACTACTTCTTTAAATTGACACCAGATCCGGTGACATTTTGGGACATGGTTTGACCCCCTTAGGAAAGTGCTATCATCATGAAATGTTCAGATCACTTACAACTCAATAGATTCTACCTTCCTGTAACGTTTCAGCCTGATTGGACCTTGTTTTCACACAAATTAACCCAGAATGATGTGAAATTGTGCTTCGTGCAACATAATTCTGGGTGCCATTTAAAAACCATAAGTGCTAATGACTCCATTCCTTTTTGTGGTTGTAGGGGCTGTTAATTGGAGTACGCTAAAACAAACCTGACCTCTCTAGGATATTCAGAAGCCAAGTTATAAGCCCACAAATGTGTAACTGGACTACTTCTTTAAAGTGACACCAGATCCGGTGACCTTTGGGACATGGTTTTACCCCCAATAGGAATGTGCGATCATCATGAAACGTTCAGATCACTTACAACTCAATAGATTCTACCTTCTTGTAACGTTTCAGCCTGATTGGACCTTGTTTTCACACAAATGGACCCAGAATGATGTGAAATTGTGCTTCGTGCAACATAATTCTGGGTGCCATTTATAAACCATAAGTGCTAATGACTCCCTTCCTTTTTGTGGTTGTAGGGGCTGTTGATTGGAGTACACTAAAACAAACCTGATCTCTCTAGGAAATTCAGAAGCCAAGTTATAAGCCCACAAATGTGTAACTGGACTACTTCTTTAAATTGACACCAGATCCAGTGACCTTTGGGACATGGTTTGACCCCCTTAGGAAAGTGCTATCATCATGAAACGTTCAGATCACTTACAACTCACTAGATTCTACCGTCTTGTAACGTTTCAGCCTGATTGGACCTTGTTTTCACACAAATGAACCCAGAATTATGTGAAATTGTGCTTCGTGCAACATAATTCTGGGTTCCATTTAAAAACCATAAGTGCTAATGACGCCATTCCTTTTTGGGGTAATGGGGGCTGTTAACTGGAGTACTCTAAAACAAACCTGACCTCTTTAGGATATTCAGAAGCCAAGTTATAAGCCCACAAAGGTGTAACTGGACTACTTCTTTAAAGTGACACCAGGCCCGGTGACCTTTGGGACATGGTTTGACCCCCTATAGGATTGTGCGATCATCATGAAAAGTTCAGATCACTTACAACTCAATAGATTCTACCTTCTTGTAACGTTTCAGCCTGATTGGACCTTGTTTTCACACAAATGGACCCTGAATGATGTGAAATTGTGCTTCGTGCAACATAATTCTGGGTGCCATTTACAAACCATAAGTGCTAATGACTCCATTCCTTTTTGTGGTTGTAGGGGCTGTTGATTGGAGTACACTAAAACAAGCCTGACTTCTCTAGGACATTCAGAAGCCAAGTTATAAGCCCACAAATGTGTAACTGGACTACTTCTTTAAATTGACACCTGATCCGGTGACCTTTGGGACATGGTTTGACCCCCTTAGGAAAGTGCTATCATCATGAAACGTTCAGATCACTTACAACTCAATAGATTCTACTTTCCTGTAACGTTTCAGCATGATTGGACCTTGTTTTCACACAAATGAACCCAGAATGATGTGAAATTGTGCTTCGTGCAACATTATTCTGGGTGCCATTTAAAAACCATAAGTGCTAATGACTCCATTCCTTTTTGTGGTTGTAGGGGCTGTTGATTGGAGTACACTAAAACAAACCTGATCTCACTAGGACATTCAGAAGCCAAGTTATAAGCCCACAAATGTGTAACTGGACTACTTCTTTAAAGTGACACCAGATCCGGTGACCTTTGGGACATGGTTTGACCCCCAATAGGAATGTGCGATCATCATGAAACGTTCAGATCACTTACAACTCAATAGATTCTACCTTCTTGTAACGTTTCAGCCTGATTGGACCTTGTTTTCACACAAATGGACCCAGAATGATGTGAAATTGTGCTTCATGCAACATAATTCTGGGTGCCATTTATAAACCATAAGTGCTAATGACTCCCTTCCTTTTTGTGGTTGTAGGGGCTGTTGATTGGAGTACACTAAAACAAACCTGATCTCTCTAGGAAATTCAGAAGCCAAGTTATAAGCCCACAAATGTGTAACTGGACTACTTCTTTAAATTGACACCAGATCCGGTGACCTTTGGGACATGGTTTGACCCCCTTAGGAAAGTGCTATCATCATGAAACGTTCAGATCACTTACAACTCAATAGATTCTACCTTCCTGTAACGTTTCAGCCTGATTGGACCTTGTTTTCACACAAATGAACATAGAATGATGTGAAATTGTGCTTCGTGCAACAATATTCTGGGTGCCATTTAAAAACCATAAGTGCTAATGACTCCATTCCTTTTTGTGGTTGTAGGGGCTGTTGATTGGAGTACACTAAAACAAACCTGATCTCACTAGGACATTCAGAAGCCAAGTTATAAGCCCACAAATGTGTAACTGGACTACTTCTTTAAATTGACACCAGATCCGGTAACCTTTGGGACATGATTTGACCCCCTTAGGAAAGTGCTATCATCATGAAACGTTCAGATCACTTACAACTCACTAGATTCTACCGTCTTGTAACGTTTCATTCTGATTGGACCTTGTTTTCACACAAATGAACCCAGAATTATGTGAAATTGTGCTTCGTGCAACATAAATCTGGGTTCCATTTAAAAACCATAAGTGCTAATGACGCCATTCCTTTTTGGGGTAATGGGGGCTGTTAACTGGAGTACTCTAAAACAAACCTGACCTCTTTAGGATATTCAGAAGCCAAGTTATAAGCCCACAAAGGTGTAACTGGACTACTTCTTTAAAGTGACACCAGGCCCGGTGACCTTTGGGGCATGGTTTCACCCCCTATAGGATTGTGCGATCATCATGAAAAGTTCAGATCACTTACAACTCAATAGATTCGACCTTCTTGTAACGTTTCAGCCTGATTGGACCTTGTTTTCACACAAATGGACCCAGAATGATGTGAAATTGTGCTTCGTGCAACATAATTCTGGGTGCCATTTACAAACCATGAGTGCTAATGACTCCATTCCTTTTTGTGGTTGTAGGGGCTGTTGATTGGAGTACACTAAAACAAGCCTGACTTCTCTAGGACATTCAGAAGCCAAGTTATAAGCACACAAATGTGTAACTGGACTACTTCTTTAAATTGACACCAGATCCGGTGACCTTTGGGACATGGTTTGACCCCCTTAGGAAAGTGCTATCATCATGAAACGTTCAGATCACTTACAACTCAATAGATTCTACCTTCCTGTAACGTTTCAGCATGATTGGACCTTGTTTTCACACAAATGAACCCAGAATGATGTGAAATTGTGCTTCGTGCAACATAATTCTGGGTGCCATTTACAAACCATAAGTGCTAATGACTCCATTCCTTTTTGTGGTTGTAGGGGCTGTTTATTGGAGTACAAGAAAGACGCGCCCCGAGGAGTGTCTTGCCACATGTCACCACTGGGTCTGACTGAGCGCCTCCAGGAGAGAGGCCCAGGCAAGACGCGCCCCGAGGAGCGTCAGGCCACATGTCACTACTCAGTCTGACTGAGCCCCTCCAGGAGAGAGGCCCAAGCAAGACGCGCCCCGAGAAGCGTCTTGCCACGTGTCAACACTGGGTCTGATTGAGGGCCTTCTGGAGAGAGGCCCAAGCAAGACGCACCACGAGGAGCGTCTTGCCACATGTCAACAATGGGTCTTACTGAGGGCCTCCAGGAGAGAAGCCCAAGCAAGACGCGCCCCGAGGAGCTTCTTGCCACATGTCAGCACTCGGTCTGACTGAGCGCCTCCAGGAGAGAAGCCCAAGCAAGACGCGCCCAGAGGAGCGTCTTGCCACATGTCAACACTGGGTCTGACTGAGCGCCTCCAGGAGAGAGGCCCAAGCAAGACACGCCCCGAGGAGCGTCTTGACACATGTCAACACTGGGTCTGACTGAGCGCCTCCAGGAGAGAGGCCCAAGCAAGACGCGCCCCGAGGAGCTTCTTGCCACGTGTCACCACTGGGTCTGACTGAGCGCCTCCAGGAGAGAGGCCCAAGCAAGACGCGCCCCGAGGAGCGTCTTGCCACGTGTCACCACTGGGTCTGATTGAGCGCCTCCAGGAGAGAGGCCCCAGCAAGACCGGTCAGGCCTGCATTGTACACATCAGAGACATGATGTTCTTTCACAGAACTGAGGTTGTTCATTACTAAATGACTTTTACAGGAATATTGTTATTATACTATTCAACAGGTTGATCATAATAATGTGTATTAAACCCACAACCTAGCACTGAGGACAGAGGGACTTTATTTAAATTAGTACTTAATGGAAACGATACATAATGATACACAAGAGCCATGTCATACATTCAGCCTAGGAATAGTAGCATTGTGCACTATTAAAAATATACACATCAATTGATCGAATCCCATTGTTGCAAAGTAAAACTCTAATAAAACTCTAGTCTGACATCAACAGAGAAGACTTAGTGTATGCACTACAAATACAGCATTAGGATTTCGAGTGGACCGTGCACCTTGTGAACCATCAGAGGCTTATGACGCAACATATCTTCCAGTTGCTATTAGACAAGTTATAATTCTCGACCATTTTTCGGAACTGGTTTCTTGGGTCCGTGAGTAAATGCCAAATGAGATGATAGTCCTTAAGTAAGTTCCTTGCGATCCCATGTCACGCTCTTGCCCATCAGCCGGTGAACGCTGAGACGGAACTCGATGAGAGCGATGTCTTTTTTAAGTGCTCCGAATGTACTTCTAACAAGCGTGCGATTCACTTCGTGAGTAAACCGCAGCTGCAGCTGATTCAAACAGTCGAGCCAACTTTCTACATCACAATATTCGTTTTGTAGTTAGTCGAGTTACCTTTTGTGTGGCGCATGCACGGGTCGTTAGCGTCCAGCTCCCAGCTTAGAGAGTCCTGTATTGACACAGACGTCAATACATCTCGATGTCATGCAACACACAAAGTCTGTCGCATACAGGTGGGTTAACACATGTACGATACCTTTTGTGTGGCGCATGCACGGGTCGTTAGCGTCCAGCTCCCGGCTTATAGAGAGTCCTGTATTGACACAGACGTC
Organism: Nothobranchius furzeri; assembly: GCF_043380555.1. Taxonomy (NCBI): domain Eukaryota; kingdom Metazoa; phylum Chordata; class Actinopteri; order Cyprinodontiformes; family Nothobranchiidae; genus Nothobranchius; species Nothobranchius furzeri. The sequence continues at coordinate 70,335 of NC_091741.1, forward strand.
AATACATCTCGATGTCATGCAACACACAAAGTCTGTCGCATACAGGTGGGTTAACACACATGTACGATGTGTGCGATGGCACGCCCAGTTTACAATGGGACACGACGATGATCATTGTTAACCAAACTCTTGTTTCTCACGACAGGTGGTAGCGTTGTCTCCTGCACCTGGTCTTCGTGCACAGAGGGTGCTGTAATGTGCTCGTCATAGTCGCGATCGTTGTCACTCGAATCCGTTGTTCTCACGACAGGTGGTAGCGTTGTCTCCTGCATGTTGTCTTCGCGTGCGGCAAGCGTTGTGCTGTGCTCGTTATAATGGTTGTCTTCGTACAAAGGGGGTGTTGAATACTCCTTCGCGAGTAGTGTAGGAGGTGGTGTGATGGGACGTATCTCAGAGGCGTTATGTGAGCGTACCACCATGGCCTGAGCAACTGCGACTACTGAGAGTACATTCAGTACAGACAGCGAGATCATTTTTTTACTTGGGTGTTGTACGTGTGGGTACAGCCGCTTTAATGGCAGTGAGAGCAAGTGGTCAAATGTATTTATAGGTCACTAGCAGAAACTAAGGCACGTGGTCAGAGTGTAATCGTAACCACCGTATCTCTTGTCATAATTTAATTAACATAGAAATCAGAAACGGGCATGTCAGGATAGACATCGCGAGTGATAATGCGGCCAGTATCTGTGTGCGCTTGAGAGCACCTTGTTGTTCTACTGTGGTGCCCACGCCGCCGGGTCTGTAAATGTCATCGACCTTCTTTATATACGCATACGCTAAAGACCGTATATTCTCTATGGATTTGAACACGTCCTTTGTTTTGCGTAACACTTGAGCTGTCTCGAGCGTGATTTTGTGAGTGTACGCCAGTGTTTCGCGTGCACCGAGGTCCGAAAGGGTGTGCGCTACAACTATTAACCTTGGTTTGGGAGTGTGGCGAAACGCTCGCTCCGCTGTAATGGGCAGATGCAATGTTATCACCTGGTACTTTTCGTTAGTCGGGTCGTAACACACCGGTCCGTGACTCGGACCGTCACATTGTATGGGGCACAGTAAGGACAACACGCCACCGACCGTGACTTCGCACTCGACCGCGGTGGTGTTGTCGATTTGCAAAGGATCACATACGCCTCTAAAGTCGCAATGAGGCACATTGTAGTCGACGCGACCGTCGGTCACCATAGCTTTCGTCAGCCAACACACTCGATTGCCCTTCGAAACATCGGCGATCAACGTGAGCGTAGAGGTCGCTGTCGCTTTACTGTACGCCAGGATATCCGTGTGTGAGTGCACGCTCGACGTCGATTGACAACCGGTCATGTCAGACCTGATCAGACCTTCCGAACACATGACCATTAGTTGTTGTGCGGCCGAGAGTATCGCGATCATACCGTTGAGATGTGTAGAAAGCACGTACACGCCAGCCTTCCACGTTTCCAAAGTTTCCAGCAATCTAGAGGGACTTGTCTTAGCGCGCACGGCTGTGCTGAATTTGCGTTGGGTAGACACAACGGCTTCTACCTCGCTTAGGATCTTGTGGGCTCATGTACTCGTGGTAGGCCAAGACGTGTATAGTCGAGCGCGGTGACGCCCCGAACACTTGACCCGGTTTTGTTGTGGCGATATGCGTGTCCAGTAATGCGGCAAAGTCCGCGTGTCTAGCGTGTATTGATTTTACAGCTCGCTCATACCCCAACAGTACGGTCCGTAGAAGTTCGTTCACTTGTTTCCATGCGCTCGTGGAACACAGGACATCGCAACCTCTGTGATAATCAAGTAAAGCGTCACACACCAGCTGCTTGCACGTTGTAAATACAATCGGTAGTAACTTCTTACTCCACTCTATGTTGAACTCGTATAGTATGTATATGGGCGGTTGCGGCGGTTTGCGCATTTTCTATCTACCCTCCGCTAATATGACTCTGTGGTCTGTCTCCTGAGATGGTGCGGTTGGAACTTGCGAGAGTGCACTATGGACGGTCAGCGTTTCCATTTCGTCAACTGTGCCATTTTCAGCCGCTGGCAAACGGCCGTCGACGGTCGATGCGAGACACCAACATAACGTTAGACCGCGACCCTCATGCCAGTTTTCTGTAGTACTGGTTGTAGTTTCTGGTGCACACTCGATACGCCATTACGATCACAATTACGTTGATTAATAAATCCAGTGTTGTAGCGACTGCAGCCAGCGCCGTCGCGCAACTCGTGTCGGTGTTATCTCTCGATACTTTCGTTGGTATTCAAGCGTATGCAGAATCTACAGATCTGGTGAAGTTGCTTGTCACTAGCTTGCGCACGTTTGATATGGCACTTTGCGCGAGACTCACACAACCTGCAGTGGCGACCGTCGCGTCAGTGCAAAGTTTTTCCGATATATCGCTCGCAACATCGTTAGTCATTTGCTGTACACTGCGCACACTGGCCGTGAGGTCGCGGAGAGGGTCTTCGTTACGAGCTACTCTGGTAGCGCCGTGGTTGATGAGGACGATCATCTTTAGCAATAGTTCATCTCGAAGCGCAACGATGGTGAGGGCAACGGGTTGGCGGGTTCCGCCTTCAGGCCACTCTTGTGCCGCTAGATTGCCCAATGCCACACACGCAGACGAACCCTGTACACACTCAATGACCCGTGTGCGATCGTTGATTTCTGCTAGTACGTGTGCTAGGTCTACGTGCTTCCACGGATCGGGCGTGGGCACGCGCTTGTTTTTAGAGGCGTTTTCGTGCAGCCTCTACCCTGCACGACCGCTCGTGGCCGCACTAGCTATATTTATCTTTATTTGTTTCACACACACACACACACACACACACACACACACACACACACACACACACACGCGCGCGCACACACACACACACACACACACACAGGCCCTTGCATGCAAACCCCGGTCAGGCCTGCAGTGTACACATCAGAGACATGATGTGCTTTCACAGAACTGAGGTTGTTCATTACTAAATGACTTTTACAGGAATATTGTTATTATACTATTCAACAGGTTGATCATAATAATGTGTATTAAACCCACAACCTAGCACTGAGGACAGAGGGACTTTATTTAAATTAGTACTTAATGGAAACGATACATAATGATACATAAGAGCCATGTCATACATTCAGCCTAGGAATAGTAGCATTGTGCATTATTAAAAATATACAGATCAATTGCTCGAATCCCATTGTTGCAAAGTAAAACTCTAATAAAACTCTAGTCTGACATCAACAGAGAAGACTTAGTGTATGTACTACAAATACAGCATTAGGATTTCGAGTGGACCGTGCACCTTGTGAACCATCAGAGGCTTATGACGCAACATATCTTCCAGTTGCTATTAGACAAGTTATAATTCTCGACCATTTTTCGGAACTGGTTTCTTGGGTCCGTGAGTAAATGCCAAATGAGATGATAGTCCTTAAGTAAGTTCCTGGCGATCCCATGTCACGCTCTTGCCCATCAGCCGGTGAATGCTGAGACGGAACTCGATGAGAGCGATGTATTTTTTAAGTGCTCCGAATGTACTTCTAACAAGCGTGCGATTCACTTCGTGAGTAAACCGCAGCTGCAGCTGATTCAAACAGTCGAGCCAACTTTCTACATCACAATATGCGTTTTGTAGTTAGTCGAGTTACCTTTTGTGTGGCGCATGCACGGGTCGTTAGCGTCCAGCTCCCAGCTTAGAGAGTCCTGTATTGACACAGACGTCAATACATCTCGATGTCATGCAACACACAAAGTCTGTCGCATACAGGTGGGTTAACACATGTACGATACCTTTTGTGTGGCGCATGCACGGGTCGTTAGCGTCCAGCTCCTGGCTTATAGAGAGTCCTGTATTGACACAGACGTCAATACATCTCGATGTCATGCAACACACAAAGTCTGTCGCATACAGGTGGGTTAACACACATGTACGATGTGTGCGATGGCGCGCCCGTTTACAATGGGACACGACGATGATCATTGTTAACCAAACTCTTGTTTCTCACGACAGGTGGTAGCGTTGTCTCCTGCACCTGGTCTTCGTGCACAGAGGGTGTTGTAATGTGCTCGTCATAGTCGCGATCGTTGTCACTCGAATCCGTTGTTCTCACGACAGGTGGTAGCGTTGTCTCCTGCATGTTGTCTTCGCGTGCGGCAAGCGTTGTGCTGTGCTCGTTATAATGGTTGTCTTCGTACAAAGGGGGTGTTGAATACTCCTTCGCGAGTAGTCTAGGAGGTGGTGTGATGGAACGTATCTCAGAGGCGTTAGGTGAGCGTACCACCATGGCCTGAGCAACTGCGACTACTGAGAGTACACCCAGTACAGACAGCGAGATCAATTTTTTTTCTTGGGTGTTGTACGTGTGGGTACAGCCGCTTTAATGGCAGTGAGAGCAAGTGGGCAAATGTATTTATAGGTCACTAGCAGAAACTAAGGCACGTGGTCAGAGTGTAATCGTAACCACCTAAAGTAGCTCTTGTCATAAATTAATATACATAGAAATCAGAAACAGGTATGTCAGGATAGACATCGCGAGTGATAATGCGGCCAGTATCTGTGTGCGCTTGAGAGCACCTTGTTGTTCTACTGTGGTGCCCACGCCGCCGGGTCTGTAAATGTCATCGACCTTCTTTATATACGCATACGCTAAAGACCGTATATTCTCTATGGATTTGAACACGTCCTTTGTTTCGCGTAACGCTTGAGCTGTCTCGAGCGTGATGTTGTGAGTGTACACCAGTGTTTCGCGTGCACCGAGGTCCGAAAAGGCGTGCGCTACAACTATTAACCTTGGTTTGGGAGTGTGGCGAAACGCTCGCTCCGCTGTAATGGGCAGATGCAATGTTATCACCTGGTACGTTTCGTTAGTCGGGTCGTAACACACCGGTCCGTCACACGGACCGTCACATTGTATGGGGCTTATACTATTCAACAGGTTGATCATAATAATGTGTATTAAACCCACAACCTAGCACTGAGGACAGAGGGACTTTATTTAAATTAGTACTTAATGGAAACGATACATAATGATACATAAGAGCCATGTCATACATTCAGCCTAGGAATAGTAGCATTGTGCACTATTAAAAATATACACATCAATTGCTCGAATCCCATTGTTGCAAAGTAAAACTCTAATAAAACTCTAGTCTGACATCAACAGAGAAGACTTAGTGTATGTACTACAAATACAGCATTAGGATTTCGAGTGGACCGTGCACCTGGTGAACCATCAGAGGCTTATGACGCAACATATCTTCCAGTTCTGACTGAGCGCCTCCAGGAGAGAGGCCCAAGCAAGACCCGCCCCGACGAGCGTCTTGCCACATGTCACTACTCGGTCTAACTGAGCGCCTCCAGGAGAGAGGTCCAAGCAAGACACGTCCTGAGGAGCGTCTTGCCACATGTCACTACTCGGTCTGACTGAGCGCCTCCAGGAGGGAGGTCCAAGCAAGACGCGCCCCGAGGAGCGTCTTGCCACATGTCACTACTAGGTCTGACTGAGCGCCTCCAGGAGAGAGGCCCAAGCAAGACGTGCCCCGAGGAGCGTCTTGCCACATGTCAACAATGGGTCTGACTGAGCGCCTCCAGGAGAGAGGCCAAAGCAAGACGCGCCCCGAGGAGCGTCTTGACACATGTCAACACTGGGTCTGACAGAGGGCCTCCATGAGAGAGGCCCAAGCAAGACGCGCCCCGAGGAGTGTCTTGCCACATGTCAACACTGGGTCTGACTGAGCACCTCCAGGAGAGAGGCCCAAGCAAGACGTGCCCCGAGGAGCGTCTGGCCACATGTCAACACTGGGTCTGACTGAGCGCCTCCAGGAGAGAGGCCCAAGGAGCGTCTTGCCACATGTCACCTCTGGGTCTGACTGAGCGCCTCCAGGAGAGAGGCGCAAGCAAGAAACGCCCGAGGAGCGTCTTGACACATGTCAACACTGGGTCTGACTGAGCGCCTCCAGGAGAGAGGCCCCAGCAAGACGCGCCCCGAGGAGCGTCTTGCCACATGTCACTACTCGGTCTGACTAAGCGCCTCCAGGAGAGAGGTTCAAGCAACACGCGCCCCGAGGAGCGTCTTGCCACATGTCAACACTGGGTCTGACTGAGTGCCTCCATGAGAGAAGCCCCAGCAAGACGCGCCCCGAGGAGCGTCTTGCCACATGTCAACAATGGGTCTGACTGAGGGCCTCCAGGAGAGAAGCCAAAGCAAGACGCGCCCCGAGGAGCTTCTTTCCAGATGTCAACAATGGGTCTTACTGTGGGCCTCCATTAGATAGGACCAAGCAAGACGCGCCCCGAGGAGCGTCTTGCCACATGTCACCTCTGGTTCTGACTGAGCGCCTCCAGGAGAGAGGCCCAAGCAAGACGCGCCCCGAGGAGCGTCTTGTCACATGTCAACACTGGGTCTGTCTGAGCGCCTCCAGGAGAGAAGCCCAAGCAAGACGCGCCCCGAGGAGCGTCTTGCCACATGTCAACAATGGGTCTGACTGAGGGCCTCCAGGAGAGAAGCCCAAGCAAGACGCGCCCCGAGGAGCGTCTTGACACATGTCAAAACTGGGTCTGACAGAGGGCCTCCACGAGAGAGGCCCAAGCAAGACGCGCCCCGAGGAGTGTCTTGCCACATGTCACCACTGGGTCTGACTGAGCGCCTCCAGGAGAGAGGCCCAAGCAAGACGTGCCCCGAGGATCGTCAGGCCACATGTCACTACTCAGTCTGACTGAGCGCCTCCAGGAGAGAGGCCCAAGCAAGACGCGCCCCGAGGAGCGTCTTGCCACATGTCAACAATGGGTCTGACTGAGGGCCTCCAGGAGAGAAGCCCAAGCAACACGCGGCCCGAGGAGCGTCTTGCCACATGTCAGCACTCGGTCTGACTGAGCGCCTCCAGGAGAGAGGCCCAAGCAAGACGCGCCCCGAGGAGCGTCTTGCCACATGCCAACAATGGGTCTGACTGAGGGCCTCCAGGAGAGAAGCCCAAGCAAGACGCGCCCCGAGGAGTGTCTTGACACATGTCAACACTGGGTATGACAGAGGGCCTCCAGGAGAGAGGCCCAAGCAAGACGCGCCCCGAGGAGTGTCTTGCCACATGTCACCACTTGGTCTGACTGAGCGCCTCCAGGAGAGAGGCCCAAGCACCACGCGCCCCGAGGAGCGTCAGGCCACATGTCAACAATGGGTCTGACTGAGGGCCTCCAGGAGAGAAGCCCAAGCAACACGCGGCCCGAGGAGCGTCTTGCCACATGTCAGCACTCGGTCTGACTGAGCGCCTCCAGGAGAGAGGCCCAATCAGGACGCGCCCCGAGGAGCGTCTTGCCACATGTCAACAATGGGTCTTACTGAGGAACTCCAGGAGAGAAGCCCAAGCAAGACGCGCCCCGAGGAGCTTCTTGCCACATGTCAGCACTCGGTCTGACTGAGCGCCTCCAGGAGAGAGGCCAAAGCAAGACGCGCCCCGAGGAGCGTCTTGACACATGTCAACACTGGGTCTGACTGAGGGCCTCCAGGAGAGAAGCCCAAGCAAGACGCGCCCCGAGGAGCGTCTTGACACATGTCAAAACTGGGTCTGACAGAGGGCCTCAACGAGAGAGGCCCAAGCAAGACGCGCCCCGAGGAGTGTCTTGCCACATGTCACCACTGGGTCTGACTGAGCGCCTCCAGGAGAGAGGCCCAAGCAAGACGTGCCCCGAGCATCGTCAGGCCACATGTCACTACTCAGTCTGACTGAGCGCCTCCAGGAGAGAGGCCCAAGCAAGACGCGCCCCGAGGAGCGTCTTGCCACATGTCAGCACTCGGTCTGACTGAGCGCCTCCAGGAGAGAGGCCCAAGCAAGACGCACCCCGAGGAGCGTCTTGCCACATGTCAACAATGGGTCTGACTGAGGGCCTCCAGGAGAGAAGCCCAAGCAACACGCGGCCCGAGGAGCGTCTTGCCACATGTCAGCACTCGGTCTGACTGAGCGCCTCCAGGAGAGAGGCCCAAGCAAGACGCGCCCCGAGGAGCGTCTTGCCACATGCCAACAATGGGTCTGACTGAGGGCCTCCAGGAGAGAAGCCCAAGCAAGACGCGCCCCGAGGAGCGTCTTGACACATGTCAACACTGGGTATGACAGAGGGCCTCCAGGAGAGAGGCCCAAGCAAGACGCGCCCCGAGGAGTGTCTTGCCACATGTCACCACTTGGTCTGACTGAACGCCTCCAGGAGAGAGGCCCAAGCAACACGCGCCCCGAGGAGCGTCAGGCCACATGTCAACAATGGGTCTGACTGAGGGCCTCCAGGAGAGAAGCCCAAGCAACACGCGGCCCGAGGAGCGTCTTGCCACATGTCAGCACTCGGTCTGACTGAGCGCCTCCAGGAGAGAGGCCCAAGCAAGACGCACCCCGAGGAGCGTCTTGCCACATGCCAACAATGGGTCTGACTGAGGGCCTCCAGGAGAGAAGCCCAAGCAAGACACGCCCCGAGGAGCGTCTTGACACATGTCAACACTGGGTATGACAGAGGGCCTCCAGGAGAGAAGTCCAAGCAAGACGCGCCCCGAGGAGTGTCTTGCCACATGTCACCACTTGGTCTGACTGAGCGCCTGCAGGAGAGAGGCCCAAGCAACACGCGCCCCGAGGAGCGTCAGGCCACATGTCACTACTCAGTCTGACTGAGCGCCTCCAGGAGAGAGGCCCAATCAGGACGCGCCCCGAGGAGCGTCTTGCCACATGTCAACAATGGGTCTTACTGAGGGCCTCCAGGAGAGAAGCCCAAGCAAGACGCGCCCCGAGGAGCTTCTTGCCACATGTCAGCACTCGGTCTGACTGAGCGCCTCCAGGAGAGAGGCCAAAGCAAGACGCGCCCCGAGGAGCGTCTTGACACATGTCAACACTGGGTCTGACAGAGGGCCTCCATGAGAGAGGCCCAAGCAAGACGCGCCCCGAGGAGTGTCTTGCCACATGTCAACACTGGGTCTGACAGAGAGCCTCCAGGAGAGAGGCCCAAGCAAGATGCGCCCCGAGGATTGTCTTGCCACATGTCACCACTTGGTCTGACTGAGCGCCTCCAGGAGAGAGGCCCAAGCAACACGCGCCCCGAGGAGCGTCAGGCCACATGTCACTACTCAGTCTGACTGAGCGCCTCCAGGAGAGAGGCCCAAGCAAGACGCGCCCCGAGGAGCGTCTTGCCACGTGTCAACACTGGGTCTGATTGAGGGCCTTCTGGAGAGAGGCCCAAGCAAGACGCGTCCCGAGGAGCGTCTTGCCACATGTCAACAATGGTTCTTACTGAGGGCCTCCGGGAGAGAAGTCCAAGCAAGACGCGCCCCGAGGAGCTTCTTGCCACATGTCAGCACTCGGTCTGACTGAGTGCCTCCAGGAGAGAGGCCAAAGCAAGACGCCCCCCGAGGAGCGTCTTGACACATGTCAACACTGGGTCTGACAGAGGGCCTCCATGAGAGAGGCCCAAGCAAGACGCGCCCCGAGGAGCGTCTTGCCACATGTCACTACTCGGTCTTACTGAGCGCCTCAGGGAGAGAGGTCCAAGCAAGACGCGCCCCGAGGAGCGTCTTGCCACATGTCAACACTGGGTCAGACTGAGTGCCTCCATGAGAGAAGCCCCAGCAAGACGCGCCCAGAGGAGCGTCTTGCCACATGTCACTACTCGGTCTGTTTGAGCGCCTCCAGGAGAGAGGCCCAAGCAAGACGTGCCCCGAGGAGCGTCTTTCCACATGTCAACAATGGGTCTGACTGAGGGCCTCCAGGAGAGAAGCCCAAGCAAGACGCGCCCCGAGGAGCATCTTGCCACATGTCAACACTGGGTCTGACTGAGCGCCTCCAGGAGAGAGGCCCAAGCAATACACGCCCCGAGGAGCGTCTTGACATATGTCAACACTGGGTCTGACTGACGGCCTCCATGAGAGAAGCCCAAGCAAGACGCGCCCCGAGGAGAGTCTTGCCACATGTCAACACTCGGTCTGACAGAGGGCATCCAGGAGAGAGGCCCAAGCAATATGCGCCCCGAGGAGCGTCTTGCCACTTAAACCCACAACCTAGCACTGAGGACAGAGGGACTTTATTTAAATTAGTACTTAATGGAAACGATACATAATGATACATAAGAGCCATGTCACACATTCAGCCTAGGAATAGTAGCATTGTGCACTATTAAAAATATACACATCAATTGCTCGAATCCCATTGTTGCAAAGTAAAACTCTAATAAAACTCTAGTCTGACATCAACAGAGAAGACTTAGTGTATGTACTACAAATACAGCATTAGGATTTAGAGTGGACCGTGCACCTTGTGAACCATCAGAGGCTTATGACGCAACATATCTTCCAGTTGCTATTAGACAAGTTATAATTCTCGACCATTTTTCGGAACTGGTTTCTTGGGTCCGTGAGTAAATGCCATTAGTACTTAATGGAAACGATACATAATGATACATAAGAGCCATGTCGTACATTCAGCCTAGGAATAGTAGCATTGTGCACTATTAAAAATATACACATCAATTGCTCGAATCCCATTGTTGCAAAGTAAAACTCTAATAAAACTCTAGTCTGACATCAACAGAGAAGACTTAGTGTATGTACTACAAATACAGCATTAGGATTTCGAGTGGACCATGCACCTTGTGAACCATCAGAGGCTTATGACGCAACATATCTTCCAGTTGCTATTAGACAAGTTATAATTCTCGACCATTTTTCGGAACTGGTTTCTTGGGTCCGTGAGTAAATGCCAAATGAGATGATAGTCCTTAAGTAAGTTCCTGGCGATCCCATGTCACGCTCTTGCCCATCAGCCGGTGAATGCTGAGACGGAACTCGATGAGAGCGATGTATTTTTTAAGTGCTCCGAATAGACTTCTAACAAGCGTGCGATTCACTTCGTGAGTAAACCGCAGCTGCAGCTGATTCAAACAGTCGAGCCAACTTTCTACATCACAATATGCGTTTTGTAGTTAGTCGAGTTACCTTTTGTGTGGCGCATGCACGGGTCGTTAGCGTCCAGCTCCCAGCTTAGAGAGTCCTGTATTGACACAGACGTCAATACATCTCGATGTCATGCAACACACAAAGTCTGTCGCATACAGGTGGGTTAACACATGTACGATACCTTTTGTGTGGCGCATGCACGGGTGGTTAGCGTCCAGCTCCTGGCTTATAGAGAGTCCTGTATTGACACAGACGTCAATACATCTCGATGTCATGCAACACACAAAGTCTGTCGCATACAGGTGGGTTAACACACATGTACGATGTGTGCGATGGCGCGCCCGTTTACAATGGGACACGGCGATGATCATTGTTAACCAAACTCTTGTTTCTCACGACAGGTGGTAGCGTTGTCTCCTGCACCTGGTCTTCGTGCACAGAGGGTGTTGTAATGTGCTCGTCAAAGTCGCGATCGTTGTCACTCGAATCCGTTGTTCTCACGACAGGTGGTAGCGTTGTCTCCTGCATGTTGTCTTCGCGTGCGGCAAGCGTTGTGCTGTGCTCGTTATAATGGTTGTCTTCGTACAAAGGGGGTGTTGAATACTCCTTCGCGAGTAGTCTAGGAGGTGGTGTGATGGAACGTATCTCAGAGGCGTTATGTGAGCGTACCACCATGGCCTGAGCAACTGCGACTACTGAGAGTACACCCAGTATAGACAGCGAGATCAATTTTTTTTCTTGGGTGTTGTACGTGTGGGTACAGCCGCTTTATTGGCAGTGAGAGCAAGTGGGCAAATGTATTTATAGGTCACTTGCAGAAACTAAGGCACGTGGTCAGAGTGTAATCGTAACCACCTAAAGTAGCTCTTGTCATAATTTAATATAGATAGAAATCAGAAACGGGTATGTCAGGATAGACATCGCGAGTGATAATGCGGCCAGTATCTGTGTGCGCTTGAGAGCACCTTGTTGTTCTACTGTGGTGCCCACGCCGCCGGGTCTGTAAATGTCATCGACCTTCTTTATATACGCATACGCTAAAGACCGTATATTCTCTATGGATTTGAACACGTCCTTTGTTTCGCGTAACGCTTGAGCTGTCTCGAGCGTGATGTTGTGAGTGTACACCAGTGTTTCGCGTGCACCGAGGTCCGAAAAGGCGTGCGCTACAACTATTAACCTTGGTTTGGGAGTGTGGCGAAACGCTCGCTCCGCTGTAATGGGCAGATGCAATGTTATCACCTGGTACGTTTCGTTAGTCGGGTCGTAACACACCGGTCCGTCACACGGACCGTCACATTGTATGGGGCTTATACTATTCAACAGGTTGATCATAATAATGTGTATTAAACCCACAACCTAGCACTGAGGACAGAGGGACTTTATTTAAATTAGTACTTAATGGAAACGATACATAATGATACATAAGAGCCATGTCATACATTCAGCCTAGGAATAGTAGCATTGTGCACTATTAAAAATATACACATCAATTGCTCGAATCCCATTGTTGCAAAGTAAAACTCTAATAAAACTCTAGTCTGACATCAACAGAGAAGACTTAGTGTATGTACTACAAATACAGCATTAGGATTTCGAGTGGACCGTGCACCTGGTGAACCATCAGAGGCTTATGACGCAACATATCTTCCAGTTCTGACTGAGCGCCTCCAGGAGAGAGGCCCAAGCAAGACCCGCCCCGACGAGCGTCTTGCCACATGTCACTACTCGGTCTAACTGAGCGCCTCCAGGAGAGAGGTCCAAGCAAGACACGCCCCGAGGAGCGTCTTGCCACATGTCACTACTCGGTCTGACTGAGCGCCTCCAGGAGGGAGGTCCAAGCAAGACGCGCCCGAGGAGCGTCTTGCCACATGTCACTACTAGGTCTGACTGAGCGCCTCCAGGAGAGAGGCCCAAGCAAGACGTGCCCCGAGGAGCGTCTTGCCACATGTCAACAATGGGTCTGACTGAGCGCCTCCAGGATAGAGGCCAAAGCAAGACGCGCCCCGAGGAGCGTCTTGACACATGTCAACACTGGGTCTGACAGAGGGCCTCCATGAGAGAGGCCCAAGCAAGACGCGCCCCGAGGAGTGTCTTGCCACATGTCAACACTGGGTCTGACAGAGAGCCTCCAGGAGAGAGGCCCAAGCAAGATGCGCCCCGAGGATTGTCTTGCCACATGTCACCACTTGGTCTGACTGAGCGCCTCCAGGAGAGAGGCCCAAGCAACACGCGCCCCGAGGAGCGTCAGGCCACATGTCACTACTCAGTCTGACTGAGCGCCTCCAGGAGAGAGGCCCAAGCAAGACGCGCCCCGAGGAGCGTCTTGCCACGTGTCAACACTGGGTCTGATTGAGGGCCTTCTGGAGAGAGGCCCAAGCAAGACGCGTCCCGAGGAGCGTCTTGCCACATGTCAACAATGGTTCTTACTGAGGGCCTCCGGGAGAGAAGTCCAAGCAAGACGCGCCCCGAGGAGCTTCTTGCCACATGTCAGCACTCGGTCTGACTGAGTGCCTCCAGGAGAGAGGCCAAAGCAAGACGCCCCCCGAGGAGCGTCTTGACACATGTCAACACTGGGTCTGACAGAGGGCCTCCATGAGAGAGGCCCAAGCAAGACGCGCCCCGAGGAGCGTCTTGCCACATGTCACTACTCGGTCTTACTGAGCGCCTCAGGGAGAGAGGTCCAAGCAAGACGCGCCCCGAGGAGCGTCTTGCCACATGTCAACACTGGGTCTGACTGAGTGCCTCCATGAGAGAAGCCCCAGCAAGACGCGCCCAGAGGAGCGTCTTGCCACATGTCACTACTCGGTCTGTTTGAGCGCCTCCAGGAGAGAGGCCCAAGCAAGACGTGCCCCGAGGAGCGTCTTGCCACATGTCAACAATGGGTCTGACTGAGGGCCTCCAGGAGAGAAGCCCAAGCAAGACGCGCCCCGAGGAGCGTCTTGCCACATGTCAACACTGGGTCTGACTGAGCGCCTCCAGGAGAGAGGCCCAAGCAAGACACGCCCCGAGGAGCATCTTGACATATGTCAACACTGGGTCTGACTGACGGCCTCCATGAGAGAAGCCCAAGCAAGACGCGCCCCGAGGAGAGTCTTGCCACATGTCAACACTCGGTCTGACAGAGGGCATCCAGGAGAGAGGCCCAAGCAATATGCGCCCCGAGGTGCGTCTTGCCACTAAAACCCACAACCTAGCACTGAGGACAGAGGGACTTTATTTAAATTAGTACTTAATGGAAACGATACATAATGATACATAAGAGCCATGTCACACATTCAGCCTAGGAATAGTAGCATTGTGCACTATTAAAAATATACACATCAATTGCTCGAATCCCATTGTTGCAAAGTAAAACTCTAATAAAACTCTAGTCTGACATCAACAGAGAAGACTTAGTGTATGTACTACAAATACAGCATTAGGATTTAGAGTGGACCGTGCACCTTGTGAACCATCAGAGGCTTATGACGCAACATATCTTCCAGTTGCTATTAGACAAGTTATAATTCTCGACCATTTTTCGGAACTGGTTTCTTGGGTCCGTGAGTAAATGCCATTAGTACTTAATGGAAACGATACATAATGATACATAAGAGCCATGTCGTACATTCAGCCTAGGAATAGTAGCATTGTGCACTATTAAAAATATACACATCAATTGCTCGAATCCCATTTTTGCAAAGTAAAACTCTAATAAAACTCTAGTCTGACATCAACAGAGAAGACTTAGTGTATGTACTACAAATACAGCATTAGGATTTCGAGTGGACCATGCACCTTGTGAACCATCAGAGGCTTATGACGCAACATATCTTCCAGTTGCTATTAGACAAGTTATAATTCTCGACCATTTTTCGGAACTGGTTTCTTGGGTCCGTGAGTAAATGCCAAATGAGATGATAGTCCTTAAGTAAGTTCCTGGCGATCCCATGTCACGCTCTTGCCCATCAGCCGGTGAATGCTGAGACGGAACTCGATGAGAGCGATGTATTTTTTAAGTGCTCCGAATAGACTTCTAACAAGCGTGCGATTCACTTCGTGAGTAAACCGCAGCTGCAGCTGATTCAAACAGTCGAGCCAACTTTCTACATCACAATATGCGTTTTGTAGTTAGTCGAGTTACCTTTTGTGTGGCGCATGCACGGGTCGTTAGCGTCCAGCTCCCAGCTTAGAGAGTCCTGTATTGACACAGACGTCAATACATCTCGATGTCATGCAACACACAAAGTCTGTCGCATACAGGTGGGTTAACACATGTACGATACCTTTTGTGTGGCGCATGCACGGGTGGTTAGCGTCCAGCTCCTGGCTTATAGAGAGTCCTGTATTGACACAGACGTCAATACATCTCGATGTCATGCAACACACAAAGTCTGTCGCATACAGGTGGGTTAACACACATGTACGATGTGTGCGATGGCGCGCCCGTTTACAATGGGACACGGCGATGATCATTGTTAACCAAACTCTTGTTTCTCACGACAGGTGGTAGCGTTGTCTCCTGCACCTGGTCTTCGTGCACAGAGGGTGTTGTAATGTGCTCGTCAAAGTCGCGATCGTTGTCACTCGAATCCGTTGTTCTCACGACAGGTGGTAGCGTTGTCTCCTGCATGTTGTCTTCGCGTGCGGCAAGCGTTGTGCTGTGCTCGTTATAATGGTTGTCTTCGTACAAAGGGGGTGTTGAATACTCCTTCGCGAGTAGTCTAGGAGGTGGTGTGATGGAACGTATCTCAGAGGCGTTATGTGAGCGTACCACCATGGCCTGAGCAACTGCGACTACTGAGAGTACACCCAGTATAGACAGCGAGATCAATTTTTTTTCTTGGGTGTTGTACGTGTGGGTACAGCCGCTTTATTGGCAGTGAGAGCAAGTGGGCAAATGTATTTATAGGTCACTTGCAGAAACTAAGGCACGTGGTCAGAGTGTAATCGTAACCACCTAAAGTAGCTCTTGTCATAATTTAATATAGATAGAAATCAGAAACGGGTATGTCAGGATAGACATCGCGAGTGATAATGCGGCCAGTATCTGTGTGCGCTTGAGAGCACCTTGTTGTTCTACTGTGGTGCCCACGCCGCCGGGTCTGTAAATGTCATCGACCTTCTTTATATACGCATACGCTAAAGACCGTATATTCTCTATGGATTTGAACACGTCCTTTGTTTCGCGTAACGCTTGAGCTGTCTCGAGCGTGATGTTGTGAGTGTACACCAGTGTTTCGCGTTTACCGAGGTCCGAAAAGGCGTGCGCTACAACTATTAACCTTGGTTTGGGAGTGTGGCGAAACGCTCGCTCCGCTGTAATGGGCAGATGCAATGTTATCACCTGGTACGTTTCGTTAGTCGGGTCGTAACACACCGGTCCGTCACACGGACCGTCACATTGTATGGGGCTTATCCTATTCAACAGGTTGATCATAATAATGTGTATTAAACCCACAACCTAGCACTGAGGACAGAGGGACTTTATTTAAATTAGTACTTAATGGAAACGATACATAATGATACATAAGAGCCATGTCATACATTCAGCCTAGGAATAGTAGCATTGTGCACTATTAAAAATATACACATCAATTGCTCGAATCCCATTGTTGCAAAGTAAAACTCTAATAAAACTCTAGTCTGACATCAACAGAGAAGACTTAGTGTATGTACTACAAATACAGCATTAGGATTTCGAGTGGACCGTGCACCTGGTGAACCATCAGAGGCTTATGACGCAACATATCTTCCAGTTCTGACTGAGCGCCTCCAGGAGAGAGGCCCAAGCAAGACCCGCCCCGACGAGCGTCTTGCCACATGTCACTACTCGGTCTAACTGAGCGCCTCCAGGAGAGAGGTCCAAGCAAGACACGCCCCGAGGAGCGTCTTGCCACATGTCACTACTCGGTCTGACTGAGCGCCTCCAGGAGGGAGGTCCAAGCAAGACGCGCCCCGAGGAGCGTCTTGCCACATGTCACTACTAGGTCTGACTGAGCGCCTCCAGGAGAGAGGCCCAAGCAAGACGTGCCCCGAGGAGCGTCTTGCCACATGTCAACAATGGGTCTGACTGAGCGCCTCCAGGAGAGAGGCCAAAGCAAGACGCGCCCCGAGGAGCGTCTTGACACATGTCAACACTGGGTCTGACAGAGGGCCTCCATGAGAGAGGCCCAAGCAAGACGCGCCCCGAGGAGTGTCTTGCCACATGTCAACACTGGGTCTGACAGAGAGCCTCCAGGAGAGAGGCCCAAGCAAGATGCGCCCCGAGGATTGTCTTGCCACATGTCACCACTTGGTCTGACTGAGCGCCTCCAGGAGAGAGGCCCAAGCAACACGCGCCCCGAGGAGCGTCAGGCCACATGTCACTACTCAGTCTGACTGAGCGCCTCCAGGAGAGAGGCCCAAGCAAGACGCGCCCCGAGGAGCGTCTTGCCACGTGTCAACACTGGGTCTGATTGAGGGCCTTCTGGAGAGAGGCCCAAGCAAGACGCGTCCCGAGGAGCGTCTTGCCACATGTCAACAATGGTTCTTACTGAGGGCCTCCGGGAGAGAAGTCCAAGCAAGACGCGCCCCGAGGAGCTTCTTGCCACATGTCAGCACTCGGTCTGACTGAGTGCCTCCAGGAGAGAGGCCAAAGCAAGACGCCCCCCGAGGAGCGTCTTGACACATGTCAACACTGGGTCTGACAGAGGGCCTCCATGAGAGAGGCCCAAGCAAGACGCGCCCCGAGGAGCGTCTTGCCACATGTCACTACTCGGTCTTACTGAGTGCCTCAGGGAGAGAGGTCCAAGCAAGACGCGCCCCGAGGAGCGTCTTGCCACATGTCAACACTGGGTCTGACTGAGTGCCTCCATGAGAGAAGCCCCAGCAAGACGCGCCCAGAGGAGCGTCTTGCCACATGTCACTACTCGGTCTGTTTGAGCGCCTCCAGGAGAGAGGCCCAAGCAAGACGTGCCCCGAGGAGCGTCTTGCCACATGTCAACAATGGGTCTGACTGAGGGCCTCCAGGAGAGAAGCCCAAGCAAGACGCGCCCCGAGGAGCGTCTTGCCACATGTCAACACTGGGTCTGACTGAGCGCCTCCAGGAGAGAGGCCCAAGCAAGACACGCCCCGAGGAGCGTCTTGACATATGTCAACACTGGGTCTGACTGACGGCCTCCATGAGAGAAGCCCAAGCAAGACGCGCCCCGAGGAGAGTCTTGCCACATGTCAACACTCGGTCTGACAGAGGGCATCCAGGAGAGAGGCCCAAGCAATATGCGCCCCGAGGAGCGTCTTGCCACTTAAACCCACAACCTAGCACTGAGGACAGAGGGACTTTATTTAAATTAGTACTTAATGGAAACGATACATAATGATACATAAGAGCCATGTCACACATTCAGCCTAGGAATAGTAGCATTGTGCACTATTAAAAATATACACATCAATTGCTCGAATCCCATTGTTGCAAAGTAAAACTCTAATAAAACTCTAGTCTGACATCAACAGAGAAGACTTAGTGTATGTACTACAAATACAGCATTAGGATTTAGAGTGGACCGTGCACCTTGTGAACCATCAGAGGCTTATGACGCAACATATCTTCCAGTTGCTATTAGACAAGTTATAATTCTCGACCATTTTTCGGAACTGGTTTCTTGGGTCCGTGAGTAAATGCCATTAGTACTTAATGGAAACGATACATAATGATACATAAGAGCCATGTCGTACATTCAGCCTAGGAATAGTAGCATTGTGCACTATTAAAAATATACACATCAATTGCTCGAATCCCATTGTTGCAAAGTAAAACTCTAATAAAACTCTAGTCTGACATCAACAGAGAAGACTTAGTGTATGTACTACAAATACAGCATTAGGATTTCCGTGAACCTGGTGAACCATCAGAGGCTTATGACGCCAAATGTACTAATGGCATTTACTCACGGACCCAAGAAACCAGTTCCGAAAAATGGTCGAGAATTATAACTTGTCTAATAGCAACTGGAAGATATGTTGCGTCATAAGCCTCTGATGGTTCACAAGGTGCACGGTCCACTCTAAATCCTAATGCTGTATTTGTAGTACATACACTAAGTCTTCTCTGTTGATGTCAGACTAGAGTTTTATTAGAGTTTTACTTTGCAACAATGGGATTCGAGCAATTGATGTGTATATTTTTAATAGTGCACAATGCTACTATTCCTAGGCTGAATGTGTGACATGGCTCTTATGTATCATTATGTATCGTTTCCATTAAGTACTAATTTAAATAAAGTCCCTCTGTCCTCAGTGCTAGGTTGTGGGTTTAAGTGGCAAGACGCACCTCGGGGCGCATATTGCTTGGGCCTCTCTCCTGGATGCCCTCTGTCAGACCGAGTGTTGACATGTGGCAAGACTCTCCTCGGGGCGCGTCTTGCTTGGGCTTCTCTCATGGAGGCCGTCAGTCAGACCCAGTGTTGACATATGTCAAGATGCTCCTCGGGGCGTGTCTTGCTTGGGCCTCTCTCCTGGAGGCGCTCAGTCAGACCCAGTGTTGACATGTGGCAAGACGCTCCTCGGGGCGCGTCTTGCTTGGGCTTCTCTCCTGGAGGCCCTCAGTCAGACCCATTGTTGACATGTGGCAAGACGCTCCTCGGGGCACGTCTTGCTTGGGCCTCTCTCCTGGAGGCGCTCAAACAGACCGAGTAGTGACATGTGGCAAGACGCTCCTCTGGGCGCGTCTTGCTGGGGCTTCTCTCATGGAGGCACTCAGTCAGACCCAGTGTTGACATGTGGCAAGACGCTCCTCGGGGCGCGTCTTGCTTGGACCTCTCTCCCTGAGGCGCTCAGTAAGACCGAGTAGTGACATGTGGCAAGACGCTCCTCGGGGCGCGTCTTGCTTGGGCCTCTCTCATGGAGGCCCTCTGTCAGACCCAGTGTTGACATGTGTCAAGACGCTCCTCGGGGGGCGTCTTGCTTTGGCCTCTCTCCTGGAGGCACTCAGTCAGACCGAGTGCTGACATGTGGCAAGAAGCTCCTCGGGGCGCGTCTTGCTTGGACTTCTCTCCCGGAGGCCCTCAGTAAGAACCATTGTTGACATGTGGCAAGACGCTCCTCGGGACGCGTCTTGCTTGGGCCTCTCTCCAGAAGGCCCTCAATCAGACCCAGTGTTGACACGTGGCAAGACGCTCCTCGGGGCGCGTCTTGCTTGGGCCTCTCTCCTGGAGGCGCTCAGTCAGACTGAGTAGTGACATGTGGCCTGACGCTCCTCGGGGCGCGTGTTGCTTGGGCCTCTCTCCTGGAGGCGCTCAGTCAGACCAAGTGGTGACATGTGGCAAGACAATCCTCGGGGCGCATCTTGCTTGGGCCTCTCTCCTGGAGGCTCTCTGTCAGACCCAGTGTTGACATGTGGCAAGACACTCCTCGGGGCGCGTCTTGCTTGGGCCTCTCTCATGGAGGCCCTCTGTCAGACCCAGTGTTGACATGTGTCAAGACGCTCCTCGGGGCGCGTCTTGCTTTGGCCTCTCTCCTGGAGGCGCTCAGTCAGACCCATTGTTGACATGTGGCAAGACGCTCCTCGGGGCACGTCTTGCTTGGGCCTCTCTCCTGGAGGCGCTCAGTCAGACCTAGTAGTGACATGTGGCAAGACGCTCCTCGGGGCGCGTCTTGCTTGGACCTCCCTCCTGGAGGCGCTCAGTCAGACCGAGTAGTGACATGTGGCAAGACGCTCCTCGGGGCGTGTCTTGCTTGGACCTCTCTCCTGGAGGCGCTCAGTTAGACCGAGTAGTGACATGTGGCAAGACGCTCGTCGGGGCGGGTCTTGCTTGGGCCTCTCTCCTGGAGGCGCTCAGTCAGAACTGGAAGATATGTTGCGTCATAAGCCTCTGATGGTTCACCAGGTGCACGGTCCACTCGAAATCCTAATGCTGTATTTGTAGTACATACACTAAGTCTTCTCTGTTGATGTCAGACTAGAGTTTTATTAGAGTTTTACTTTGCAACAATGGGATTCGAGCAATTGATGTGTATATTTTTAATAGTGCACAATGCTACTATTCCTAGGCTGAATGTATGACATGGCTCTTATGTATCATTATGTATCGTTTCCATTAAGTACTAATTTAAATAAAGTCCCTCTGTCCTCAGTGCTAGGTTGTGGGTTTAATACACATTATTATGATCAACCTGTTGAATAGTATAAGCCCCATACAATGTGACGGTCCGTGTGACGGACCGGTGTGTTACGACCCGACTAACGAAACGTACCAGGTGATAACATTGCATCTGCCCATTACAGCGGAGCGAGCGTTTCGCCACACTCCCAAACCAAGGTTAATAGTTGTAGCGCACGCCTTTTCGGACCTCGGTAAACGCGAAACACTGGTGTACACTCACAACATCACGCTCGAGACAGCTCAAGCGTTACGCGAAACAAAGGACGTGTTCAAATCCATAGAGAATATACGGTCTTTAGCGTATGCGTATATAAAGAAGGTCGATGACATTTACAGACCCGGCGGCGTGGGCACCACAGTAGAACAACAAGGTGCTCTCAAGCGCACACAGATACTGGCCGCATTATCACTCGCGATGTCTATCCTGACATACCCGTTTCTGATTTCTATCTATATTAAATTATGACAAGAGCTACTTTAGGTGGTTACGATTACACTCTGACCACGTGCCTTAGTTTCTGCAAGTGACCTATAAATACATTTGCCCACTTGCTCTCACTGCCAATAAAGCGGCTGTACCCACACGTACAACACCCAAGAAAAAAAATTGATCTCGCTGTCTATACTGGGTGTACTCTCAGTAGTCGCAGTTGCTCAGGCCATGGTGGTACGCTCACATAACGCCTCTGAGATACGTTCCATCACACCACCTCCTAGACTACTCGCGAAGGAGTATTCAACACCCCCTTTGTACGAAGACAACCATTATAACGAGCACAGCACAACGCTTGCCGCACGCGAAGACAACATGCAGGAGACAACGCTACCACCTGTCGTGAGAACAACGGATTCGAGTGACAACGATCGCGACTTTGACGAGCACATTACAACACCCTCTGTGCACGAAGACCAGGTGCAGGAGACAACGCTACCACCTGTCGTGAGAAACAAGAGTTTGGTTAACAATGATCATCGCCGTGTCCCATTGTAAACGGGCGCGCCATCGCACACATCGTACATGTGTGTTAACCCACCTGTATGCGACAGACTTTGTGTGTTGCATGACATCGAGATGTATTGACGTCTGTGTCAATACAGGACTCTCTATAAGCCAGGAGCTGGACGCTAACCACCCGTGCATGCGCCACACAAAAGGTATCGTACATGTGTTAACCCACCTGTATGCGACAGACTTTGTGTGTTGCATGACATCGAGATGTATTGACGTCTGTGTCAATACAGGACTCTCTAAGCTGGGAGCTGGACGCTAACGACCCGTGCATGCGCCACACAAAAGGTAACTCGACTAACTACAAAACGCATATTGTGATGTAGAAAGTTGGCTCGACTGTTTGAATCAGCTGCAGCTGCGGTTTACTCACGAAGTGAATCGCACGCTTGTTAGAAGTCTATTCGGAGCACTTAAAAAATACATCGCTCTCATCGAGTTCCGTCTCAGCATTCACCGGCTGATGGGCAAGAGCGTGACATGGGATCGCCAGGAACTTACTTAAGGACTATCATCTCATTTGGCATTTACTCACGGACCCAAGAAACCAGTTCCGAAAAATGGTCGAGAATTATAACTTGTCTAATAGCAACTGGAAGATATGTTGCGTCATAAGCCTCTGATGGTTCACAAGGTGCATGGTCCACTCGAAATCCTAATGCTGTATTTGTAGTACATACACTAAGTCTTCTCTGTTGATGTCAGACTAGAGTTTTATTAGAGTTTTACTTTGCAACAATGGGATTCGAGCAATTGATGTGTATATTTTTAATAGTGCACAATGCTACTATTCCTAGGCTGAATGTACGACATGGCTCTTATGTATCATTATGTATCGTTTCCATTAAGTACTAATGGCATTTACTCACGGACCCAAGAAACCAGTTCCGAAAAATGGTCGAGAATTATAACCTGTCTAATAGCAACTGGAAGATATGTTGCGTCATAAGCCTCTGATGGTTCACAAGGTGCACGGTCCACTCTAAATCCTAAT
This sequence comes from Nothobranchius furzeri, assembly GCF_043380555.1. Taxonomy (NCBI): domain Eukaryota; kingdom Metazoa; phylum Chordata; class Actinopteri; order Cyprinodontiformes; family Nothobranchiidae; genus Nothobranchius; species Nothobranchius furzeri. The sequence goes on from NC_091741.1 coordinate 93,359, forward strand.
GCTGTATTTGTAGTACATACACTAAGTCTTCTCTGTTGATGTCAGACTAGAGTTTTATTAGAGTTTTACTTTGCAACAATGGGATTCGAGCAATTGATGTGTATATTTTTAATAGTGCACAATGCTACTATTCCTAGGCTGAATGTGTGACATGGCTCTTATGTATCATTATGTATCGTTTCCATTAAGTACTAATTTAAATAAAGTCCCTCTGTCCTCAGTGCTAGGTTGTGGGTTTAAGTGGCAAGACGCTCCTCGGGGCGCATATTGCTTGGGCCTCTCTCCTGGATGCCCTCTGTCAGACCGAGTGTTGACATGTGGCAAGACTCTCCTCGGGGCGCGTCTTGCTTGGGCTTCTCTCATGGAGGCCGTCAGTCAGACCCAGTGTTGACATATGTCAAGACGCTCCTCGGGGCGTGTCTTGCTTGGGCCTCTCTCCTGGAGGCGCTCAGTCAGACCCAGTGTTGACATGTGGCAAGACGCTCCTCGGGGCGCGTCTTGCTTGGGCTTCTCTCCTGGAGGCCCTCAGTCAGACCCATTGTTGACATGTGGCAAGACGCTCCTCGGGGCACGTCTTGCTTGGGCCTCTCTCCTGGAGGCGCTCAAACAGACCCAGTAGTGACATGTGGCAAGACGCTCCTCTGGGCGCGTCTTGCTGGGAGTTCTCTCATGGAGGCACTCAGTCAGACCCAGTGTTGACATGTGGCAAGACGCTCCTCGGGGCGCGTCTTGCTTGGACCTCTCTCCCTGAGGCGCTCAGTAAGACCGAGTAGTGACATGTGGCAAGACGCTCCTCGGGGCGCGTCTTGCTTGGGCCTCTCTCATTGAGGCCCTCTGTCAGACCCAGTGTTGACATGTGTCAAGACGCTCCTCGGGGGGCGTCTTGCTTTGGCCTCTCTCCTGGAGGCACTCAGTCAGACCGAGTGCTGACATGTGGCAAGAAGCTCCTCGGGGCGCGTCTTGCTTGGACTTCTCTCCCGGAGGCCCTCAGTAAGAACCATTGTTGACATGTGGCAAGACGCTCCTCGGGACGCGTCTTGCTTGGGCCTCTCTCCAGAAGGCCCTCAATCAGACCCAGTGTTGACACGTGGCAAGACGCTCCTCGGGGCGCGTCTTGCTTGGGCCTCTCTCCTGGAGGCGCTCAGTCAGACTGAGTAGTGACATGTGGCCTGACGCTCCTCGGGGCGCGTGTTGCTTGGGCCTCTCTCCTGGAGGCGCTCAGTCAGACCAAGTGGTGACATGTGGCAAGACAATCCTCGGGGCGCATCTTGCTTGGGCCTCTCTCCTGGAGGCTCTCTGTCAGACCCAGTGTTGACATGTGGCAAGACACTCCTCGGGGCGCGTCTTGCTTGGGCCTCTCTCATGGAGGCCCTCTGTCAGACCCAGTGTTGACATGTGTCAAGACGCTCCTCGGGGCGCGTCTTGCTTTGGCCTCTCTCCTGGAGGCGCTCAGTCAGACCCATTGTTGACATGTGGCAAGACGCTCCTCGGGGCACGTCTTGCTTGGGCCTCTCTCCTGGAGGCGCTCAGTCAGACCTAGTAGTGACATGTGGCAAGACGCTCCTCGGGGCGCGTCTTGCTTGGACCTCCCTCCTGGAGGCGCTCAGTCAGACCGAGTAGTGACATGTGGCAAGACGCTCCTCGGGGCGTGTCTTGCTTGGACCTCTCTCCTGGAGGCGCTCAGTTAGACCGAGTAGTGACATGTGGCAAGACGCTCGTCGGGGCGGGTCTTGCTTGGGCCTCTCTCCTGGAGGCGCTCAGTCAGAACTGGAAGATATGTTGCGTCATAAGCCTCTGATGGTTCACCAGGTGCACGGTCCACTCGAAATCCTAATGCTGTATTTGTAGTACATACACTAAGTCTTCTCTGTTGATGTCAGACTAGAGTTTTATTAGAGTTTTACTTTGCAACAATGGGATTCGAGCAATTGATGTGTATATTTTTAATAGTGCACAATGCTACTATTCCTAGGCTGAATGTATGACATGGCTCTTATGTATCATTATGTATCGTTTCCATTAAGTACTAATTTAAATAAAGTCCCTCTGTCCTCAGTGCTAGGTTGTGGGTTTAATACACATTATTATGATCAACCTGTTGAATAGTATAAGCCCCATACAATGTGACGGTCCGTGTGACGGACCGGTGTGTTACGACCCGACTAACGAAACGTACCAGGTGATAACATTGCATCTGCCCATTACAGCGGAGCGAGCGTTTCGCCACACTCCCAAACCAAGGTTAATAGTTGTAGCGCACGCCTTTTCGGACCTCGGTGCACGCGAAACACTGGTGTACACTCACAACATCACGCTCGAGACAGCTCAAGCGTTACGCGAAACAAAGGACGTGTTCAAATCCATAGAGAATATACGGTCTTTAGCGTATGCGTATATAAAGAAGGTCGATGACATTTACAGACCCGGCGGCGTGGGCACCACAGTAGAACAACAAGGTGCTCTCAAGCGCACACAGATACTGGCCGCATTATCACTCGCGATGTCTATCCTGACATACCCGTTTCTGATTTCTATCTATATTAAATTATGACAAGAGCTACTTTAGGTGGTTACGATTACACTCTGACCACGTGCCTTAGTTTCTGCAAGTGACCTATAAATACATTTGCCCACTTGCTCTCACTGCCAATAAAGCGGCTGTACCCACACGTACAACACCCAAGAAAAAAAATTGATCTCGCTGTCTATACTGGGTGTACTCTCAGTAGTCGCAGTTGCTCAGGCCATGGTGGTACGCTCACATAACGCCTCTGAGATACGTTCCATCACACCACCTCCTAGACTACTCGCGAAGGAGTATTCAACACCCCCTTTGTACGAAGACAACCATTATAACGAGCACAGCACAACGCTTGCCGCACGCGAAGACAACATGCAGGAGACAACGCTACCACCTGTCGTGAGAACAACGGATTCGAGTGACAACGATCGCGACTTTGACGAGCACATTACAACACCCTCTGTGCACGAAGACCAGGTGCAGGAGACAACGCTACCACCTGTCGTGAGAAACAAGAGTTTGGTTAACAATGATCATCGCCGTGTCCCATTGTAAACGGGCGCGCCATCGCACACATCGTACATGTGTGTTAACCCACCTGTATGCGACAGACTTTGTGTGTTGCATGACATCGAGATGTATTGACGTCTGTGTCAATACAGGACTCTCTATAAGCCAGGAGCTGGACGCTAACCACCCGTGCATGCGCCACACAAAAGGTATCGTACATGTGTTAACCCACCTGTATGCGACAGACTTTGTGTGTTGCATGACATCGAGATGTATTGACGTCTGTGTCAATACAGGACTCTCTAAGCTGGGAGCTGGACGCTAACGACCCGTGCATGCGCCACACAAAAGGTAACTCGACTAACTACAAAACGCATATTGTGATGTAGAAAGTTGGCTCGACTGTTTGAATCAGCTGCAGCTGCGGTTTACTCACGAAGTGAATCGCACGCTTGTTAGAAGTCTATTCGGAGCACTTAAAAAATACATCGCTCTCATCGAGTTCCGTCTCAGCATTCACCGGCTGATGGGCAAGAGCGTGACATGGGATCGCCAGGAACTTACTTAAGGACTATCATCTCATTTGGCATTTACTCACGGACCCAAGAAACCAGTTCCGAAAAATGGTCGAGAATTATAACTTGTCTAATAGCAACTGGAAGATATGTTGCGTCATAAGCCTCTGATGGTTCACAAGGTGCATGGTCCACTCGAAATCCTAATGCTGTATTTGTAGTACATACACTAAGTCTTCTCTGTTGATGTCAGACTAGAGTTTTATTAGAGTTTTACTTTGCAACAATGGGATTCGAGCAATTGATGTGTATATTTTTAATAGTGCACAATGCTACTATTCCTAGGCTGAATGTACGACATGGCTCTTATGTATCATTATGTATCGTTTCCATTAAGTACTAATGGCATTTACTCACGGACCCAAGAAACCAGTTCCGAAAAATGGTCGAGAATTATAACTTGTCTAATAGCAACTGGAAGATATGTTGCGTCATAAGCCTCTGATGGTTCACAAGGTGCACGGTCCACTCTAAATCCTAATGCTGTATTTGTAGTACATACACTAAGTCTTCTCTGTTGATGTCAGACTAGAGTTTTATTAGAGTTTTACTTTGCAACAATGGGATTCGAGCAATTGATGTGTATATTTTTAATAGTGCACAATGCTACTATTCCTAGGCTGAATGTGTGACATGGCTCTTATGTATCATTATGTATCGTTTCCATTAAGTACTAATTTAAATAAAGTCCCTCTGTCCTCAGTGCTAGGTTGTGGGTTTAAGTGGCAAGACGCACCTCGGGGCGCATATTGCTTGGGCCTCTCTCCTGGATGCCCTCTGTCAGACCGAGTGTTGACATGTGGCAAGACTCTCCTCGGGGCGCGTCTTGCTTGGGCTTCTCTCATGGAGGCCGTCAGTCAGACCCAGTGTTGACATATGTCAAGATGCTCCTCGGGGCGTGTCTTGCTTGGGCCTCTCTCCTGGAGGCGCTCAGTCAGACCCAGTGTTGACATGTGGCAAGACGCTCCTCGGGGCGCGTCTTGCTTGGGCTTCTCTCCTGGAGGCCCTCAGTCAGACCCATTGTTGACATGTGGCAAGACGCTCCTCGGGGCACGTCTTGCTTGGGCCTCTCTCCTGGAGGCGCTCAAACAGACCGAGTAGTGACATGTGGCAAGACGCTCCTCTGGGCGCGTCTTGCTGGGGCTTCTCTCATGGAGGCACTCAGTCAGACCCAGTGTTGACATGTGGCAAGACGCTCCTCGGGGCGCGTCTTGCTTGGACCTCTCTCCCTGAGGCGCTCAGTAAGACCGAGTAGTGACATGTGGCAAGACGCTCCTCGGGGCGCGTCTTGCTTGGGCCTCTCTCATGGAGGCCCTCTGTCAGACCCAGTGTTGACATGTGTCAAGACGCTCCTCGGGGGGCGTCTTGCTTTGGCCTCTCTCCTGGAGGCACTCAGTCAGACCGAGTGCTGACATGTGGCAAGAAGCTCCTCGGGGCGCGTCTTGCTTGGACTTCTCTCCCGGAGGCCCTCAGTAAGAACCATTGTTGACATGTGGCAAGACGCTCCTCGGGACGCGTCTTGCTTGGGCCTCTCTCCAGAAGGCCCTCAATCAGACCCAGTGTTGACACGTGGCAAGACGCTCCTCGGGGCGCGTCTTGCTTGGGCCTCTCTCCTGGAGGCGCTCAGTCAGACTGAGTAGTGACATGTGGCCTGACGCTCCTCGGGGCGCGTGTTGCTTGGGCCTCTCTCCTGGAGGCGCTCAGTCAGACCCAGTGTTGACATGTGGCAAGACGCTCCTCGGGGCGCGTCTTGCTTGGACCTCTCTCCCTGAGGCGCTCAGTAAGACCGAGTAGTGACATGTGGCAAGACGCTCCTCGGGGCGCGTCTTGCTTGGGCCTCTCTCATGGAGGCCCTCTGTCAGACCCAGTGTTGACATGTGTCAAGACGCTCCTCGGGGGGCGTCTTGCTTTGGCCTCTCTCCTGGAGGCACTCAGTCAGACCGAGTGCTGACATGTGGCAAGAAGCTCCTCGGGGCGCGTCTTGCTTGGACTTCTCTCCCGGAGGCCCTCAGTAAGAACCATTGTTGACATGTGGCAAGACGCTCCTCGGGACGCGTCTTGCTTGGGCCTCTCTCCAGAAGGCCCTCAATCAGACCCAGTGTTGACACGTGGCAAGACGCTCCTCGGGGCGCGTCTTGCTTGGGCCTCTCTCCTGGAGGCGCTCAGTCAGACTGAGTAGTGACATGTGGCCTGACGCTCCTCGGGGCGCGTGTTGCTTGGGCCTCTCTCCTGGAGGCGCTCAGTCAGACCAAGTGGTGACATGTGGCAAGACAATCCTCGGGGCGCATCTTGCTTGGGCCTCTCTCCTGGAGGCTCTCTGTCAGACCCAGTGTTGACATGTGGCAAGACACTCCTCGGGGCGCGTCTTGCTTGGGCCTCTCTCATGGAGGCCCTCTGTCAGACCCAGTGTTGACATGTGTCAAGACGCTCCTCGGGGCGCGTCTTGCTTTGGCCTCTCTCCTGGAGGCGCTCAGTCAGACCGAGTGCTGACATGTGGCAAGAAGCTCCTCGGGGCGCGTCTTGCTTGGGCTTCTCTCCTGGAGGCCCTCAGTAAGACCCATTGTTGACATGTGGCAAGACGCTCCTCGGGGCGCGTCCTGATTGGGCCTCTCTCCTGGAGGCGCTCAGTCAGACTGAGTAGTGACATGTGGCCTGACGCTCCTCGGGGCGCGTGTTGCTTGGGCCTCTCTCCTGCAGGCGCTCAGTCAGACCAAGTGGTGACATGTGGCAAGACACTCCTCGGGGCGCGTCTTGCTTGGACTTCTCTCCTGGAGGCCCTCTGTCATACCCAGTGTTGACATGTGTCAAGACGCTCCTCGGGGCGTGTCTTGCTTGGGCTTCTCTCCTGGAGGCCCTCAGTCAGACCCATTGTTGGCATGTGGCAAGACGCTCCTCGGGGTGCGTCTTGCTTGGGCCTCTCTCCTGGAGGCGCTCAGTCAGACCGAGTGCTGACATGTGGCAAGACGCTCCTCGGGCCGCGTGTTGCTTGGGCTTCTCTCCTGGAGGCCCTCAGTCAGACCCATTGTTGACATGTGGCAAGACGCTCCTCGGGGTGCGTCTTGCTTGGGCCTCTCTCCTGGAGGCGCTCAGTCAGACCGAGTGCTGACATGTGATAAGACGCTCCTCGGGGCGCGTCTTGCTTGGGCCTCTCTCCTGGAGGCGCTCAGTCAGACTGAGTAGTGACATGTGGCCTGACGATCCTCGGGGCACGTCTTGCTTGGGCCTCTCTCCTGGAGGCGCTCAGTCAGACCCAGTGGTGACATGTGGCAAGACACTCCTCGGGGCGCGTCTTGCTTGGGCCTCTCTCGTTGAGGCCCTCTGTCAGACCCAGTTTTGACATGTGTCAAGACGCTCCTCGGGGCGCGTCTTGCTTGGGCTTCTCTCCTGGAGGCCCTCAGTCAGACCCAGTGTTGACATGTGTCAAGACGCTCCTCGGGGCGCGTCTTGCTTTGGCCTCTCTCCTGGAGGCGCTCAGTCAGACCGAGTGCTGACATGTGGCAAGAAGCTCCTCGGGGCGCGTCTTGCTTGGGCTTCTCTCCTGGAGGCCCTCAGTAAGACCCATTGTTGACATGTGGCAAGACGCTCCTCGGGGCGCGTCCTGATTGGGCCTCTCTCCTGGAGGCGCTCAGTCAGACCGAGTGCTGACATGTGGCAAGACGCTCCTCATGTCAACACTGGGTCTGACTGAGCACCTCCAGGAGAGAGGCCCAAGCAAGACGTGCCCCGAGGAGCGTCTGGCCACATGTCAACACTGGGTCTGACTGAGCGCCTCCAGGAGAGAGGCCCAAGCAAGACACGCCCCGAGGAGCGTCGTGACACATGTCAACACTGGGTCTGACTGAGGGCCTCCATGAGAGAAGCCCAAGCAAGACGCGCCCCGAGGAGAGTCTTGCCACATGTCAACACTCGGTCTGACAGAGGGCATCCAGGAGAGAGGCCCAAGCAATATGCGCCCCGAGGAGCTTCTTGCCACTTAAACCCACAACCTAGCACTGAGGACAGAGGGACTTTATTTAAATTAGTACTTAATGGAAACGATACATAATGATACATAAGAGCCATGTCACACATTCAGCCTAGGAATAGTAGCATTGCGCCTTCTGGAGAGAGGCCCAAGCAATACGCGCCCCGAGGAGCGTCTTGCCACATGTCAACAATGGGTCTTACTGAGGGCCTCCAGGAGAGAGGCCCAAGCAAGATGCGCCCGGAGGAGCGTCTTGCCACATGTCAACACTGGGTCTGACAGAGGGCCTCCAGGAGAGAGGCCCAAGCAAGACGCGCCCCGAGGAGCGTCTTTACACATGTCACCTCTGGTTCTGACTGAGCGCCTCCAGGAGAGGGGCCCAAGCAAGACGCGCCCAAAGGAGCGTCTTGCAACATGTCAACAATGGGTCTGACTGAGGGCCTCCAGGAGAGAGGCCCAAGCAAGACGCGCCCCGAGGAGTGTCTTGCCACATGTCACCACTGGGTCTGACTGAGCGCCTCCAGGAGAGAGGCCCAAGCAAGACGCGCCCCGGGGAGCGTCAGGCCACATGTCACTACTCAGTCTGACTGAGCGCCTCCAGGAGAGAGGCCCAAGCAAGACGTGCCCCGAGGAGCGTCTTGCCACATGTCAACAATGGGTCTGACTGTGGGCCTCCAGGAGAGAAGCCCAAGCAAGACGCGCCCAGAGGAGCGTATTGCCACATGTCAACACTGGGTCTGACTGAGCACCTCCAGGAGAGTGGCCCAAGCAAGACGTGCCCCGAGGAGCGTCTTGACACATGTCAACACTGGGTCGGACTGAGGGCCTCCATGAGAGAAGCCCAAGCAAGACGCGCCCCGAGGAGAGTCTTGCCACATGTCAACACTCGGTCTGACAGAGGGCATTCAGGAGAGAGGCTGAAGCAATACGCGCCCCGAGGAGCGTCTTGCCACATGTCACCACTGGGTCTGAATGAGCGCCTCCAGGAGAGAGGCCCAACCAAGACGCGCCCCGAGGAGTGTCTTGCCACATGCCAACACTGGGTCTGACTGAGCGCCTCCAGGAGAGAGGCCCAAGCAAGACGCGCCCCGAGGAGCGTCTTGCCACATGTCAACACTGGGTCTGACTGAGCGCCTCCTTACATAGGCTGAAACGTTACAGGAAGGTAGAATCTACTGAGTTGTAAGTGATCTGAACGTTTCATGATGATAGCACTTTCCTAAGGGGGTCAAACCATGTCCCAAAAGTCACCGGATCTGGTGTCAATTTAAAGAAGTAGTCCAGTTACACATTTGTGGGCTTATAACTTGGCTTCTGAATGTCCTAGAGAGATCAGGTTTGTTTTAATGTACTCCAATCAACAGCCCCTACAACCACAAAAAGGAATGGAGTCATTAGCACTTATGGTTTGTAAATGGCACCCAGAATTTTGTTGCACGAAGCACAATTTCACATCATTCTGGGTTCATTTGTGTGAAAACAAGGCCCAATCAGGCTGAAACGTTACAGGAAGGTAGAATCTACTGAGTTGTAAGTGATCTGAACATTTCATGATGATAGCACTTTCCTACGGGGGTCAAACCATGTCCCAAAGGTCACCGGATCTGGTGTCAATTTAAAGAAGTAGTCCAGTTACACATTTGTGGGCTTATAACTTGGCTTCTGAATGTCCTAGAGAGATCAGGTTTGTTTTAGTGTACTCCAATCAACAGCCCCTACAACCACAAAAAGGAATGGAGTCATTAGCACTTATGATTTGTAAATGGCACCCAGAATTATGTTGCACGAAGCACAATTTCACATCATTCTGGGTCCATTTGTGTGAAAACAAGGTCCAATCAGGCTGAAACGCTACAAGAAGGTAGAATCTATTGAGTTGTAAGTGATCTGAACGTTTCAAGATGATCGCAGATTCCTATAGGGGGTAAAACCATGTCCCAAAGGTCACCGGATCTGGTGTCAATTTAAAGAAGTAATCCAGTTCCACATTTGTGGGCTTATAACTTGGCTTCTTAATGTCCTAGAGAGATCAGGTTTGTTTTAGTGTACTCCAATCAACAGCCCCTACAACCACAAAAAGGAATGGAGTCATTAGCACTTATGGTTTGTAAATGGCACCCAGAATTATGTTGCACGAAGCACAATTTCACATCATTCTGGGTCCATTTGTGTGAAAACAAGGTCCAATCACGCTGAAACGTTACAGGAAGGTAGAATCTATTGAGTTGTAAGTGATCTGAACGTTTCATGATGATAGCACTTTCCTAAGGGGGTCAAACCATGTCCCAAAGGTCACCGGATCTGGTGTCAATTTAAAGAAGTAGTCCAGTTACCCATTTGTGGGCTTATAACTTGGCTTCTGAATGTCCTAGAGCGATCAGGTTTGTTTTAGTGTACTCCAATCAACAGCCCCTACAACCTCAAAAAGGAATGGAGACATTAGCACTTATGGTTTTTAAATGGCACCCAGAATTATGTTGCACGAAGCACAATTTCACATCATTCTGGGTCCATTTGTGTGAAAAAAAGGTCCAATCAGGCTGAAACGTTACAGGAAGGTAGAATCTACTGAGTTGTAAGTGATCTGAACGTTTCATGATGATAGCACTTTCCTAAGGGGGTCAAACCATGTCCCAAAAGTCACCGGATCTGGTGTTAATTTAAAGAAGTAGTCCAGTTACACATTTGTGGGCTTATAACTTGGCTTCTGAATGTCCTAGAGAGATCAGGTTTGTTTTAATGTACTCCAATCAACAGCCCCTACAACCACAAAAAGGAATGGAGTCATTAGCACTTATGGTTTGTAAATGGCACCCAGAATTTTGTTGCACGAAGCACAATTTCACATCATTCTGGGTTCATTTGTGTGAAAACAAGGCCCAATCAGGCTGAAACGTTACAGGAAGGTAGAATCTACTGAGTTGTAAGTGATCTGAACGTTTCATGATGATAGCACTTTCCTACGGGGGTCAAACCATGTCCCAAAGGTCACCGGATCTGGTGTCAATTTAAAGAAGTAGTCCAGTTACAAATTTGTGGGCTTATAACTTGGCTTCTGAATGTCCTAGAGAGATCAGGTTTGTTTTAGTGTACTCCAATCAACAGCCCCTACAACCACAAAAAGGAATGGAGTCATTAGCACTTATGATTTGTAAATGGCACCCAGAATTATGTTGCACGAAGCACAATTTCACATCATTCTGGGTCCATTTGTGTGAAAACAAGGTCCAATCAGGCTGAAACGCTACAAGAAGGTAGAATCTATTGAGTTGTAAGTGATCTGAACGTTTCAAGATGATCGCAGATTCCTATAGGGGGTAAAACCATGTCCCAAAAGTCACCGGATCTGGTGTCAATTTAAAGAAGTAGTCCCGTTAAACATTTGTGGGCTTATAACTTGGCTTCTGAATGTCCTAGAGAGATCAGGTTTGTTTTAGTGTACTCCAATCAACAGCCCCTACAACCACAAAAAGGAATGGAGTCATTAGCACTTATGATTTGTAAATGGCACCCAGAATTATGTTGCACGAAGCACAATTTCACATCATTCTGGGTCCATTTGTGTGAAAACAAGGTCCAATCAGGCTGAAACGCTACAAGAAGGTAGAATCTATTGAGTTGTAAGTGATCTGAACGTTTCAAGATGATCGCAGATTCCTATAGGGGGTAAAACCATGTCCCAAAGGTCACCGGATCTGGTGTCAATTTAAAGAAGTAATCCAGTTACACATTTGTGGGCTTATAACTTGGCTTCTTAATGTCCTAGAGAGATCAGGTTTGTTTTAGTGTACTCCAAACAACAGCCCCTACAACCACAAAAAGGAATGGAGTCATTAGCACTTATGGTTTGTAAATGGCACCCAGAATTATGTTGCACGAAGCACAATTTCACATCATTCTGGGTCCATTTGTGTGAAAACAAGGTCCAATCAGGCTGAAACGTTACAGGAAGGTAGAATCTATTGAGTTGTAAGAGATCTGAACGTTTCATGATGATAGCACTTTCCTAAGGGGGTCAAACCATGTCCCAAAGGTCACCGGATCTGGTGTCAATTTAAAGAAGTAGTCCAGTTACACATTTGTGGGCTTATAACTTGGCTTCTGAATGTCCTAGAGCGATCAGGTTTGTTTTAGTGTACTCCAATCAACAGCCCCTACAACCTCAAAAAGGAATGGAGACATTAGCACTTATGGTTTTTAAATGGCACCCAGAATTATGTTGCACGAAGCACAATTTCACATCATTCTGGGTCCATTTGTGTGAAAACAAGGTCCAATCAGGCTGAAACGTTACAGGAAGGTAGAATCTACTGAGTTGTAAGTGATCTGAACGTTTCATGATGATAGCACTTTCCTAAGGGGGTCAAACCATGTCCCAAAGGTCACCGGATCTGGTGTCACTTTAAAGAAGTAGTCCAGTTACACATTTGTGGGCTTATAATTTGGCTTCTGAATGTCCTAGAGAGATCATGTTTGTTTTAGGGTACTCCAATCAACAGCCCCTACAACCACAAAAAGGAATGGAGTCATTAGCACTTATGGTTTTTAAATGGCACCCAGAATTATGTTGCATGAAACACAATTTCACATCATTCTGGGTTCATTTGTGTGAAAACAAGGTGCAATCAGGCTGAAACGTTACAGGAAGGTAGAATCTATTGAGTTGTAAGTGATCTGAACGTTTCATGATGATAGCACTTTCCTAAGGGGGTCAAACCATGTCCCAAAAGTCACCGGATCTGGTGTCAATTTAAAGAAGTAGTCCAGTTACACATTTGTGGGCTTATAACTTGGCTTCTGAATGTCCTAGAGAGATCAGGTTTGTTTTAATGTACTCCAATCAACAGCCCCTACAACCACAAAAAGGAATGGAGTCATTAGCACTTATGGTTTGTAAATGGCACCCAGAATTATGTTGCACGAATCATAATTTCACATCATTCTGGGTTCATTTGTGTGAAAACAAGGCCCAATCAGGCTGAAACGTTACAGGAAGGTAGAATCTACTGAGTTGTAAGTGATCTGAACGTTTCATGATGATAGCACTTTCCTAAGGGGGTCAAACCATGTCCCAAAGGTCACCGGATCTGGTGTCAATTTAAAGAAGTAGTCCAGTTACACATTTGTGGGCTTATAACTTGGCTTCTGAATGTCCTAGAGAGATCAGGTTTGTTTTAGTGTACTCCAATAAACAGCCCCTACAACCACAAAAAGTAATGGAGTCATTAGCACTTATGGTTTGTAAATGGCACCCAGAATTATGTTGCACGAAGCACAATTTCTCATCATTCTGGGTCCATTTGTGTGAAAACAAGGTCCAATCAGGCTGAAACGTTACAGGAAGGTAGAATCTATTGAGTTGTAAGTGATCTGAACGTTTCATGATGATAGCACTTTCCTAAGGGGGTCAAACCATGTCCCAAAGGTCACCGGATCTGGTGTCAATTTAAAGAAGTAGTCCAGTTACACATTTGTGGGCTTATAACTTGGCTTCTGAATGTCCTAGAGCGATCAGGTTTGTTTTAGTGTACTCCAATCAACAGCCCCTACAACCACAAAAAGGAATGGAGACATTAGCACTTATGGTTTGTAAATGGCACCCAGAATTATGTTGCACGAAGCACATTTTCACATCATTCTGGGTCCATTTGTGTGAAAACAAGGTCCAATCAGGCTGAAACGTTACAGGAAGGTAGAATCTACTGAGTTGTAAGTGATCTGAACGTTTCATGATGATAGCACTTTCCTAAGGGGGTCAAACCATGTCCCAAAAGTCACCGGATCTGGTGTTAATTTAAAGAAGTAGTCCAGTTACACATTTGTGGGCTTATAACTTGGCTTCTGAATGTCCTAGAGAGATCAGGTTTGTTTTAATGTACTCCAATCAACAGCCCCTACAACCACAAAAAGGAATGGAGTCATTAGCACTTATGGTTTGTAAATGGCACCCAGAATTTTGTTGCACGAAGCACAATTTCACATCATTCTGGGTTCATTTGTGTGAAAACAAGGCCCAATCAGGCTGAAACGTTACAGGAAGGTAGAATCTACTGAGTTGTAAGTGATCTGAACGTTTCATGATGATAGCACTTTCCTACGGGGGTCAAACCATGTCCCAAAGGTCACCGGATCTGGTGTCAATTTAAAGAAGTAGTCCAGTTACACATTTGTGGGCTTATAACTTGGCTTCTGAATGTCCTAGAGAGATCAGGTTTGTTTTAGTGTACTCCAATCAACAGCCCCTACAACCACAAAAAGGAATGGAGTCATTAGCACTTATGATTTGTAAATGGCACCCAGAATTATGTTGCACGAAGCACAATTTCACATCATTCTGGGTCCATTTGTGTGAAAACAAGGTCCAATCAGGCTGAAACGCTACAAGAAGGTAGAATCTATTGAGTTGTAAGTGATCGGAACGTTTCAAGATGATCGCAGATTCCTATAGGGGGTAAAACCATGTCCCAAAGGTCACCGGATCTGGTGTCAATCTAAAGAAGTAATCCAGTTACACATTTGTGGGCTTATAACTTGGCTTCTTAATGTCCTAGAGAGATCAGGTTTGTTTTAGTGTACTCCAATAAACAGCCCCTACAACCACAAAAAGTAATGGAGTCATTAGCACTTATGGTTTGTAAATGGCACCCAGAATTATGTTGCACGAAGCACAATTTCTCATCATTCTGGGTCCATTTGTGTGAAAACAAGGTCCAATCAGGCTGAAACGTTACAGGAAGGTAGAATCTATTGAGTTGTAAGTGATCTGAACGTTTCATGATGATAGCACTTTCCTAAGGGGGTCAAACCATGTCCCAAAGGTCACCGGATCTGGTGTCAATTTAAAGAAGTAGTCCAGTTACACATTTGTGGGCTTATAACTTGGCTTCTGAATGTCCTAGAGCGATCAGGTTTGTTTTAGTGTACTCCAATCAACAGCCCCTACAACCACAAAAAGGAATGGAGACATTAGCACTTATGGTTTGTAAATGGCACCCAGAATTATGTTGCACGAAGCACATTTTCACATCATTCTGGGTCCATTTGTGTGAAAACAAGGTCCAATCAGGCTGAAACGTTACAGGAAGGTAGAATCTACTGAGTTGTAAGTGATCTGAACGTTTCATGATGATAGCACTTTCCTAAGGGGGTCAAGCCATGTCCCAAAGGTCACCGGATCTGGTGTCACTTTAAAGAAGTAGTCCAGTTACACATTTTTGGGCTTATAACTTGGCTTCTGAATGTCCTAGAGCGATCAGGTTTGTTTTAGTGTACTCCAATCAACAGCCCCTACAACCACAAAAAGGAATGGAGACATTAGCACTTATGGTTTGTAAATGGCACCCAGAATTATGTTGCACGAAGCACAATTTCACATCATTCTGGGTCCATTTGTGTGAAAACAAGGTCCAATCAGGCTGAAACGTTACAGGAAGGTAGAATCTACTGAGTTGTAAGTGATCTGAACGTTTCATGATGATAGCACTTTCCTAAGGGGGTCAAACCATGTCCCAAAGATCACCGGATCTGGTGTCAATTTTAAAGAAGTAGTCCAGTTACACATTTGTGGGCTTATAACTTGGCTTCTGAATGTCCTAGAGAGATCAGGTATTTTTTAATGTACTCCAATCAACAGCCCCTACAACCACAAAAAGGAATGGAGTCATTAGCACTTATGGTTTGTAAATGGCACCCAGAATTATGTTGCACGAAGCACAATTTCACATCATTCTGGGTTCATTTGTGTGAAAACAAGGTCCAATCAGGCTGAAACGTTACAGGAAGGTAGAATCTACTGAGTTGTAAGTGATCTGAACATTTCATGATGATAGCCCTTTCCTAAGGGGGTCAAACCATGTCCCAAAGGTCACCGGATCTGGTGTCAATTTAAAGAAGTAGTCCAGTTACACATTTGTGGGCTTATAACTTGGCTTCTGAATGTCCTAGAGAGATCAGGTTTGTTTTAGTGTACTCCAATCAACAGCCCCTATAGCCACAAAAAGGAATGGAGTCATTAGCCCTTATGGTTTTTAAATGGCACCCAGAATTATGTTGCACGAAGCACAATTTCACATCATTCTGGGTTCATTTGTGTGAAAACAAGGTCCAATCAGGCTGAAACGCTACAAGAAGGTAGAATCTATTGAGTTGTAAGTGATCTGAACATTTCATGATGATAGCACTTTCCTAAGGGGGTCAAACCATGTCCCAAAGGTCACCGGATCTGGTGTCAATTTAAAGAAGTAGTCCAGTTACACATTTGTGGGCTTATAACGTGGCTTCTGAATGTCCTAGAGAGATCAGGTTTGTTTTAATATACTCCAATCAACAGCCCCTACAACCACAAAAAGGAATGGAGTCATTAGCACTTATGGTTTTTAAATGGCACCCAGAATTATGTTGCACGAAGCACAATTTCACATCATTCTGGGTTCATTTGTGTGAAAACAAGGTCCAATCAGGCTGAAACGTTACAGGAAGGTAGAATCTATTGAGTTGTAAGTAATCTGAACGTTTCATGATGATAGCACTTTCCTAGGGGATCAAACCATGTCCCAAAGGTCACCGGATCTGGTGTCAATTTAAAGAAGTAGTCCAGTTACACATTTGTGGGCTTATAACTTGGCTTCTGAATGTCCTAGAGAGATCAGGTTTGTTTTAGTGTACTCCAATCAGCAGGCCCTACAACCACAAAAAGGAATGGAGTCATTAGCACTTATGGTTTGTAAATGGCACCCAGAATTATGTTGCACGAAGCACATTTTCACATCATTCTGGGTTCATTTGTGTGAAAACAAGGTCCAATCAGGCTGAAACGTTACAGGAAGGTAGAATCTATTGAGTTGTAAGTTATCTGAACGTTTCATGATGATAGCACTTTCCTAAGGGGGTCAAACCATGTCCCAAAGGTCACCGGGCCTGGTGTCACTTTAAAGATGTAGTCCAGTTACACCTTTGTGGGCTTATAACTTGGCTTCTAAATGCCCTAGAGAGATCAGGTTTGTTTTAGTGTACTCCAATCAACAGCCCCTACAACCACAAAAAGGAATGGAGTCATTAGCACTTATGGATTGTAAATGGCACCCAGAATTATGTTGCACGAAGCACTATTTCACATCATTCTGGGTCCATTTGTGTGAAAACAAGGTGCAATCAGGCTGAAACGTTACAGGAAGGTAGAATCTATTGAGTTGTAAGTGATCTGAACGTTTCATGATGATAGCACTTTCCTAAGGGGGTCAAACCATGTCCCAAAGGTCACCGGATCTGGTGTCAATTTAAAGAAGTAGTCCAGTTAGACATTTGTGGGCTTATAACTTGGCTTCTGAATGTCCTAGAGAGATCAGGTTTGTTTTAGTATACTCCAATCAACAGCCCCTACAACCACAAAAAGGAATGGAGTCATTAGCACTTATGGTTTTTAAATGGCACCCAGAATTATGTTGCACGAAGCACAATTTCACATCATTCTGGGTTCATTTGTGTGAAAACAAGGTCCAATCAGGCTGAAACGTTACAGGAAGGTAGAATCTATTGAGTTGTAAGTGATCTGAACGTTTCATGATGATAGCACTTTCCTAAGGAGGTCAAACCATGTCCCAAAAGTCACCGGATCTGGTGTCAATTTAAAGAAGTAGTGCAGTTACACATTTGTGGGCTTATAACTTGGCTTCTGAATGTCCTAGAGAGATCAGGTTTGTTTTAATGTTTTCCAATCAACAGCCCCTACAACCACAAAAAGGAATGGAGTCATTAGCACTTATGGTTTGTAAATGGCACCCAGAATTATGTTGCACGAAGCACAATTTCACATCATTCTGGGTTCATTTGTGTGAAAACAAGGCCCAATCAGGCTGAAACGTTACAGGAAGGTAGAATCTACTGAGTTGTAAGTGATCTGAACGTTTCATGATGATAGCACTTTCCTAAGGGGGTCAAACCATGTCCCAAAGGTCACCGGATCTGGTGTCAATTTAAAGAAGTAGTCCAGTTACACATTTGTGGGCTTATAACTTGGCTTCTGAATGTCCTAGAGAGATCAGGTTTGTTTTAGTGTACTCCAATCAACAGCCCCTACAACCACAAAAAGGAATGGAGTCATTAGCACTTATGGTTTGTAAATGGCACCCAGAATTATGTTGCACGAAGCACAATTTCACATCATTCTGGGTCCATCTGTGTGAAAACAAGGTCCAATCAGGCTGAAACGCTACAAGAAGGTAGAATCTATTGAGTTGTAAGTGATCTGAACGTTTCAAGATGATCGCGCATTCCTATAGGGGGTAAAACCATGTCCCAAAGGTCACCGGATCTGGTGTTAATTTAAAGAAGTAATCCAGTTACACATTTGTGGGCTTATAACTTGGCTTCTTAATGTCCTAGAGAGATCAGGTTTGTTTTAGTGTACTCCAATCAACAGCCCCTACAACCACAAAAAGGAATGGAGTCATTAGCACTTATGGTTTGTAAATGGCACCCAGAATTATGTTGCACGAAGCACAATTTCACATCATTCTGGGTCCATTTGTGTGAAAACAAGGTCCAATCCGGCTGAAACGTTACAGGAAGGTAGAATCTATTGAGTTGTAAGTGATCTGAACGTTTCATGATGATAGCACTTTCCTAAGGGGGTCAAACCATGTCCCAAAGGTCACCGGATCTGGTGTCAATTTAAAGAAGTAGTCCAGTTACACATCTGTGGGCTTATAACTTGGCTTCTGAATGTCCTAGAGCGATCAGGTTTGTTTTAGTGTACTCCAATCAACAGCCCATACAACCACAAAAAGGAATGGAGACATTAGCACTTATGGTTTTTAAATGGCACCCAGAATTATGTTGCACTAAGCACAATTTCACATCATTCTGGGTTCATTTGTGTGAAAACAAGGTCCAATCAGGCTGAAACGTTACAGGAAGGTAGAATCTATTGAAATGTAAGTGATCTGAACGTTTCATGATGATAGCACTTTCCTAAGGGGGTCAAACCATGTCCCAAAGGTCACCGGATCTGGTGTCAATTTAAAGAAGTAGTCCAGTTACACCTTTGTGGGCTTATAACTTGGCTTCTGAATGTCCTAGAGAGATCAGGTTTGTTTTATTATACTCCAATCAACAGCCCCTACAACCACAAAAAGGAATGGAGTCATTAGCACTTATGGTTTGTAAATGGCACCCAGAATTATGTTGCACGAAGCACAATTTCACATCATTCTGGGTCCATTTGTGTGAAAACAAGGTCCAATCAGGCTGAAACGCTGCAAGAAGGTAGAATCTATTGAGTTGTAAGTGATCTGAACGTTTCAAGATGATCGCACATTCCTATAGGGGGTAAAACCATGTCCCAAAGGTCACCGGGCCTGGTGTCTCTTTAAAGAAGTAGTCCAGTTACACATTTGTGGGCTTATAACTTGGCTTCTGAATGTCCTAGAGAGATCAGGTTTGTTTTAGTATACTCCAATCAACAGCCCCTACAACCACAAAAAGGAATGGAGTCATTAGCACTTATGGTTTTTTAATGGCACCCAGAATTATGTTGCACGAAGCACAATTTCACATCATTCTGGGTTCATTTGTGTGAAAACAAGGTCCAATCAGGCTGAAACGTTACAGGAAGGTAGAATCTATTGAGTTGTAAGTGATCTGAACGTTTCATCATGATATCACTTTCCTAAGGGGGTCAAACCATTTCCCAAAGGTCACCGGATCTGGTGTCAATTTAAAGAAGTAGTCCAGTTACACATTTGTGGGCTTATAACTTGGCTTCTGAATGTCCTAGAGAGATCAGGTTTGTTTTAATGTACTCCAATCAACAGCCCCTACAACCACAAAAAGGAATGGAGTCATTAGCACTTATGGTTTGTAAATGGCACCCAGAATTATGTTGCACGAAGCACAATTTCACATCATTCTGGGTTCATTTGTGTGAAAACAAGGTCCTTTCCTAAGGGGGTCAAACCATGTCCCAAAGGTCACTGGATCTGGTGTCAATTTAAAGAAGTAGTCCAGTTACACATTTGTGGGCTTATAACTTGGCTTCTGAATGTCCAAGAGAGTTCAGGTTTGTTTTAATGTACTCCAATCAACAGCCCCTACAACCACAAAAAGGAATGGAGTCATTAGCACTTATGGTTTTTAAATGGCACCCAGAATTATGTTGCACGAAGCACAATTTCACATCATTCTGGGTTCATTTGTGTGAAAACAAGGTCCAATCAGGCTGAAACGTTACAGGAAGATAGAATCTATTGAGTTGTAAGTGATCTGAACGTTTCATGATGATAGCACTTTCCTAAGGGGGTCAAACCATGTCCCAAAGGTCACAGGATCTGGTGTCAATTTAGAGAAGTAGTCCAGTTACACATTTGTGGGCTTATAACTTGGCTTCTGAATGTCCTAGAGAGGTTAGGTTTGTTTAAGTGTACTCCAATCAACAGCCCCTACAACCACAAAAAGGAATGGAGTCATTAGCACTTATGGTTTGTAAATGGCACCCAGAATTATGTTGCACGAAGCACAATTTCACATCATTCTGGGTCCATTTGTGTGAAAACAAGGTCCAATTAGGCTGAAACGCTACAAGAAGGTAGAATCTATTGAGTTGTAAGTGATCTGAACGTTTCAAGATGATCGCACATTCCTATAGGGGGTAAAACCATTTCCCAAAGGTCACCGGGCCTGGAGTCACTTTAAAGAAGTAGTCCAGTTACACCTTTGTGGGCTTATAACTTGGCTTCTGAATTTCCTAGAGAGGTTAGATTTGTTTTAGTGTACTGCAATCAAAAGCCCCTACAACCACAAAAAGGAATGGAGTCATTAGCCCTTATGGTTTGTAAATGGCACCCAGAATTATGTTGCACGAAGCACAATTTCACATCATTCTGGGTTCATTTGTGTGAAAACAAGGTCCAATCAGGCTGAAACGTTACAGGAAGGTAGAATCTATTGAGTTGTAAGTGATCTGAACGTTTCATGATGATAGCACTTTCCTAAGGGGGTCAAACCATGTCCCAAAGGTCACTGGATCTGGTGTCAATTTAAAGAAGTAGTCCAGTTACACATTTGTGGGCTTATAACTTGGCTTCTGAATGTCCAAGAGAGTTCAGGTTTGTTTTAATGTACTCCAATCAACAGCCCCTACAACCACAAAAAGGAATGGAGTCATTAGCCCTTATGGTTTTTAAATGGCACCCAGAATTATGTTGCACGAAGCACAATTTCACATCATTCTGGGTTCATTTGTGTGAAAACAAGGTCCAATCAGGCTGAAACTTTACAGAAAGGTAGAATCTATTGAGTTGTAAGTGATCTGAACGTTTCATGATGATAGCACTTTCCTAAGGGGGTCAAACCATGTCCCAAAGGTCACCGGATCTGGTGTCAATTTAAAGAAGCAGTCCAGTTACACATTTGTGGGCTTATAACTTGGCTTCTGAATGTCCTAGAGAGATCAGGTTTGTTTTAATGTACTCCAATCAACAGCCCCTACAACCACAAAAAGGACTGGAGTCATTAGCACTTATGGTTTGTAAATGGTACCCAGAATTATGTTGCACGAAGCACAATTTCACATCATTCTGGGTTCATTTGTGTGAAAACAAGGTCCAATCAGGCTGAAACGTTACAGGAAGGTAGAATCTTTTGAGTTGTAAGTGATCTGAACGTTTCAAGATGATCGCACATTCCTATAGGGGGTAAAACCATTTCCCAAAGGTCACCGGGCCTGGAGTCACTTTAAAGAAGTAGTCCAGTTACACCTTTGTGGGCTTATAACTTGGCTTCTGAATTTCCTAGAGAGGTTAGATTTGTTTTAGTGTACTGCAATCAAAAGCCCCTACAACCACAAAAAGGAATGGAGTCATTAGCCCTTATGGTTTGTAAATGGCACCCAGAATTATGTTGCACGAAGCACAATTTCACATCATTCTGGGTTCATTTGTGTGAAAACAAGGTCCAATCAGGCTGAAACGTTACAGGAAGGTAGAATCTATTGAGTTGTAAGTGATCTGAACGTTTCATGATGATAGCACTTTCCTAAGGGGGTCAAACCATGTCCCAAAGGTCACTGGATCTGGTGTCAATTTAAAGAAGTAGTCCAGTTACACATTTGTGGGCTTATAACTTGGCTTCTGAATGTCCAAGAGAGTTCAGGTTTGTTTTAATGTACTCCAATCAACAGCCCCTACAACCACAAAAAGGAATGGAGTCATTAGCCCTTATGGTTTTTAAATGGCACCCAGAATTATGTTGCACGAAGCACAATTTCACATCATTCTGGGTTCATTTGTGTGAAAACAAGGTCCAATCAGGCTGAAACTTTACAGAAAGGTAGAATCTATTGAGTTGTAAGTGATCTGAACGTTTCATGATGATAGCACTTTCCTAAGGGGGTCAAACCATGTCCCAAAGGTCACCGGATCTGGTGTCAATTTAAAGAAGCAGTCCAGTTACACATTTGTGGGCTTATAACTTGGCTTCTGAATGTCCTAGAGAGATCAGGTTTGTTTTAATGTACTCCAATCAACAGCCCCTACAACCACAAAAAGGACTGGAGTCATTAGCACTTATGGTTTGTAAATGGTACCCAGAATTATGTTGCACGAAGCACAATTTCACATCATTCTGGGTTCATTTGTGTGAAAACAAGGTCCAATCAGGCTGAAACGTTACAGGAAGGTAGAATCTTTTGAGTTGTAAGTGATCTGAACGTTTCATGATGATAGCACTTTCCTAAGGGGGACAAACCATGTCCCAAAGGTCACCGGATCTGGTGTCACTTTAAAGAAGTAGTCCAGTTACACATTTGTGGGCTTATAACTTGGCTTCTGAATGTCCTAGAGAGGTCAGGTTTGTTTTAGTGTACTCCAATCAACAGCCCCTACAACCACAAAAAGGAATGGAGTCATTAGCACTTATGGTTTGTAAATGGCACCCAGAATTATTTTGCACGAAGCACAATTTCACATCATTCTGGGTCCATTTGTGTGAAAACAAGGTCCAATCAGGCTGAAACGCTACAAGAAGGTAGAATCTATTGAGTTTTAAGTGATCTGAACGTTTCAAGATGATCGCTCATTCCTATAGGTCTGACTGAGGGCCTCCAGCAGAGAAGCCAAAGCAAGACGCGCCCCGAGGACCTTCTTTCCACATGTCAACAATGGGTCTTACTGTGGGCCTCCATGAGAGAAGCCCAGGCAAGACGCGCCCCGAGGAGTGTCTTGCCACATGTCACCACTGGGTCTGACTGAGCTCCTCCAGGAGAGAGGCCCAAGCAAGACGCGCCCAGAGGAGCGTCTTGCCACGTGTCACCACTGGGTCTGATTGAGCACCTCCAGGAGAGAGGCCCCAGCAAGACGCGCCCCGAGGAGCGTCTTGCCTTATGTCAGCACTCGGTCTGACTGAGCGCCTCCAGGAGAGAGGCCCGAGGAGCGTCTTGCCACATGTCACCTCTGGGTCTGACTGAGCGCCTCCAGGAGAGAGGCGCAAGCAAGAAACGCCCGAGGAGCGTCTTGACACATGTCAACACTGGGTCTGATTGAGCGCCTCCAGGAGAGAGGCCCAAGCAAGACGCGCCCCGAGGAGCGTCTTGCCACATGTCACTACTCGGTCTGACTGAGCGCCTCCAGGAGAGAGGTCCAAGCAACACGCGCCCCGAGGAGCGTCTTGCCACATGTCAACACTGGGTCTGACTGAGTGCCTCCATGAGAGAAGCCCCAGCAAGACGCGCCCCGAGGAGCGTCTTGCCACATGTCACTACTCGGTCTGACTGAGCGCCTCCAGGAGAGAGGCCCAAGCAAGACGTGCCCCGAGGAGCGTCTTGCCACATGTCAACAATGGGTCTGACTGAGGTCCTCCAGGAGAGAAGCCCAAGCAAGAAGCGCACCGAGGAGCGTCTTGCCACATGTCAACACTGGGTCTGACTGAGCGCTTCCAGGAGAGAAGCCCAAGCAAGACACGGCCCGAGGAGCGTCTTGACACATGTCAACACTGGGTCTGACTGAGGGCCTCCATGAGAGAAGCCCAAGCAAGACGCGCCCCGAGGAGAGTCTTGCCACATGTCAACACTGGGTCTGACAGAGGGCATCCAGGAGAGAGGCCCAAGCAATACGCGCCCCGAGGAGCGTCTTGCCACATGTCAACAATGGGTCTGACTGAGGGCCTCCAGCAGAGAAGCCAAAGCAAGACGCGCCCCGAGGACCTTCTTTCCACATGTCAACAATGGGTCTTACTGTGGGCCTCCATGAGAGAAGCCCAGGCAAGACGCGCCCCGAGGAGTGTCTTGCCACATGTCACCACTGGGTCTGACTGAGCACCTCCAGGAGAGAGGCCCCAGCAAGACGCGCCCCGAGGAGCGTCTTGCCTTATGTCAGCACTCGGTCTGACTGAGCGCCTCCAGGAGAGAGGCCCGAGGAGCGTCTTGCCACATGTCACCTCTGGGTCTGACTGAGCGCCTCCAGGAGAGAGGCGCAAGCAAGAAACGCCCGAGGAGCGTCTTGACACATGTCAACACTGGGTCTGATTGAGCGCCTCCAGGAGAGAGGCCCAAGCAAGACGCGCCCCGAGGAGCGTCTTGCCACATGTCACTACTCGGTCTGACTGAGCGCCTCCAGGAGAGAGGTCCAAGCAACACGCGCCCCGAGGAGCGTCTTGCCACATGTCAACACTGGGTCTGACTGAGTGCCTCCATGAGAGAAGCCCCAGCAAGACGCACCCCGAGGAGCGTCTTGCCACATGTCACTACTCGGTCTGACTGAGCGCCTCCAGGAGAGAGGCCCAAGCAAGACGTGCCCCGAGGAGCGTCTTGCCACATGTCAACAATGGGTCTGACTGAGGTCCTCCAGGAGAGAAGCCCAAGCAAGAAGCGCACCGAGGAGCGTCTTGCCACATGTCAACACTGGGTCTGACTGAGCGCTTCCAGGAGAGAAGCCCAAGCAAGACACGGCCCGAGGAGCGTCTTGACACATGTCAACACTGGGTCTGACTGAGGGCCTCCATGAGAGAAGCCCAAGCAAGACGCGCCCCGAGGAGAGTCTTGCCACATGTCAACACTGGGTCTGACAGAGGGCATCCAGGAGAGAGGCCCAAGCAATACGCGCCCCGAGGAGCGTCTTGCCACATGTCAACAATGGGTCTGACTGAGGGCCTCCAGCAGAAAAGCCAAAGCAAGACGCGCCCCGAGGACCTTCTTTCCACATGTCAACAATGGGTCTTACTGTGGGCCTCCATGAGAGAAGCCCAGGCAAGACGCGCCCCGAGGAGTGTCTTGCCACATGTCACCACTGGGTCTGACTGAGCTCCTCCAGGAGAGAGGCCCAAGCAAGACGCGCCCAGAGGAGCGTCTTGCCACGTGTCACCACTGGGTCTGATTGAGCACCTCCAGGAGAGAGGCCCCAGCAAGACGCGCCCCGAGGAGCGTCTTGCCTTATGTCAGCACTCGGTCTGACTGATCGCCTCCAGGAGAGAGGCCCAAGCAAGACGCGCCCCGAGGAGCGTCTTGCCACATGTCACTACTCGATCTAACTGAGCTCCTCCAGGAGAGAGGTCCAAGTAAGACGCGCCCCGAGGAGCGTCTTGCCCAATGTCACTACTCGGTCTGACTGAGCGCCTCCAGGAGGGAGGTCCAAGCAAGACGCGCCCCGAGGAGCGTCTTGCCACATGTCACTACTCGGTCTGACTGAGCGCCTCCAGGAGAGAGGCACAAGCAAGACGTGCCCCGAGGAGCGTTTTGCCACATGTCAACACTGGGTCGGACTGAGGGCCTCCATGAGAGAAGCCCAAGCAAGACGCGCCCCGAGGAGAGTCTTGCCACATGTCAACACTCGGTCTGACAGAGGGCATTCAGGAGAGAGGCCGAAGCAATACGCGCCCCGAGGAGCGTCTTGCCACAGGTCACCACTGGGTCTGAATGAGCGCCTCCAGGAGAGAGGCCCAACCAAGACGCGCCCCGAGGAGTGTTTTGCCACATGCCAACACTGGGTCTGACTGAGCGCCTCCAGGAGAGAGGCCCAAGCAAGACGCGCCCCGAGGAGCGTCTTGCCACGTGTCAACACTGGGTCTGACTGAGCGCCTCCAGGAGAGAGGCCCAAGCAAGACGCGCCCCGAGGAGCGTCTTGCCACATGTCAGCACTGGGTCTGACTGAGCGCCTCCAGGAGAGAGGCCCCAGCAAGACGCGCCCCGAGGAGCGTCTTGCCTTATGTCAGCACTCGGTCTGACTGAGCGCCTCCAGGAGAGAGGCCCAAGCAAGACGCGCCCCGAGGAGCGTCTTGCCACATGTCAACAATGGGTCTGACTGAGGGCCTAAAGGAGAGAGGCCCAAGCAAGATGCGCCCAGAGGAGCGTCTTGCCACATGTCAACACTGGGTCTGACAGAGGGCCTCCAGGAGAGAGGCCCAAGCAAGACGAGCCCCGAGGAGCGTCTTGCCACATGTCACCTCTGGTTCTGACTGAGCGCCTCCAGGAGAGAGGCCCAAGCAAGACGCGCCCCGAGGAGCGTCTTGTCACATGTCAACACTGGGTCTGTCTGAGCGCCTCCAGGAGAGAAGCCCAAGCAAGACGCGCCCCGAGCAGCGTCTTGCCACATGTCAACAATGGGTCTGACTGAGGGCCTCCAGGAGAGAAGCCCAAGCAAGACGCGCCCCGAGGAGCGTCTTGACACATGTCAACACTGGGTCTGACAGAGGGCCTCCAGGAGAGAGGCCCAAGCAAGACGCGCCCCGAGGAGTGTCTTGCCACATGTCACCACTGGGTCTGACTGAGCGCCTCCAGGAGAGAGGCCCAAGCAAGACGCGCCCCGAGGAGCGTCAGGCCACATGTCACTACTCAGTCTGACTGAGCGCCTCCAGGACAGAGGCCCAAGCAAGACGCGCCCCGAGGAGCGTCTTGCCACATGTCAGCACTGGGTCCGACTGAGCGCCTCCAGGAGAGAGGCCCCAGCAAGACGCGCCCCGAGGAGAGTCTTGCCACATGTCAACACTCGGTCTGACAGAGGGCATTCAGGAGAGAGGTCCAAGCAATACGCTCCCCGAGGAGCGTCTTGCCACATGTCACCACTGGGTCTGAATGAGCGCCTCCAGGAGAGAGGCCCAACCAAGACACGCCCCGAGGAGCGTCTTGCCACGTGTCAACACTGGGTCTGACTGAGCGCCTCCAGGAGAGAGGCCCAAGCAAGACGCGCCCCGAGGAGCGTCTTGCCACATGTGAACACTGGGTCTGACTGAGCGCCTCCAGGAGAGAGGCCCAAGCAAGACGCGCCCCGAGGAGCATCTTGACACATGTCTCCTTTGGGTCTGACTGAGCGCCTCCAGGAGAGAGGCCCAAGCAAGACGTGCCCCGACGAGCATCTTGCCACATGTCAACACTGGGTCTGACTGAGTGCCTCCATGAGAGAAGCCCCAGCAAGACGCGCCCCGAGGAGCATCTTGCCACATGTCAACACTGGGTCTGACTGAGCACCTCCAGGAGAGAGGCCCAAGCAAGAAGCGCCCCAAGGAGCGTCTTGCCACATGTCAACACTGGGTCTGACCGAGCGCCTCCAGGAGAGAGGCCCGAGGAGCGTCTTGCCACATGTCACCTCTGGGTCTGACTGAGCGCCTCCAGGAGAGAGGCGCAAGCAAGAAACGCCCGAGGAGCGTCTTGACACATGTCAACACTGGGTCTGACTGAGCGCCTCCAGGAGAGAGGCCCCAGCAAGACGCACCCCGAGGAGCGTCTTGCCACATGTCAACAATGGGTCTGACTGAGGGCCTCCAGGAGAGAAGCCCAAGCAAGACGCGCCCCGAGGAGCGTCTTGCCACATTTCAACACTGGGTCTAATTGAGCGCCTCCAGGAGAGAGGCCCAAGCAAGACGCGCCCCGAGGAGCGTCTTGCCACATGTCACTACTCGGTCTGACTGAGCGCCTCCAGGAGAGAGGTCCAAGCAAGACGCGCCCCGAGGAGAGTCTTGCCACATGTCAACACTGGGTCTGACAGAGGGCATCCAGGAGAGAGTCCCAAGCAATACGCGCCCCGAGGAGCGTCTTGCCACATGTCAACAATGGGTCTGACTGAGGGGCTTCAGGAGAGAAGCCAAAGCAAGACGCGCCCCGAGGAGCTTCTTTCCACATGTCAACAATGGGTCTTACTGAGGGCCTCCATGAGAGAAGCCCAAGCAAGACGCGCCCCGAAGAGTGTTTTGCCACATGTCAACACTGTGTCTGACTGAGCGCCTCCAGGAGAGAGGCCCAAGCAAGACGCGCCCCGAGGAGCGTCTTGCCACGTGTCAACACTGGGTCTGACTTAGTGCCTCCAGGAGAGAGGCCCAAGCAAGATGCGCCCCGAGGAGCGTCTTGCCACGTGTCACCACTGGGTCTGACTGAGCTCCTCCAGGAGAGAGGCCCAAGCAAGACGCGCCCAGAGGAGCGTCTTGCCACGTGTCACCACTGGGTCTGCTTGAGCACCTCCAGGAGAGAGGCCCCAGCAAGACGCGCCCCGAGGAGCGTCTTGCCTTATGTCAGCACTCAGTCTGACTGAGCGCCTCCAGGAGAGAGGCCGAAGCAAGACGCGCCCCGAGGAGCGTCTTGCCACATGTCACTACTCGGTCTAACTGAGCGCCTCCAGGAGAGAGGTCCAAGCAAGGCGCGCCCCGAGGAGCGTCTTGCCAAATGTTACTACTCAGTCTGACTGAGCGCCTCCAGGAGGGAGGTCCAAGCAAGACGCGCCCCGAGGAGCGTCTTGCCACATGTCACTACTCGGTCTGACTGAGCGCCTCCAGGAGAGAGGCCCAAGCAAGACTTGCCCAGAGGAGCGTCTTGCCACATGTCAACACTGGGTCTGACCGAGCGCCTCCAGTAGAGAGGCCCAAGCAAGACACGCCCCGAGGAGCGTCTTGACATATGTCAACACTGGGTCCGACTGAGGGCCTCCATGAGAGAAGCCCAAGCAAGACGCGCCCCGAGGAGAGTCTTGCCACATGTCAACACTCGGTCTGACAGAGGGCATTCAGGAGAGAGGCCGAAGCAATACGCGCCCCGAGGAGCGTCTTGCCACATGTCACCACTGGGTCTGAATGAGCGCCTCCAGGAGAGAGGCCCAACCAAGACGCGCCCCGAGGAGTGTCTTGCCACATGCCAACACTGGGTCTGACTGAGCGCCTCCAGGAGAGAGGCCCAAGCAAGATGTGCCCCGAGGAGCGTCTTTCCACGTGTCACCACTGGGTCTGACTGAGTGCCTCCAGGAGAGAGGCCCAAGCAAGACGCGCCCCGAGGAGCGTCTTGCCACATGTCAGCACTGGGTCTGACTGAGCGCCTCCAGGAGAGAGGCCCCTGCAAGACG
Organism: Nothobranchius furzeri; assembly: GCF_043380555.1. Lineage (NCBI taxonomy): Eukaryota > Metazoa > Chordata > Actinopteri > Cyprinodontiformes > Nothobranchiidae > Nothobranchius > Nothobranchius furzeri. Next base: position 122,234 of record NC_091741.1, read on the forward strand.
CGCCCCGAGGAGCGTCTTGCCTTATGTCAGCACTCGGTCTGACTGAGCGCCTCCAGGAGAGAGGCCCAAGCAAGACGCGCCCCGAGGAGCGTCTTGCCACATGTCAACAATGGGTCTGACTGAGGGCCTCCAGGAGAGAGGCCCAAGCAAGATGCGCCCGGAGGAGCGTCTTGCCACATGTCAACACTGGGTCTGACAGAGGGCCTCCAGGAGAGAGGCCCAAGCAAGACGCGCCCCGAGGAGCATCTTGCCACATGTCACCTCTGGTTCTGACTGAGCGCCTCCAGGAGAGAGGCCCAAGCAAGACATGCCCCGAGGAGCCTCTTGTCACATGTCAACACTGGGTCTGTCTGAGCGCCTCCAGGAGAGAAGCCCAAGCAAGACGCGCCCCGAGGAGCGTCTTGCCACATGTCAACAATGGGTCTGACTGAGGGCCTCCAGGAGAGAAGCCCAAGCAAGACGCGCCCCGAGGAGCGTCTTGACACATGTCAACACTGGGTCTGACAGAGGGCCTCCAGGAGAGAGGCCCAAGCAAGACGCGCCCAGAGGAGTGTCTTGCCACATGTCACCACTGGTAGACCCGTTGCCCTCACCATCGTTGCGCTTCGAGATGAACTATTGCTAAAGATGATCGTCCTCATCAACCACGGCGCTACCAGAGTAGCTCGTAACGAAGACCCTCTCCGCGACCTCGCGGCCAGTGTGCGCAGTGTACAGCAAATGACTAACGATGTTGTGAGCGATATATCGGAAAAACTTTGCACTGACGCGACGGTCGCCACTGCAGGTTGTGTGAGTCTCGCGCAAAGTGCCATATCAAACGTGCGCAAGCTAGTGACAAGCAACTTCACCAGATCCGTAGATTCTGCATACGCTTGAATACCAACGAAAGTATCGAGAGATAACACCAACACGAGTTGCGCGACGGCGCTGGCTGCAGTCGCTACAACACTGGATTTATTAATCAACGTAATTGTGATCGTAATGGCGTATCGAGTGTGCACCAGAAACTACAACCAGTACTACAGAAAACTGGCATGAGGGTCGCGGTCTAACGTTATGTTGGTGTCTCGCATCGACCGTCGACGGCCGTTTGCCAGCGGCTGAAAATGGCACAGTTGACGAAATGGAAACGCCGACCGTCCATAGTGCACTCTCGCAAGTTCCAACCGCACCATCTCAGGAGACAGACCACAGAGTCATATTAGCGGAGGGTAGATAGAAAATGCGCAAACCGCCGCAACCGCCCATATACATACTATACGAGTTCAACATAGAGTGGAGTAAGAAGTTACTACCGATTGTATTTACAACGTGCAAGCAGCTGGTGTGTGACGCTTTACTTGATTATCACAGAGGTTGCGATGTCCTGTGTTCCACGAGCGCATGGAAACAAGTGAACGAACTTCTACGGACCGTACTGTTGGGGTATGAGTGAGCTGTAAAATCAATACACGCTAGACACGCGGACTTTGCCGCATTACTGGACACGCATATCGCCACAACAAAACCGGGTCAAGTGTTCGGGGCGTCACCGCGCTCGACTATACACGTCTTGGCCTACCACGAGTACATGAGCCCACAAGATCCTAAGCGAGGTAGAAGCCGTTGTGTCTACCCAACGCAAATTCAGCACAGCCGTGCGCGCTAAGACAAGTCCCTCTAGATTGCTGGAAACTTTGGAAACGTTGAAGGCTGGCGTGTACGCGCTTTCTACACATCTCAACGGTATGATCGCGATACTCTCGGCCGCACAACAACTAATGGTCATGTGTTCGGAAGGTCTGATCAGGTCTGACATGACCGGTTGTCAATCAACGTCGAGCGTGCACTCACACACGGATATCCTGGCGTACAGTAAAGCGACAGCGACCTCTACGCTCACGTTGATCGCCGATGTTTCGAAGGGCAATCGAGTGTGTTGGCTGACGAAAGCTATGGTGACCGACGGTCGCGTCGACTACAATGTGCCTCATTGCGACTTTAGAGGCGTATGTGATCCTTTGCAAATCGACAACACCACCGCGGTCGAGTGCGAAGTCACGGTCGGTGGCGTGTTGTCCTTACTGTGCCCCATACAATGTGACGGTCAGTGTCACGGACCGGTGTGTTACGACCCGACTAACGAAACGTACCAGGTGATAACATTGCATCCGCCCATTACAGCGGAGCGAGCGTTTCGCCACACTCCCAAACCAAGGTTAATAGTTGTAGCGCACACTCTTTCGGACCTCGGTGCACGTGAAACACTGGCTTACACTCACAACATCACGCTCGAGACAGCTCAAGCGTTACGCGAAACAAAGGACGTGTTCAAATCCATAGAGAATATACGGTCTTTAGCGTATGCGTATATAAAGGAGGTCGATGACATTTACAGACCTGGCGGCGTGGGCACCACAGTAGAACAACAAGGTGCTCTCAAGCGCACACAGATACTGGCCGCATTATCACTCGCCATGTCTATCCTGACATGCCCGTTTCTGATTTCTATGTATATTAAATTATGACAAGAGCTACGGTGGTTACGATTACACTCTGACCACGTGCCTTAGTTTCTGCTAGTGACCTATAAATACATTTGCCCACTTGCTCTCACTGCCATTAAAGGGGCTGTACCCACACGTACAACACCCAAGAAAAAAAAAGATCTCGCTGTCTGTACTGGGTGTACTCTCAGTAGTCGCAGTTGCTCAGGCCATGGTGGTACGCTCACATAACGCCTCTGAGATACGTCCCATAACACCACCTCCTACACTACTCGCGAAGGAGTATTCAACACCACCTTTGTACGAAGACAACCATTATAACGAGCACAGCACAACGCTTGCCGCACGCGAAGACAACATGCAGGAGACAACGCTACCACCTGTCGTGAGAACAACGGATTCGAGTGACAACGATCGCGACTATGACGAGCACATTACAGCACCCTCTGTGCACGAAGACCAGGTGCAGGAGACAACGCTACCACCTGTCGTGAGAAACAAGAGTTTGGTTAACAATGATCATCGTCGTGTCCCATTGTAAACTGGGCGTGCCATCGCACACATCGTACATGTGTGTTAACCCACCTGTATGCGACAGACTTTGTGTGTTGCATGACATCGAGATGTATTGACGTCTGTGTCAATACAGGACTCTCTATAAGCCGGGAGCTGGACGCTAACGACCCGTGCATGCGCCACACAAAAGGTATCGTACATGTGTTAACCCACCTGTATGCGACAGACTTTGTGTGTTGCATGACATCGAGATGTATTGACGTCTGTGTCAATACAGGACTCTCTAAGCTGGGAGCTGGACGCTAACAACCCGTGCATGCGCCACACAAAAGGTATCGTACATGTGTTAACCCACCTGTATGCGACAGACTTTGTGTGTTGCATGACATCGAGATGTATTGACGTCTGTGTCAATACAGGACTCTCTAAGCTGGGAGCTGGACGATAACGACCCGTGCATGCGCTACACAAAAGGTAACTCGACTAACTACAAAACGCATATTGTGATGTAGAAAGTTGGCTCGACTGTTTGAATCAGCTGAAGCTGCGGTTTACTCACAAAGTGAATCGCACGCTTGTTAGAAGTACATTCGGAGCACTTAAAAAATACATCGCTCTCATCGAGTTCCGTCTCAGCGTTCACCGGCTGATGGGCAAGAGCGTGACATGGGATCGCCAGGAACTTACTTAAGGACTATCATCTCATTTGGCATTTACTCACGGACCCAAGAAACCAGTTCCGAAAAATGGTAGAGAATTATAACTTGTCTAATAGCAACTGGAAGATATGTTGCGTCATAAGCCTCTGATGGTTCACAAGGTGCACGGTCCACTCGAAATCCTAATGCTGTATTTGTAGTACATACACTAAGTCTTCTCTGTTGATGTCAGACTAGAGTTTTATTAGAGTTTTACTTTGCAACAATGGGATTCGAGCAATTGATGTGTATATTTTTAATAGTGCACAATGCTACTATTCCTAGGCTGAATGTACGACATGGCTCTTATGTATCATTATGTATCGTTTCCATTAAGTACAAATTTAAATAAAGTCCCTCTGTCCTCAGTGCTAGGTTGTGGGTTTAATACACATTATTATGATCAACCTGTTGAACAGTATAATAACAATACTCCTGTAAAAGTCATTTAGTAATGAACAACCTCAGTTCTGTGAAAGAACATCATGTCTCTGATGTGTACACTGCAGGCCTGACCGGGGTTTGCACGCAAGGGCCTGTGTGTGTGTGTGTGTGTGTGTGTGTGTGTGTGTGTGTGTGTGTGTGTGTGTGTGTGTGTGTGTGTGTGTGTGTGTGTGTGTGTGTGTGTGTGTGAATCAAATAAAGATAAATATAGCTAGTGCGGCCACGAGCGGTCGTGCAGTGTAGAGGATGCGCGAAAACGCCTCTAAAAACAAGCGCGTGCCCACGCCCGATCCGTGGAAGCACGTAGACCTAGCAAACGTACTAGCAGAAATCAACGATCGCACACGGGTCATTGAGTGTGTACAGGGTTCGTCTGCGTGTGTGGCATTGGGCAATCTAGCGGCAACCGTGTGGCCTGAAGGCGGAACCGGCCAACCGGTCGCCCTCACCATCGTTGCGCTTCGAGATGAACTATTGCAAAAGATGATCGTCCTCATCAACCACGGCGCTACCAGAGTAGCTCGTAACGAAGACCCTCTCCGCGACCTCGCGGCCAGTGTGCGCAGTGTACAGCAAATGACAAACGATGTTGCGAGCGATATATTGGAAAAACTTTGCACTGACGCGACGGTCGCCACTGCAGGTTGTGCGAGTCTCGCGCAAAGTGCCATATCAAACATGCGCAAGCTAGTGACAAGCAACTTCACCAGATCCGTAGATTCTGCATACGCTCGGATACGAATGAAAGTATCGAGAGATAACACCGACACAAGTTGCGCGACGGCGCTGGCTGCAGTCGCTACAACACTGGATTTATTAATCAACGTAATTGTGATCGTAATGGCGTTTCGAGTGTGCACCAGAAACTACAACCAGTACTACAGAAAACTGGCATGAGGGTCGCGGTCTAACGTTATGTTGGTGTCTCGCATCGACCGTCGACGGCCGTTTGCCAGCGGCTGAAAATGGCAGTTGACGAAATGAAAACGCCGACCGTCGATAGTGCACTCTCGCAAGTTCCAACCGCACCATCTCAGGAGACAGACCACAGAGTCATATTAGCGGAGGGTAGATAGAAAATGCGCAAACCGCCGCAACCGCCCATATACATACTATAAGAGTTCAACATAGAGTGGAGTAAGAAGTTACTACCGATTGTATTTCCAACGTGCAAGCAGCTGGTGTTTGACGCTTTACTTGAGTATCACGGAGGTTGCGATGTCCTGTGTTCCACGAGCGCATGGAAACAAGTGAACGAACTTCTACGGACCGTACTGTTGGGGTATGAGCGAGCTGTAAAATCAATACACGCTAGACACGCGGACTTTGCCGCGTTACTGGACACGCATATCGCCACAACAAAACTGGGTCAAGTGTTCGGGGCATCACCGCGCTCGACTATACACGTCTTGGCCTACCACGAGTACATGAGCCCACAGATCCTAAGCGAGGTAGAAGCCGTTGTGTCTACCCAACGCAAATTCAGCACAGCCGTGCGCGCTAAGACAAGTCCCTCTAGACTGCTGGAAATTTTGGAAACGTGGAAGGCTGGCGTGTACGCGCTTTCTACACATCTCAACGGTATGATCGCGATACTCTCGGCCGCACAACAACTAATGGTCATGTGTTCGGAAGGTCTGATCAGGTCTGACATGACCGGTTGTCAATCGACGTCGAGCGTGCACTCACACACGGATATCCTGGCGTACAGTAAAGCGACGTCGACCTCTAAGCTCACGTTGATCGCCGATGTTTCGAAGGGCAATCGAGTGTGTTGGCTGACGAAAGCTATGGTGACCGACGGTCGCGTCGACTACAATGTGCCTCATTGCGACTGGAGAGGCGTATGTGATCCTTTGCAAATCGATAACACCACCGCGGTCGAGTGCGAAGTCACGGTCGGCGGCGTGTTGTCCTTACTGTGCCCCATACAATGTGACGGTCCGTTTCACGGACCGGTGTGTTACGACCCGACTAACGAAACGTACCAGGTGATAACATTGCATCCGCCCATTACAGCGGAGCGAGCGTTTTGCCACACTCCCAAACCAAGGTTAATAGTTGTAGCGCACGCCCTTTCGGACCTCGGTGCATGTGAAACACTGGCGTACACTCACAACATCACGCTCGAGACAGCTCAAGCATTACGCGAAACATAGGACGTGTTCAAATCCATAGAGAATATACGGTCTTTAGCGTATGCGTATATAAAGGAGGTCGATGACATTTACAGACCTGGCGGCGTGGGCACCACAGTAGAACAACAAGGTGCTCTCAAGCGCACACAGATACTGGCCGCATTATCACTCGCGATGTCTATCCTGACATGCCCGTTTCTGATTTCTATGTATATTAAATTATGACAAGAGCTACGGTGGTTACGATTACACTCTGACCATGTGCCTTAGTTTCTGCTAGTGACCTATAAATACATTTGCCCACTTGCTCTCACTGCCATTAAAGCGGCTGTACCCACACGTACAACACCCAAGAAAAAAAAAGATCTCGCTGTCTGTACTGGGTGTACTCTCAGTAGTCGCAGTTGCTCAGGCCATGGTGGTACGCTCACATAACGCCTCTGAGATACGTCCCATCACACCACCTCCTACACTACTCGCGAAGGAGTATTCAACACCCCCTTTGTACGAAGACAACCATTATAACGAGCACAGCACAACGCTTGCCGCACGTGAAGACAACATGCAGGAGACAACGCTACCACCTGTCGTGAGAACAACGGATTCGAGTGACAACGATCGCGACTATGACGAGCACATTACAGCACCCTCTGTGCACGAAGACCAGGTGCAGGAGACAACGCTACCACCTGTCGTGAGAAACAAGAGTTTGGTTAACAATGATCATCGTCGTGTCCCATTGTAAACTAGGCGTGCCATCGCACACATCGTACATGTGTGTTAACCCACCTGTATGCGACAGACTTTGTGTGTTGCATGACATCGAGATGTATTGACGTCTGTGTCAATACAGGACTCTCTATAAGCCGGGAGCTGGACGCTAACGACCCGTGCATGCGCCACACAAAAGGTATCGTACATGTGCTAACCCACCTGTATGTGACAGACTTTGTGTGTTGCATGACATCGAGATGTATTGACGTCTGTGTCAATACAGGACTCTCTAAGCTGGGAGCTGGACGCTAACAACCCGTGCATGCGCCACACAAAAGGTATCGTACATGTGTTAACCCACCTGTATGCGACAGACTTTGTGTGTTGCATGACATCGAGATGTATTGACGTCTGTGTCAATACAGGACTCTCTAAGCTGGGAGCTGGACGATAACGACCCGTGCATGCGCCACACAAAAGGTAACTCGACTAACTACAAAACGCATATTGTGATGTAGAAAGTTGGCTCGACTGTTTGAATCAGCTGCAGCTGCTGTTTACTCACAAAGTGAATCGCACGCTTGTTAGAAGTACATTCGGAGCACTTAAAAAATACATCGCTCTCATCGAGTTCCGTCTCAGCGTTCACCGGCTGATGGGCAAGAGCGTGACATGGGATCGCCAGGAACTTACTTAAGGACTATCATCTCATTTGGCATTTACTCACGGACCCAAGAAACCAGTTCCGAAAAATGGTCGAGAATTATAACTTGTCTAATAGCAACTGGAAGATATGTTGCGTCATAAGCCTCTGATGGTTCACAAGGTGCATGGTCCACTCGAAATCCTAATGCTGTATTTGTAGTACATACACTAAGTCTTCTCTGTTGATGTCGGACTAGAGTTTTATTAGAGTTTTACTTTGCAACAATGGGATTCGAGCAATTGATGTGTATATTTTTAATAGTGCACAATGCTACTATTCCTAGGCTGAATGTACGACATGGCTCTTATGTATCATTATGTATCGTTTCCATTAAGTACTAATGGCATTTACTCACGGACCCAAGAAACCAGTTCCGAAAAATGGTCGAGAATTATAACTTGTCTAATAGCAACTGGAAGATATGTTGCGTCATAAGCCTCTGATGGTTCACAAGGTGCACGGTCCACTCTAAATCCTAATGCTGTATTTGTAGTACATACACTAAGTCTTCTCTGTTGATGTCAGACTAGAGTTTTATTAGAGTTTTACTTTGCAACAATGGGATTCGAGCAATTGATGTGTATATTTTTAATAGTGCACAATGCTACTATTCCTAGGCTGAATGTGTGACATGGCTCTTATGTATCATTATGTATCGTTTCCATTAAGTACTAATTTAAATAAAGTCCCTCTGTCCTCAGTGCTAGGTTGTGGGTTTAAGTGGCAAGACGCTCCTCGGGGCGCATAATGCTTGGGCCTCTCTCCTGGATGCCCTCTGTCAGACCGAGTGTTGACATGTGGCAAGACTCTCCTCGGGGCGCGTCTTGCTTGGGCTTCTCTCATGGAGGCCGTCAGTCAGACCCAGTGTTGACATGTGTCAAGACGCTCCTCGGGGCGTGTCTTGCTTGGGCCTCTCTCCTGGAGGCGCTCAGTCAGACCCAGTGTTGACATGTGGCAAGACGCTCCTCGGGGCGTGTCTTGCTTGGGCTTCTCTCCTGGAGGCCCTCAGTCAGACCCATTGTTGACATGTGGCAAGACGCTCCTCCGGGCACGTCTTGCTTGGGCCTCTCTCCTGGAGGCGCTCAAACAGACCGAGTAGTGACATGTGGCAAGACGCTCCTCTGGGCGCGTCTTGCTGGGGCTTCTCTCATGGAGGCACTCAGTCAGACCCAGTGTTGACATGTGGCAAGACGCTCCTCGGGGCGCGTCTTGCTTGGACCTCTCTGACTGAGGCGCTCAGTAAGACCGAGTAGTGACATGTGGCAAGACGCTCCTCGGGGCGCGTCTTGCTTGGGCCTCTCTCATGGAGGCCCTCTGTCAGACCCAGTGTTGACATGTGTCAAGACGCTCCTCGGGGGGCGTCTTGCTTTGGCCTCTCTCCTGGAGGCACTCAGTCAGACCGAGTGCTGACATGTGGCAAGAAGCTCCTCGGGGCGCGTCTTGCTTGGACTTCTCTCCCGGAGGCCCTCAGTAAGAACCATTGTTGACATGTGGCAAGACGCTCCTCGGGACGCGTCTTGCTTGGGCCTCTCTCCAGAAGGCCCTCAATCAGACCCAGTGTTGACACGTGGCAAGACGCTCCTCGGGGCACGTCTTGCTTGGGCCTCTCTCCTGGAGGCGCTCAGTCAGACTGAGTAGTGACATGTGGCCTGACGCTCCTCGGGGCGCGTGTTGCTTGGGCCTCTCTCCTGGAGGCGCTCAGTCAGACCAAGTGGTGACATGTGGCAAGACAATCCTCGGGGCGCATCTTGCTTGGGCCTCTCTCCTGGAGGCCCTCTGTCAGACCCAGTGTTGACATGTGGCAAGACTCTCCTCGGGGCGCGTCTTGCTTGGGCCTCTCTCATGGAGGCCCTCTGTCAGACCCAGTGTTGACATGTGTCAAGACGCTCCTCGGGGCGCGTCTTGCTTTGGCCTCTCTCCTGGAGGCGCTCAGTCAGACCGAGTGCTGACATGTGGCAAGAAGCTCCTCGGGGCGTGTCTTGCTTGGGCTTCTCTCCTGGAGGCCCTCAGTAAGACCCATTGTTGACATGAAGCCCAAGCAAGACGCGCCCCGTGGAGCGTCTTGCCACATGTCAACACTGGGTCTGACTGAGCGCCTCCAGGAGAGAGGCCCAAGCAAGACGCGCCCCGAGGAGCGTCTTGCCACATGTCAACAATGGGTCTGACTGAGGGCCTCCAGGAGAGAAGCCGAAGCAAGACGCGCCCCGTGGAGCTTCTTGCCACATGTCAGCACTCGGTCTGACTGAGCGCCTCCAGGAGAGAGGCCAAAGCAAGACGCGCCCCGAGGAGCGTCTTGACACATGTCAACACTGGGTCTGACAGAGGGCCTCCATGAGAGAGGCCCAAGCAAGACGCGCCCCGAGGAGTGTCTTGCCACATGTCAACACTGGGTCTGACAGAGGGCCTCCAGGAGAGAGGCCCAAGCAAGACGCGCCCCGAGGAGTGTCTTGCCACATGTCACCACTTGGTCTGACTGAGCGCCTCCAGGAGAGAGGCCCAAGCAAGACGCGCCCCGAGGAGCGTCTTGCCACGTGTCAACACTGGGTCTGATTGAGGGCCTTCTGGAGAGAGGCCCAAGCAAGACGCGCCCCGAGGAGCATCTTGCCACATGTCAACAATGGTTCTTACTGAGAGCCTCCAGGTGAGAAGCCCAAGCAAGACGCGCCCCGAGGAGCTTCTTGCCACATGTCAGCACTCGGTCAGACTGAGCACCTCCAGGAGAGAGGCCAAAGCAAGACGCCCCCCGAGGAGCGTCTTGACACATGTCAACACTGGGTCTGACAGAGGGCCTCCATGAGAGAGGCCCAAGCAAGACGCGCCCCGAGGAGTGTCTTGCCAAATGTCAACACTGGGTCTGACTGAGCGCCTCAGGGAGAGAGGTCCAAGCAAGACGCGCCCCGAGGAGTGTCTTGCCACATGTCACTACTCGGTCTGACTGAGCGCCTCAGGGAGAGAGGTCCAAGCAAGACGCGCCCCGAGGAGCGTCTTGCCACATGTCAACACTGGATCTGACTGAGTGCCTCCATGAGAGAAGCCCCAGCAAGACGCGCCCCGAGGAGCGTCTTGCCACATGTCACTACTCGGTCTGTTTGAGCGCCTCCAGGAGAGAGGCCCAAGCAAGACACGCCCCGAGGAGCGTCTTGACACATGTCAACACTGGGTCTGACTGAGGGCCTCCATGAGAGAAGCCCAAGCAAGACGCGCCCCGAGGAGCGTCTTGCCACATGTCAACACTGGGTCTGATTGAGGGCCTTCTGGAGAGAGGCCCAAGCAAGACGCGCCCCGAGGAGCGTCTTGCCACATGTATACAATGGGTCTTACTGAGGGCCTCCAGGAGAGAGGCCCAAGCAAGATGCGCCCGGAGGAGCGTTTTGCCACATGTCAACACTGGGTCTGACAGAGGGCCTCCAGGAGAGAGGCCCAAGCAAGACGCACCCCGAGGAGCGTCTTGCCACATGTCACCTCTGGTTCTGACTGAGCGCCTCCAGGAGAGAGGCCCAAGCAAGACGCGCCCCGAGGAGCGTCTTGCCACTTGTCAACACTGGGTCTGACAGAGGGCCTCCATGAGAGAGGCCCAAGCAAGACGCGCCCCGAGGAGCGTCTTGCGACATGTCACTACTCGGTCTAACTGAGCGCCTCCAGGAGAGAGGTCCAAGCAAGACGCGCCCCGGGGAGCGTCTTGCCACATGTCACAACTCGGTCTGACTGAGCGCCTCCAGGAGAGAGGCCCAAGCAAGACGTGCCCCGAGGAGCGTCTTGCCACATGTCAACAATGGGTCTGACTGAGGGCCTCCAGGAGAGAAGCCCAAGCAAGACGCGCCCCGTGGAGCGTCTTGCCACATGTCAACACTGGGTCTGACTGAGCGCCTCCAGGAGAGAGGCCCAAGCAAGACGCGCCCCGAGGAGCGTCTTGCCACATGTCAACAATGGCTCTGACTGAGGGCCTCCAGGAGAGAAGCCCAAGCAAGACGCGCCCCGTGGAGCGTCTTGCCACATGTAAACACTGGGTCTTATTGAGGGCCTTCTGGAGAGACGCCCAAGCAATACGCGCCCCGAGGAGCGTCTTGCCACATGTCAACAATGGGTCTTACTGAGGGCCTCCAGGAGAGAGGCCCAAGCAAGATGCGCCCGGAGGAGCGTCTTGCCACATGTCAACACTGGGTCTGACAGAGGGCCTCCAGGAGAGAGGCCCAAGCAAGACGCGCCCCGAGGAGCGTCTTGCCACATGTCACCTCTGGTTCTGACTGAGCGCCTCCAGGAGAGAGGTCCAAGCAAGACGCGCCCCGAGGAGCGTCTTGCCACATGTCAACAATGGGTCTGACTGAGGGCCTCCAGGAGAGAAGCCCAAGCAAGACGCGCCCCGTGGAGCGTCTTGACACATGTCAACACTGGGTCTGACAGAGGGCCTCCATGAGAGAAGCTCAAGCAAGACGCGCCCCGAGGAGCGTCTTGCCACATGTCAACACTGGGTCTGACAGAGGGCCTCCATGAGAGAGGCCCAAGCAAGACGCGCCCCGAGGAGCGTCTTGCCACATGTCACTACTCGGTCTGACTGAGCGCCTCCAGGAGAGAGGCCCAAGCAAGACGTGCCCCGAGGAGCGTCTTGCCACATGTCAACAATGGGTCTGACTGAGGGCCTCCAGGAGAGAAGCCCAAGCAAGACGCGCCCCGTGGAGCGTCTTGCCAAATGTCAACACTGGGTCTGACTGAGCGCCTCCAGGAGAGAGGCCCAAGCAAGACGCGCCCCGAGGAACGTCTTGCCACATGTCAACACTGGGTCTTATTGAGGGCCTTCTGGAGAGAGGCCCAAGCAATACGCGCCCCGAGGAGCGTCTTGCCACATGTCAACAATGGGTCTTACTGAGGGCCTCCAGGAGAGAGGCCCAAGCAAGATGCGCCCGGAGGAGCGTCTTGCCACATGTCAACACTGGGTCTGACAGAGGGCCTCCAGGAGAGAGGCCCAAGCAAGACGCGCCCCGAGGAGCGTCTTGCCACATGTCACCTCTGGTTCTGACTGAGCGCCTCCAGGAGAGAGGCCCAAGCAAGACGCGCCCCGAGGAGCGTCTTGCCACATGTCAACAATGGGTCTGACTGAGGGCCTCCAGGAGAGAAGCCCAAGCAAGACGCGCCCCGTGGAGCGTCTTGACACATGTCAACACTGGGTCTGACAGAGGGCCTCCAGGAGAGGGGCCCAAGAAAGACGCGCCCCGAGGAGTGTCTTGCCACATGTCACCACTGGGTCTGACTGAGCGCCTCCAGGAGAGAGGCCCAGGCAAGACGCGCCCCGAGGAGCGTCAGGCCACATGTCACTACTCAGTCTGACTGAGCCCCTCCAGGAGAGAGGCCCAAGCAAGACGCGCCCCGAGGAGCGTCTTGCCACGTGTCAACACTGGGTCTGATTGAGGGCCTTCTGGAGAGAGGCCCAAGCAAGACGCACCACGAGGAGCGTCTTGCCACATGTCAACAATGGGTCTTACTGAGGGCCTCCAGGAGAGAAGCCCAAACAAGACGCGCCCCGAGGAGCTTCTTGCCACATGTCAGCACTCGGTCTGACTGAGCGCCTCCACGAGAGAAGCCAAAGCAAGACGCGCCCCGAGGAGCGTCTTGACACATGTCAACACTGGGTCTGACAGAGGGCCTCCATGAGAGAGGCCCAAGAAAGACGCGCCCCGAGGAGTGTCTTTCCACATGTCAACACTGGGTCTGACTGAGCGCCTCCAGGAGAGAGGCCCAAGCAAGACGCGCCCCGAGGAGCTTCTTGCCACGTGTCACCACTTGGTCTGACTGAGCGCCTCCAGGAGAGAGGCCCAAGCAAGACGCGCCCCGAGGAGCGTCTTGCCACGTGTCACCACTGGGTCTGATTGAGCGCCTCCAGGAGAGAGGCCCCAGCAAGACCGGTCAGGCCTGCAGTGTACACATCAGAGACATGATGTTCTTTCACAGAACTGAGGTTGTTCATTACTAAATGACTTTTACAGGAATATTGTTATTATACTATTCAACAGGTTGATCATAATAATGTGTATTAAACCCACAACCTAGCACTGAGGACAGAGGGACTTTATTTAAATTAGTACTTAATGGAAACGATACATAATGATACACAAGAGCCATGTCATACATTCAGCCTAGGAATAGTAGCATTGTGCACTATTAAAAATATACACATCAATTGCTCGAATCCCATTGTTGCAAAGTAAAACTCTAATAAAACTCTAGTCTGACATCAACAGAGAAGACTTAGTGTATGTACTACAAATACAGCATTAGGATTTTGAGTGGACCGTGCACCTGGTGAACCATCAGAGGCTTATGACGCAACATATCTTCCAGTTCTGACTGAGCGCCTCCAGGAGAGAGGCCCAAGCAAGACCCGCCCCGAGGAGCGTCTTGCCACATGTCACTACTCGGTCTAACTGAGCGCCTCCAGGAGAGAGGTCCAAGCAAGACACGCCCCGAGGAGCGTCTTGCCACATGTCACTACTCGGTCTGACTGAGCGCCTCCAGGAGGGAGGTCCAAGCAAGACGCGCCCCGAGGAGCGTCTTGCCACATGTCACTACTCGGTCTGACTGAGCACCTCCAGGAGAGAGGCCCAAGCAAGACGTGCCCCGAGGAACGTCTTCCCACATGTCAACAATGGGTCTGACTGAGGGCCTCCAGGAGAGAAGCCCAAGCAAGACGCGCCCCGAGGAGCGTCTTGCCACATGTCAACACTGGGTCTGACTGAGGGCCTCCAGGAGAGAAGCCCAAGCAAGATGCGCCCCGAGGATGTTCTTGCCACATGTCAGCACTCGGTCTGACTGAGCGCCTCCAGGAGAGAGGCCCAAGCACGACGCGCCCCGAGGAGCGTCTTGCCACATGTCAACACTGGGTCTGACTGAGCGCCTCCAGGAGAGAGGCCCAAGCAAGACGCGCCCGGAGGAGCGTCTTGCAACATGTCAGCACTCGGTCTGACTGAGCGCCTCCAGGCGAGAGGCCCAAGCAAGACGCGCCCCGAGGAACGTCTTGCCACATGTCAACACTGGGTCTGACTGAGCGCCTCCAGGAGAGAGGCCCGAGGAGCGTCTTGCCACATGTCGCCTCTGGGTCTGACTGAGCGCCTCCAGGAGAGAGGCGCTAGCAAGAAACCCCCGAGGAGCGTCTTGACACATGTCAACACTGGGTCTGACTGAGCGCCTCCAGGAGAGAGGCCCCGGCAAGACGCGCCCCGAGGAGCGTCTTGCCACATGTCACTACTCGGTCTGACTGAGCGCCTCCAGGAGAGAGGTCCAAGCAACACGCGCCCCGAGGAGCGTCTTGCCACATGTCAACACTGGGTCTGACTGAGTGCCTCCATGAGAGAAGCCCCAGCAAGACGCGCCCCGAGGAGCGTCTTGCCACATGTCAACAATGGGTCTGACTGAGGGCCTCCAGGAGAGAAGCCAAAGCAAGACGCGCCCCGAGGACCTTCTTTCCACATGTCAACAATGGGTCTTACTGTGGGCCTCCATGAGAGAAGCCCAGGCAAGACGCGCCCCGAGGAGTGTCTTGCCACATGTCAACACTGGGTCTGACTGAGCGCCTCCAGGAGAGAGGTCCAAGCAACACGCGCCCCGAGGAGCGTCTTGCCACATGTCAACACTGGGTCTGACTGAGTGCCTCCATGAGAGAAGCCCCAGCAAGACGCGCCCCGAGGAGCGTCTTGCCACATGTCACTACTCGGTCTGACTGAGCGCCTCCAGGAGAGAGGCCCAAGCAAGACGTGCCCCGAGGAGCATCTTGCCACATGTCAACAATGGGTCTGACTGAGGGCCTCCAGGAGAGAAGCCCAAGCAAGAAGCGCCCCGAGGAGCGTCTTGCCACATGTCAACACTGGGTCTGACTGAGCGCTTCCAGGAGAGAGGCCCAAGCAAGACACGGCCCGAGGAGCGTCTTGACACATGTCAACACTGGGTCTGACTGAGGGCCTCCATGAGAGAAGCCCAAGCAAGACGCGCCCCGAGGAGAGTCTTGCCACATGTCAACACTGGGTCTGACAGAGGGCATCCAGGAGAGAGGCCCAGGCAAGACGCGCCCCGAGGAGTGTCTTGCCACATGTCAACACTGTGTCTGACTGAGCGCCTCCAGGAGAGAGGCCCAAGCAAGACGCGCCCCGAGGAGCGTCTTGCCACGTGTCACCACTGGGTCTGACTGAGCTCCTCCAGGAGAGAGGCCCAAGCAAGACGCGCCCCGAGGAGCGTCTTGCCTTATGTCAGCACTCGGTCTGACTGAGCGCCTCCAGGAGAGAGGCCCAAGCAAGACGCGCCCCGAGGAGCGTCTTGCCACATGTCACTACTCGATCTAACTGAGCTCCTCCAGGAGAGAGGTCCAAGCAAGACGCGCCCCGAGGAGCGTCTTGCCAAATGTCACTACTCGGTCTGACTGAGCGCCTCCAGGAGGGAGGTCCAAGCAAGACGCGCCCCGAGGAGCGTCTTGCCACATGTCACTACTCGGTCTGACTGAGCGCCTCCAGGAGAGAGGCACAAGCAAGACGTGCCCCGAGGAGCGTTTTGCCACATGTCAACAATGGGTCTGACTGAGGGCCTCCAGGAGAGAAGCCCAAGCAAGACGCGCCCAAAGGAGCGTCTTGCCACATGTCAACACTGGGTCTGACTGAGCGCCTCCAGGAGAGAGGCCCAAGCAAGACACGCCCCGAGGAGCGTCTTGACACATGTCAACACTGGGTCGGACTGAGGGCCTCCATGAGAGAAGCCCAAGCAAGACGCGCCCCGAGGAGAGTCTTGCCACATGTCAACACTCGGTCTGACAGAGGGCATTCAGGAGAGAGGCCAAAGCAATACGCGCCCCGAGGAGCGTCTTGCCACATGTCACGACTGGGTCTGAATGAGCGCCTCCAGGAGAGAGGCCCAACCAAGACGTGCCCCGAGGAGTGTCTTGCCACATGTCACTACTCAGTCTGACTGAGCGCCTCCAGGAGAGAGGCCCAAGCAAGATGCGCCCGGAGGAGCGTCTTGCCACATGTCAACACTGGGTCTGACAGAGGGCCTCCAGGAGAGAGGCCCAAGCAAGACGCGCCCCGAGGAGCGTCTTGCCACATGTCACCTCTCGTTCTGACTGAGCGCCTCCAGGAGAGAGGCGCAAGCAAGACGCGCCCCGAGGAGCGTCTTGTCACATGTCAACACTGGGTCTGTCTGAGTGCCTCCAGGAGAGAAGCCCAAGCAAGACGCGCCCCGAGGAGCGTCTTGCCACATGTCAACAATGGGTCTGACTGAGGGCCTCCAGGAGAGAAGCCCAAGCAAGACGCGCCCCGAGGAGCGTCTTGACACATGTCAACACTGGGTCTGACAGAGGGCCTCCACGAGAGAGGCCCAAGCAAGACGCGCCCCGAGGAGTGTCTTGCCACATGTCACCACTGGGTCTGACTGAGCGCCTCCAGGAGAGAGGCCCAAGCAAGACGTGCCCCGAGGATCGTCAGGCCACATGTCACTACTCAGTCTGACTGAGCGCCTCCAGGAGAGAGGCCCAAGCAAGACGCGCCCCGAGGAGCGTCTTGCCACATGTCAACAATGGGTCTGACTGAGGGCCTCCAGGAGAGAGGCCCAAGCAAGATGCGCCCGGAGGAGCGTCTTGCCACATGTCAACACTGGGTCTTTCTGAGCGCCTCCAGGAGAGAAGCCCAAGCAAGACGCGCCCCGAGGAGCGTCTTGCCACATGTCAGCACTCGGTCTGACTGAGCGCCTCCAGGAGAGAGGCCCAAGCAAGACGCGCCCCGAGGAACGTCTTGCCACATGTCAACAATGGGTCTGACTGAGGGCCTCCAGGAGAGAAGCCCAAGCAACACGCGGCCCGAGGAGCGTCTTGCCACATGTCAGCACTCGGTCTGACTGAGCGCCTCCAGGAGAGAGGCCCAAGCAAGACGCGCCCCGAGGAGCGTCTTGCCACATGCCAACAATGGGTCTGACTGAGGGCCTCCAGGAGAGAAGCCCAAGCAAGACGCGCCCCGAGGAGCGTCTTGACACATGTCAACACTGGGTATGACAGAGGGCCTCCAGGAGAGAGGCCCAAGCAAGACGCGCCCCGAAGAGTGTCTTGCCACATGTCACCACTTGGTCAGACTGAGCGCCTCCAGGAGAGAGGCCCAA
Organism: Nothobranchius furzeri; assembly: GCF_043380555.1. NCBI lineage: Eukaryota > Metazoa > Chordata > Actinopteri > Cyprinodontiformes > Nothobranchiidae > Nothobranchius > Nothobranchius furzeri. Next base: position 140,061 of record NC_091741.1, read on the forward strand.
GCAACACGCGCCCCGAGGAGCGTCAGGCCACATGTCACTACTCAGTCTGACTGAGCGCCTCCAGGAGAGAGGCCAAAGCAAGACGCGCCCCGAGGAGCGTCTTGCAACATGTCACTACTCAGTCTGACTGAGCGCCTCCAGGAGAGAGGCCCAAGCAAGATGCGCTCGGAGGAGCGTCTTGCCACATGTCAACATTGGGTCTGACAGAGGGCCTCCAGGAGAGAGGCCCAAGCAAGACGCGCCCCGAGGAGCGTCTTGCCACATGTCACCTCTGGTTCTGACTGAGCGCCTCCAGGAGAGAGGCCCAAGCAAGACGCGCCCCGAGGAGCGTCTTGTCACATGTCAACACTGGGTCTGTCTGAGCGCCTCCAGGAGAGAAGCCCAAGCAAGACGCGCCCCGAGGAGCGTCTTGCCACATGTCAACAATGGGTCTCACTGAGGGCCTCCAGGAGAGAAGCCCAAGCAAGACGCGCCCCGAGGAGCGTCTTGACACATGTCAACACTGGGTCTGACAGAGGGCCTCCACGAGAGAGGCCCAAGCAAGACGCGCCCCGAGGAGTGTCTTGCCACATGTCACCACTGGGTCTGACTGAGCGCCTCCTGGAGAGAGGCCCAAGCAAGACGTGCCCCAAGGATCGTCAGGCCACATGTCACTACTCAGTCTGACTGAGCGCCTCCAGGAGAGAGGCCCAAGCAAGACGCGCCCCGAGGAGCGTCTTGCCACATGTCAGCACTGGGTCTGACTGAGCGCCTCCAGGAGAGAGGCCCCAGCAAGACGCGCCCCGAGGAGCGTCTTGCCTTAGGTCAGCACTCGGTCTGACTGAGCGCCTCCAGGAGAGAGGCCCAAGCAAGACGCGCCCCGAGGAGCGTCTTGCCACATGTCAACAATGGGTCTGACTGAGGGCCTCCAGGAGAGAGGCCCAAGCAAGATGCGCCCGGAGGAGCGTCTTGCCACATGTCAACACTGGGTCTGACAGAGGGCCTCCAGGAGAGAGGCCCAAGCAAGACGCGCCCCGAGGAGCGTCTTGCCACATGTCACCTCTGGTTCTGACTGAGCGCCTCCAGGAGAGAGGCCCAAGCAAGACGCGCCCCGAGGAGCGTCTTGTCACATGTCAACACTGGGTCTTTCTGAGCGCCTCCAGGAGAGAAGCCCAAGCAAGACGCGCCCCGAGGAACGTCTTACCACATGTCAGCACTCGGTCTGACTGAGCGCCTCCAGGAGAGAGGCCCAAGCAAGACGCGCCCCGAGGAGCGTCTTGCCACATGCCAACAATGGGTCTGACTGAGGGCCTCCAGGAGAGAAGCCCAAGCAAGATGCGCCCCGAGGAGCGTCTTGACACATGTCAACACTGGGTATGACAGAGGGCCTGCAGGAGAGAGGCCCAAGCAAGACGCGCCCCGAGGAGTGTCTTGCCACGTGTCAACACTGGGTCTGATTGAGGGCCTTCTGGAGAGAGGCCCAAGCAAGACGCGCCCCGAGGAGCGTCTTGCCACATGTCAACAATGGTTCTTAATGAGGGCCTCCGGGAGAGAAGTCCAAGCAAGACGCGCCCCGAGGAGCTTCTTGCCACATGTCAGCACTCGGTCAGACTGAGTGCCTCCAGGAGAGAGGCCAAAGCAAGACGCCCCCCGAGGAGCGTCTTGACACATGTCAACACTGGGTCTGACAGAGGGCCTCCATGAGAGAGGCCCAAGCAAGATGCGCCCCGAGGAGCGTCTTGCCACATTTCACTACTCGGTCTTACTGAGCGCCTCAGGGAGAGAGGTCCAAGCAAGACGCGCCCCGAGGAGCGTCTTGCCACATGTCAACACTGGGTCTGACTGAGTGCCTCCATGAGAGAAGCCCCAGCAAGACGCGCCCCGAGGAGCGTCTTGCCACATGTCACTACTCGGTCTGTTTGAGCGCCTCCAGGAGAGAGGCCCAAGCAAGACGTGCTCCGAGGAGCGTCTTGCCACATGTCAACAATGGGTCTGACTGAGGGCCTCCAGGAGAGATGCCCAAGCAAGACGCGCCCCGAGGAGTGTCTTGACACATGTCAACACTGGGTCTGACAGAGGGCCTCCACGAGAGAGGCCCAAGCAAGACGCGCCCCGAGGAGCGTCTTGACCTCCTCCGGGCGCGTCTTGCTTGGGCCTCTCTCCTTGAGGCGCTCAGTCAGACCCAGTGTTGACATGTGGCAAGACGCTCCTCGGGGCGCGTCGTGCTTGGGCCTCTCTCCTGGAGGCGCTCAGTCAGACCGAGTGCTGACATGTGGCAAGAACATCCTCGGGGCGCATCTTGCTTGGGCTTCTCTCCTGGAGGCCCTCAGTCAGACCCAGTGTTGACATGTGGCAAGACGCTCCTCGGGGCGCGTCTTATTTGGGCCTCTCTCCTGGGGGCCCTCAGTCAGACCCAGTGTTGACATGTGGCAAGATGCTCCTCGGGGCGCGTCTTGCTTGGGCTTCTCTCCTGGAGGCCCTCAGTCAGACCCATTGTTGACATGTGGCAAGACGCTCCTCGGGGCACGTCTTGCTTGGGCCTCTCTCCTGGAGGTGCTCAGTCAGACCGAGTAGTGACATGTGGCAAGACGCTCCTCGGGGCGCGTCTTGCTTGGACCTCCCTCCTGGAGGCGCTCAGTCAGACCGAGTAGTGACATGTGGCAAGACGCTCCTCGGGGCGTGTCTTGCTTGGACCTCTCTCCTGGAGGCGCTCAGTCAGACCGAGTAGTGACATGTGGCAAGACGCTCCTCGGGGCGTGTCTAGCTTGGGCCTCTCTCCTGGAGGCGCTCAGTCAGAACTGGAAGATATGTTGCGTCATAAGCCTCTGATGGTTCACCAGGTGCACGGTCCACTCGAAATCCTAATGCTGTATTTGTAGTACATACACTAAGTCTTCTCTGTTGATGTCAGACTAGAGTTTTATTAGAGTTTTACTTTGCAACAATGGGATTCGAGCAATTGATGTGTATATTTTTAATAGTGCACAATGCTACTATTCCTAGGCTGAATGTATGACATGGCTCTTATGTATCATTATGTATTGTTTCCATTAAGTACTAATTTAAATAAAGTCCCTCTGTCCTCAGTGCTAGGTTGTGGGTTTAATACACATTATTATGATCAACCTGTTGAATAGTATAAGCCCCATACAATGTGACGGTCCGTGTGACGGACCGGTGTGTTACGACCCGACTAACGAAACGTACCAGGTGATAACATTGCATCTGCCCATTACAGCGGAGTGAGCGTTTCGCCACACTCCCAAACCAAGGTTAATAGTTGTAGCGCACGCCCTTTCGGACCTCGGTGCACGCGAAACACTGGTGTACACTCACAACATCACGCTCGAGACAGCTCAAGCGTTACGCGAAACAAAGGACGTGTTCAAATCCATAGAGAATATACGGTCTTTAGCATATGCGTATATAAAGTAGGTCGATGACATTTACAGACCCGGCGGCGTGGGCACCACAGTAGAACAACAAGGTGCTCTCAAGCGCACACAGATACTGGCCGCATTATCACTCGCGATGTCTATCCTGACATACCCGTTTCTGATTTCTATGTATATTAAATTATGACAAGAGCTACTTTAGGTGGTTACGATTACACTCTGACCACGTGCCTTAGTTTCTGCTAGTGACCTATAAATACATTTGCCCACTTGCTCTCACTACCATTAAAGCGGCTGTACCCACACGTACAACACCCAAGAAAAAAAATTGATCTCGCTGTCTGTACTGGGTGTACTCTCAGTAGTCGCAGTTGCTCAGGCCATGGTGGTACGCTCTAATAACGCCTCTGAGATACGTTCCATCACACCACCTCCTAGACTACTCGCGAAGGAGTATTCAACACCCCCTTTGTACGAAGACAACCATTATAACGAGCACAGCACAACGCTTGCCGCACGCGAAGACAACATGCAGGAGACAACGCTACCACCTGTCGTGAGAACAACGGATTCGAGTGACAACGATCGCGACTATGACGAGCACATTACAACACCCTCTGTGCACGAAGACCAGGTGCAGGAGACAACGCTACCACCTGTCGTGAGAAACAAGAGTTTGGTTAACAATGATCATCGTCGTGTCCCATTGTAAACGGGCGCGCCATCGCACACATCGTACATCTGTGTTAACCCACCTGTATGCGACAGACTTTGTGTGTTGCATGACATCGAGATGTATTGACGTCTGTGTCAATACAGGACTCTCTATAAGCCAGGAGCTGGACGCTAACGACCCGTGCATGCGCCACACAAAAGGTATCGTACATGTGTTAACCCACCTGTATGCGACAGACTTTGTGTGTTGCATGACATCGAGATGTATTGACGTCTGTGTCAATACAGGACTCTCTAAGCTGGGAGCTGGACGCTAACGACCCGTGCATGCGCCACACAAAAGGTAACTTGACTAACTACAAAACGCATATTGTGATGTAGAAAGTTGGCTCGACTGTTTGAATCAGCTGCAGCTGCGGTTTACTCACGAAGTGAATCGCACGCTTGTTAGAAGTACATTCGGAGCACTTAAAAAATACATCGCTCTCATCGAGTTCCGTCTCAGCATTCACCGGCTGATGGGCAAGAGCGTGACATGGGATCGCCAGGAACTTACTTAAGGACTATCATCTCATTTGGCATTTACTCACGGACCCAAGAAACCAGTTCCGAAAAATGGTCGAGAATTATAAATTGTCTAATAGCAACTGGAAGATATGTTGCGTCATAAGCCTCTGATGGTTCACAAGGTGCACGGTCCACTCGAAATCCTAATGCTGTATTTGTAGTACATACACTAAGTCTTCTCTGTTGATGTCAGACTAGAGTTTTATTAGAGTTTTACTTTGCAACAATGGGATTCGAACAATTGATCTGTATATTTTTAATAATGCACAATGCTACTATTCCTAGGCTGAATGTATGACATGGCTCTTATGTATCATTATGTATCGTTTCCATTAAGTACTAATTTAAATAAAGTCCCTCTGTCCTCAGTGCTAGGTTGTGGGTTTAATACACATTATTATGATCAACCTGTTGAATAGTATAATAACAATATTCCTGTAAAAGTCATTTAGTAATGAACAACCTCAGTTCTGTGAAAGCACATCATGTCTCTGATGTGTACACTGCAGACCTGACCGGGGTTTGCACGCAAGGGCCTGTATGTGTGTGTGTGTGTGTGTGTGTGTGTGTGTGTGTGTGTGTGTGTGTGTGTGTGTGTGTGTGTGTGTGTGTGTGTGTGTATGTATGTGTGTGTGTGTGTGTGTGTGTGTGTGTGTGTGTGTGTGTGTGTGTGTGTGTGTGTGTGTGTGTGTGTGTGTGTGTGTGTGTGAAACAAATAAAGATAAATATAGCTAGTGTGGCCACGAGCGGTCGTGCAGGGTAGAGGCTGCGCGAAAACGCCTCTAAAACAAGCGCGTGCCCACGCCCGATCCGTGGAAGCACTTAGAACTAGCAAACGTACTAGCAGAAATCAACGATCGCACACGGGTCATTGAGTGTGTACAGGGTTCGTCTGCGTGTGTGGCGTTGGGCAATCTAGCGGCAACCGAGTGGCCTGAAGGCGGAACCGGCCAACCCGTCGCCCTCACCATCGTTGTGCTTCGAGATGAACTATTGCTAAAGATGATCGTCCTCGTCAACCACGGCGCTACCAGAGTTACCACGACATGCGCCTTAAAAGCGTTCTCGTTTGGGTCAGCGCCACCAGAATTGAATCGGCAAGTCAGCGGATATTACACAACTCGTAACGAAGACCCTCTCCGCGACCTCGCGGCCAGTGTGCGCAGTGTACAGCAAATGACAAACGATGTTGCGAGCGATATATCGGAAAAACTTTGCACTGACGCGACGGTCGCCACTGCAGGTTGTGCGAGTCTCGCGCAAAGTGCCATATCAAACGTGCGCAAGCTAGTGACAAGCAACTTCACCAGATCCGTAGATTCTGCATACGCTCGGATACGAATGAAAGTATCGAGAGATAACACCGACACAAGTTGCGCGACGGCGCTGGCTGCAGTCGCTACAACACTGGATTTATTAATCAACGTAATTGTGATCGTAATGGCGTTTCGAGTGTGCACCAGAAACTACAACCAGTACTACAGAAAACTGGCATGAGGGTCGCGGTCTAACGTTATGTTGGTGTCTCGCATCGACCGTCGACGGCCGTTTGCCAGCGGCTGAAAATGACAGTTGACGAAATGGATAGTCGATAGTGCACTCTCGCAAGTTCCAACCGCACCATCTCAGGAGACAGACCACAGAGTGATATTAGCGGAGGGTAGATAGAAAATGCGCAAACCGCCGCAACCGCCCATATACATACTATACGAGTTCAACATAGAGTGGAGTAAGAAGTTACTACCGATTGTATTTCCAACGTGCAAGCAGCTGGTGTTTGACGCTTTACTTGAGTATCACAGAGGTTGCGATGTCCTGTGTTCCACGAGCGCATGGAAACAAGTGAACAAACTTCTACGGACCGTACTGTTGGGGTATGAGCGAGCTGTAAAATCAATACACGCTAGACACGCGGACTTTGCCGCGTTACTGGACACGCATATCGCCACAAAAAAACCGGGTCAAGTGTTCGGGGCGTCACCGCGCTCGACTATACACGTCTTGGCCTACCACGAGTACATGAGCCCACAGATCCTAAGCGAGGTCGAAGCCGTTGTGTCTACCCAACGCAAATTCAGCACAGCCGTGCGCGCTAAGACAAGTCCCTCTAGACTGCTGGAAATTTTGGAAACGTGGAAGGCTGGCGTGTACGCGCTTTCTACACATCTCAACGGTATGATCGCGATACTCTCGGCCGCACAACAACTAATGGTCATGTGTTCGGAAGGTCTGATCAGGTCTGACATGACCGGTTGTCAATCGACGTCGAGCGTGCACTCACACACGGATATCCTGGCGTACAGTAAAGCGACGTCGACCTCTAAGCTCACGTTGATCGCCGATGTTTCGAAGGGCAATCGAGTGTGTTGGCTGACGAAAGCTATGGTGACCGACGGTCGCGTCGACTACAATGTGCCTCATTGCGACTGGAGAGGCGTATGTGATCCTTTGCAAATCGATAACACCACCGCGGTCGAGTGCGAAGTCACGGTCGGCGGCGTGTTGTCCTTACTGTGCCCCATACAATGTGACGGTCCGTGTGACGGACCGGTGTGTTACGACCCGACTAACGAAACGTACCAGGTGATAACATTGCATCCGCCCATTACAGCGGAGCGAGCGTTTCGCCACACTCCCAAACCAAGGTTAATAGTTGTAACGCACGCCCTTTCGGACCTCGGTGCACGTGAAACACTGGCGTACACTCACAACATCACGCTCGAGACAGCTCAAGCGTTACGCGAAACAAAGGACGTGTTCAAATCCATAGAGAATATACGGTCTTTAGCGTATGCGTATATAAAGGAGGTCGATGACATTTACAGACCTGGCGGCGTGGGCACCACAGTAGAACAACAATGTGCTCTCAAGCGCACACAGATACTGGCCGCATTATCACTCGCGATGTCTATCCTGACATGCCCGTTTCTGATTTCTATGTATATTAAATTATGACAAGAGCTACGGTGGTTACGATTACACTCTGACCACGTGCCTTAGTTTCTGCTAGTGACCTATAAATACATTTGCCCACTTGCTCTCACTGCCATTAAAGCGGCTGTACCCACACGTACAACACCCAAGAAAAAAAAAGATCTCGCTGTCTGTACTGGGTGTACTCTCAGTAGTCGCAGTTGCTCAGGCCATGGTGGTACGCTCACATAACGCCTCTGAGATACGTCCCATCACACCACCTCCTACACTACTCGCGAAGGAGTATTCAACACCCCCTTTGTTCGAAGACAACCATTATAACGAGCACAGCACAACGCTTGCCGCACGCGAAGACAACATGCAGGAGACAACGCTACCACCTGTCGTGAGAACAACGGATTCGAGTGACAACGATCGCGACTATGACGAGCACATTACAGCACCCTCTCTGCACGAAGACGAGGTGCAGGAGACAACGCTACCACCTGTCGTGAGAAACAAGAGTTTGGTTAACAATGATCATCGTCGTGTCCCATTGTAAACTGGGCGTGCCATCGCACACATCGTACATGTGTGTTAACCCACCTGTATGCGACAGACTTTGTGTGTTGCATGACATCGAGATGTATTGACGTCTGTGTCAATACAGGACTCTCTATAAGCCGGGAGCTGGACGCTAACGACCCGTGCATGCGCCACACAAAAGGTATCGTACATGTGTTAACCCACCTGTATGCGACAGACTTTGTGTGTTGCATGACATCGAGATGTATTGACGTCTGTGTCAATACAGGACTCTCTAAGCTGGGAGCTGGATGCTAACAACCCGTGCATGCGCCACACAAAAGGTATCGTACATGTGTTAACCCACCTGTATGTGACAGACTTTGTGTGTTGCATGACATCGAGATGTATTGACGTCTGTGTCAATACAGGACTCTCTAAGCTGGGAGCTGGACGATAACGACCCGTGCATGCGCCACACAAAAGGTAACTCGACTAACTACAAAACGCATATTGTGATGTAGAAAGTTGGCTCGACTGTTTGAATCAGCTGCAGCTGCGGTTTACTCACAAAGTGAATCGCACGCTTGTTAGAAGTACATTCGGAGCACTTAAAAAATACATCGCTCTCATCGAGTTCCGTCTCAGCGTTCACCGGCTGATGGGCAAGAGCGTGACATGGGATCGCCAGGAACTTACTTAAGGACTATCATCTCATTTGGCATTTACTCACGGACCCAAGAAAACAGTTCCGAAAAATGGTCGAGAATTATAACTTGTCTAATAGCAACTGGAAGATATGTTGCGTCATAAGCCTCTGATGGTTCACAAGGTGCACGGTCCACTCGAAATCCTAATGCTGTATTTGTAGTACATACACTAAGTCTTCTCTGTTGATGTCAGACTAGAGTTTTATTAGAGTTTTACTTTGCAACAATGGGATTCGAGCAATTGATGTGTATATTTTTAATAGTGCACAATGCTACTATTCCTAGGCTGAATGTACGACATGGCTCTTATGTATCATTATGTATCGTTTCCATTAAGTACAAATTTAAATAAAGTCCCTCTGTCCTCAGTGCTAGGTTGTGGGTTTAATACACATTATTATGATCAACCTGTTGAACAGTATAATAACAATATTCCTGTAAAAGTCATTTAGTAATGAACAACCTCAGTTCTGTGAAAGAACATCATGTCTCTGATGTGTACACTGCAGGCCTGACCGGGGTTTGCACGCAAGGGCCTGTGTGTGTGTGTGTGTGTGTGTGTGTGTGTGTGTGTGTGTGTGTGTGTGTGTGTGTGTGTGTGTGTGTGTGTGTGTGTGTGTGTGTGTGAAACAAATAAAGATAAATATAGCTAGTGCGGCCACGAGCGGTCGTGCAGGGTAGAGGCTGCACGAAAACGCCTCTAAAAACAAGCGCGTGCCCACGCCCGATCCGTGGAAGCACGTAGACCTAGCAAACGTACTAGCAGAAATCAACGATCGCACACGGGTCATTGAGTGTGTACAGGGTTCGTCTGCGTGTGTGGCATTGGGCAATCTAGCGGCAACCGTGTGGCCTGAAGGCGGAACCGGCCAACCCGTCGCCCTCACCATCGTTGCGCTTCGAGATGAACTATTGCTAAAGATGATCGTCCTCATCAACCACGGCGCTACCAGAGTAGCTCGTAACGAAGACCCTCTCCGCGACCTCGCGGCCAGTGTGCGCAGTGTACAGCAAATGACAAACGATGTTGCGAGCGATATATTGGAAAAACTTTGCACTGACGCGACGATCGCCACTGCAGGTTGTGCGAGTCTCGCGCAAAGTGCCATATCAAACGTGCGCAAGCTAGTGACAAGCAACTTCACCAGATCCGTAGATTCTGCATACGCTCGGATACGAATGAAAGTATCGAGAGATAACACCGACACAAGTTGCGCGACGGCGCTGACAGGAGTCGCTACAACACTGGATTTATTAATCAACGTAATTGTGATCGTAATGGCGTTTCGAGTGTGCACCAGAAACTACAACCAGTACTACAGAAAACTGGCATGAGGGTCGCGGTTTAACGTTATGTTGGTGTCTCGCATCGACCGTCGACGGCCGTTTGCCAGCGGCTGAAAATGGCAGTTGACGAAATGGAAACGCCGACCGTCGATAGTGCACTCTCGCAAGTTCCAACCGCACCATCTCAGGAGACAGACCACAGAGTCATATTAGCGGAGGGTAGATAGAAAATGCGCAAACCGCCGCAACCGCCCATATACATACTATACGAGTTCAACATAGAGTGGAGTAAGAAGTTACTACCGATTGTATTTCCAACGTGCAAGCAGCTGGTGTTTGACGCTTTACTTGAGTATCACAGAGGTTGCGATGTCCTGTGTTCCACGAGCGCATGGAAACAAGTGAACGAACTTCTACGGACCGTACTGTTGGGGTATGAGCGAGCTGTAAAATCAATACACGCTAGACACGCGGACTTTGCCGCGTTACTGGACACGCATATCGCCACAACAAAACCGGGTCAAGTGTTCGGGGCGTCACCGCGCTCGACTATACACGTCTTGGCCTACCACGAGTACATGAGCCCACAGATCCTAAGCGAGGTAGAAGCCGTTGTGTCTACCCAACGCAAATTCAGCACAGCCGTGCGCGCTAAGACAAGTCCCTCTAGACTGCTGGAAATTTTGGAAACGTGGAAGGCTGGAGTGTACGCGCTTTCTACACATCTCAACGGTATGATCGCGATACTCTCGGCCGCACAACAACTAATGGTCATGTGTTCGGAAGGTCTGATCAGGTCTGACATGACCGGTTGTCAATCGACGTCGAGCGTGCACTCACACACGGATATCCTGGCGTACAGTAAAGCGACGTCGACCTCTAAGCTCACGTTGATCGCCGATGTTTCGAAGGGCAATCGAGTGTGTTGGCTGATGAAAGCTATGGTGACCGACGGTCGCGTCGACTACAATGTGCCTCATTGCGACTGGAGAGGCGTATGTGATCCTTTGCAAATCGATAACACCACCGCGGTCGAGTGCGAAGTCACGGTCGGCGGCGTGTTGTCCTTACTGTGCCCCATACAATGTGACGGTCCGTTTCACGGACCGGTGTGTTACGACCCGACTAACGAAACGTACCAGGTGATAACATTGCATCCGCCCATTACAGCGGAGCGAGCGTTTTGCCACACTCCCAAACCAAGGTTAATAGTTGTAGCGCACGCCCTTTCGGACCTCGGTGCACGTGAAAAACTGGCGTACACTCACAACATCACGCTCGAGACAGCTCAAGCGTTACGCGAAACAAAGGACGTGTTCAAATCCATAGAGAATATACGGTCTTTAGCGTATGCGTATATAAAGGAGGTCGATGACATTTACAGACCTGGCGGCGTGGGCACCACAGTAGAACAACAAGGTGCTCTCAAGCGCACACAGATACTGGCCGCATTATCACTCGCCATGTCTATCCTGACATGCCCGTTTCTGATTTCTATGTATATTAAATTATGACAAGAGCTACGGTGGTTACGATTACACTCTGACCACGTGCCTTAGTTTCTGCTAGTGACCTATAAATACATTTGCCCACTTGCTCTCACTGCCATTAAAGCGGCTGTACCCACACGTACAACACCCAAGAAAAAAAAAGATCTCGCTGTCTGTACTGGGTGTACTCTCAGTAGTCGCAGTTGCTCAGGCCATGGTGGTACGCTCACATAACGCCTCTGAGATACGTCCCATCACACCACCTCCTACACTACTCGCGAAGGAGTATTCAACACCCCCTTTGTTCGAAGACAACCATTATAACTAGCACAGCACAACGCTTGCCGCACGCGAAGACAACATGCAGGAGACAACGCTACCACCTGTCGTGAGAACAACGGATTCGAGTGACAACGATCGCGACTATGACGAGCACATTACAGCACCCTCTGTGCACGAAGACCAGGTGCAGGAGACAACGCTACCACCTGTCGTGAGAAACAAGAGTTTGGTTAACAATGATCATCGTCGTGTCCCATTGTAAACTGGGCGTGCCATCGCACACATCGTACATGTGTGTTAACCCACCTGTATGCGACAGACTTTGTGTGTTGCATGACATCGAGATGTATTGACGTCTGTGTCAATACAGGACTCTCTATAAGCCGGGAGCTGGACGCTAACGACCCGTGCATGCGCCACACAAAAGGTATCGTACATGTGTTAACCCACCTGTATGCGACAGACTTTGTGTGTTGCATGACATCGAGATGTATTGACGTCTGTGTCAATACAGGACTCTCTAAGCTGGGAGCTGGACGCTAACAACCCGTGCATGCGCCACACAAAAGGTATCGTACATGTGTTAACCCACCTGTATGCGACAGACTTTGTGTGTTGCATGACATCGAGATGTATTGACGTCTGTGTCAATACAGGACTCTCTAAGCTGGGAGCTGGACGATAACGACCCGTGCATGCGCTACACAAAAGGTAACTCGACTAACTACAAAACGCATATTGTGATGTAGAAAGTTGGCTCGACTGTTTGAATCAGCTGCAGCTGCGGTTTACTCACAAAGTGAATCGCACGCTTGTTAGAAGTACATTCGGAGCACTTAAAAAATACATCGCTCTCATCGAGTTCCGTCTCAGCGTTCACCGGCTGATGGGCAAGAGCGTGACATGGGATCGCCAGGAACTTACTTAAGGACTATCATCTCATTTGGCATTTACTCACGGACCCAAGAAACCAGTTCCGAAAAATGGTAGAGAATTATAACTTGTCTAATAGCAACTGGAAGATATGTTGCGTCATAAGCCTCTGATGGTTCACAAGGTGCACGGTCCACTCGAAATCCTAATGCTGTATTTGTAGTACATACACTAAGTCTTCTCTGTTGATGTCAGACTAGAGTTTTATTAGAGTTTTACTTTGCAACAATGGGATTCGAGCAATTGATGTGTATATTTTTAATAGTGCACAATGCTACTATTCCTAGGCTGAATGTACGACATGGCTCTTATGTATCATTATGTATCGTTTCCATTAAGTACTAATGGCATTTACTCATGGACCCAAGAAACCAGTTCCGAAAAATGGTCGAGAATTATAACTTGTCTAATAGCAACTGGAAGATATGTTGCGTCATAAGCCTCTGATGGTTCACAAGGTGCACGGTCCACTCTAAATCCTAATGCTGTATTTGTAGTACATACACTAAGTCTTCTCTGTTGATGTCAGACTAGAGTTTTATTAGAGTTTTACTTTGCAACAATGGGATTCGAGCAATTGATGTGTATATTTTTAATAGTGCACAATGCTACTATTCCTAGGCTGAATGTGTGACATGGCTCTTATGTATCATTATGTATCGTTTCCATTAAGTACTAATTTAAATAAAGTCCCTCTGTCCTCAGTGCTAGGTTGTGGGTTTAAGTGGCAAGACGCTCCTCGGGGCGCATATTGCTTGGGACTCTCTCCTGGATGCCCTCTGTCAGACCGAGTGTTGACATGTGGCAAGACTCTCCTCGGGGCGCGTCTTGCTTGGGCTTCTCTCATGGAGGCCGTCAGTCAGACCCAGTGTTGACATGTGTCAAGACGCTCCTCGGGGCCTGTCTTGCTTGGGCCTCTCTCCTGGAGGCGCTCAGTCAGACCCAGTGTTGACATGTGGCAAGACGCTCCTCGGGGCGTGTCTTGCTTGGGCTTCTCTCCTGGAGGCCCTCAGTCAGACCCATTGTTGACATGTGGCAAGACGCTCCTCGGGGCACGTCTTGCTTGGGCCTCTCTCCTGGAGGCGCTCAAACAGACCGAGTAGTGACATGTGGCAAGACGCTCCTCTGGGCGCGTCTTGCTGGGGCTTCTCTCATGGAGGCACTCAGTCAGACCCAGTGTTGACATGTGGCAAGACGCTCCTCGGGGCGCGTCTTGCTTGGACCTCTCTGCCTGAGGCGCTCAGTAAGACCGAGTAGTGACATGTGGCAAGACGCTCCTCGGGGCGCGTCTTGCTTGGGCCTCTCTCATGGAGGCCCTCTGTCAGACCCAGTGTTGACATGTGTCAAGACGCTCCTCGGGGGGCGTCTTGCTTTGGCCTCTCTCCTGGAGGCACTCAGTCAGACCGAGTGCTGACATGTGGCAAGAAGCTCCTCGGGGCGCGTCTTGCTTGGACTTCTCTCCCGGAGGCCCTCAGTAAGAACCATTGTTGACATGTGGCAAGACGCTCCTCGGGACGCGTCTTGCTTGGGCCTCTCTCCAGAAGGCCCTCAATCAGACCCAGTGTTGACACGTGGCAAGACGCTCCTCGGGGCACGTCTTGCTTGGGCCTCTCTCCTGGAGGCGCTCAGTCAGACCAAGTGGTGACATGTGGCAAGACAATCCTTGGGGCGCATCTTGCTTGGGCCTCTCTCCTGGAGGCCCTCTGTCAGACCCAGTGTTGACATGTGGCAAGACTCTCCTCGGGGCGCGTCTTGCTTGGGCCTCTCTCATGGAGGCCCTCTGTCAGACCCAGTGTTGACATGTGTCAAGACGCTCCTCGGGGCGCGTCTTGCTTTGGCCTCTCTCCTGGAGGCGCTCAGTCAGACCGAGTGCTGACATGTGGCAAGAAGCTCCTCGGGGCGTGTCTTGCTTGGGCTTCTCTCCTGGAGGCCCTCAGTAAGACCCATTGTTGACATGTGGCAAGACGCTCCTCGGGGCGCGTCTTGCTTGGGCCTCTCTCCTGGAGGCGCTCAGTCAGACTGAGTAGTGACATGTGGCCTGACGCTCCTCGGGGCGCGTGTTGCTTGGGCCTCTCTCCTGGAGGCGCTCAGTCAGACCAAGTGGTGACATGTGGCAAGACACTCCTCGGGGCGCGTCTTGCTTGGGCCTCTCTCCTGGAGGCCCTCAGTCAGACCCATTGTTGGCATGTGGCAAGACGCTCCTCGGGGCGCGTCTTGCTTGGGCCTCTCTCCTGGAGGCGCTCAGTCAGACCGAGTGCTGACATGTGGCAAGACGCTCCTCGGGCCGCGTGTTGCTTGGGCTTCTCTCCTGGAGGCCCTCAGTCAGACCCATTGTTGACATGTGGCAAGACGCTCCTCGGGGCGCGTCTTGCTTGGGCCTCTCTCCTGGAGGCGCTCAGTAGGACCGAGTGCTGACATGTGGCAAGACGCTCCTCGGGGCGCGTCTTGCTTGGGCCTCTCTCCTGGAGGCGCTCAGTCAGACTGAGTAGTGACATGTGGCCTGACGATCCTCGGGGCACGTCTTGCTTGGGCCTCTCTCCTGGAGGCGCTCAGTCAGACCCAGTGGTGACATGTGGCAAGACACTCCTCGGGGCGCGTCTTGCTTGGGCTTCTCTCGTGGAGGCCCTCTGTCAGACCCAGTGTTGACATGTGTCAAGACGCTCCTCGGGGCGCGTCTTGCTTGGGCTTCTCTCCTGGAGGCCCTCAGTCAGACCCATTGTTGACATGTGGCAAGACGCTCCTCGGGGCGCGTCTTGCTTGGGCTTCTCTCCTGGAGGCGCTCAGACAGACCCAGTGTTGACAAGTGACAAGTCGCTCCTCGGGGCGCGTCTTGCTTGGGCCTCTCTCCTGGAGGCCCTCTGTCAGACCCAGTGTTGACATGTGGCAAGACGCTCCTTCGGGCGCGTCTTGCTTGGGCCTCTCTCCTGGAGGCGCTCAGTCAGACCCAGTGTTGACATGTGGCAAGACGCTCCTCGGGGCGCGTCTTGCTTGGGCCTCTCTCCCTGAGGTGCTCAGTAAGACCGAGTAGTGACATGTGGCAAGACGCTCCTCGGGGCGCGTCTTGCTTGGGCCTCTCTCATGGAGGCCCTCTGTCAGACCCAGTGTTGACATGTGTCAAGACGCTCCTCGGGGGGCGTCTTGCTTTGGCCTCTCTCCTGGAGGCACTCAGTCAGACCGAGTGCTGACATGTGGCAAGAAGCTCCTCGGGGCGCGTCTTGCTTGGACTACTCTCCCGGAGGCCCTCAGTAAGAACCATTGTTGACATGTGGCAAGACGCTCCTCGGGACGCGTCTTGCTTGGGCCTCTCTCCAGAAGGCCCTCAATCAGACCCAGTGTTGACACGTGGCAAGACGCTCCTCGGGGTGCGTCTTGCTTGGGCCTCTCTCCTGGAGGCGCTCAGTCAGACTGAGTAGTGACATGTGGCCTGACGCTCCTCGGGGCGCTTGTTGCTTGGGCCTCTCTCCTGGAGGGGCTCAGTCAGACCAAGTGGTGACTTGTGGCAAGACAATCCTCGGGGCGCATCTTGCTTGGGCCTCTCTCCTGGAGGCCCTCTGTCAGACCCAGTGTTGACATGTGGCAAGACACTCCTCGGGGCGCGTCTTGCTTGGGCCTCTCTCATGGAGGCCCTCTGTCAGACCCAGTGTTGACATGTGTCAAGACGCTCCTCGGGGCGCGTCTTGCTTTGGCCTCTCTCCTGGAGGCGCTCAGTCAGACCGAGTGCTGACATGTGGCAAGAAGCTCCTCGGGGCGCGTCTTGCTTTGGCTTCTCTGCTGGAGGCGCTCAGTCAGACTGAGTAGTGACATGTGGCCTGACGCTCCTCGGGGCGCGTGTTGCTTGGGCCTCTCTCCTGGAGGCGCTCAGTCAGACCGAGTGCTGACATGTGGCAAGACGCTCCTCGGGCCGCGTGTTGCTTGGGCTTCTCTCCTGGAGGCCCTCAGTCAGACCCATTGTTGACATGTGGCAAGACGCTCCTCGGGGCGCGTTTTGCTTGGGCCTCTCTCCTGGAGGCGCTCAGTCAGACCGAGTGCTGACATGTGGCAAGACGCTCCTCGGGGCGCGTCTTGCTTTGGCCTCTCTCCTGGAGGCGCTCAGTCAGACTGAGTAGTGACATGTGGCCTGACGATCCTCGGGGCACGTCTTGCTTGGGCCTCTCTCCTGGAGGCGCTCAGTCAGACCCAGTGGTGACATGTGGCAAGACACTCCTCGGGGCGCGTCTTGCTTGGGCCTCTCTCGTGGAGGCCCTCTGTCAGACCCAGTGTTGACATGTGTCAAGACGCTCCTCGGGGCGCGTCTTGCTTGGGCTTCTCTCCTGGAGGCCCTCAGTCAGACCCATTGTTGACATGTGGCAAGACGCTCCTCGGGGCGCGTCTTGCTTGGGCTTCTCTCCTGGAGGCGCTCAGACAGACCCAGTGTTGACATGTGACAAGACGCTCCTCGGGGCGCGTCTTGCTTGGGCCTCTCTCCTGGAGGCGCTCAGTCAGAACCAGCGGTGACATGTGGCAAGACGCTCCTCGGGGCGTGTCTTGCTTGGGCCTCTCTCCTGGAGGCCCTCTGTCAGACCCATTGTTGACATGTGGCAAGACGCTCCTTCGGGCGCATCTTGCTTGGGCCTCTCTCCTGGAGACCCTCAGTCAGACCCATTGTTGACATGTGGCAAGACGCTCCTCGGGGCGCGTCTTGCTTGGGCCTCTCTCCTGGAGGCGCTCAGTCAGACCCAGTGCTGACATGTGGCAAGACGCTCCTCGGGGCGCGTCTTGCTTGGGCCTCTCTCCTGGAGGCGCTCAGTCAGACCCAGTGTTGACACGTGGTAAGACGCTCTTCGGGGCGCGTCTTGCTTGGGCCTCTCTCCTGGAGGCGCTCAGTCAGACCCAGTGTTGGCATGTGGCTAGACACTCCTCGGGGCACGTCTTGGTTGGGCCTCTCTCCTGGAGGCGCTCATTCAGACCCAGTGGTGACATGTGGCAAGACGCTCCTCGGGGCGCGTATTGCTTGGGCCTCTCTCCTGAATGCTCTCTGTCAGACCGAGTGTTGACATGTGGCAAGACGCTCCTCGGGGCACGTCTTGCTTGGGCCTCTCTCCTGGAGGCGCTCAGTCAGACCGAGTAGTGACATGTGGCAAGACGCTCCTCGGGGCGCGTCTTGCTTGGGCTTCTCTCATGGAGGCCCTCAGTCCGACCCAGTGTTGACATGTGTCAAGACGCTCCTCGGGGCGTGTCTTGCTTGGGCCTCTCTCCTGGAGGCGCTCAGTCAGACCCAGTGTTGACATGTGGCAAGACGCTCCTCGGGGCACGTCTTGCTTGGGCCTCTCTCCTGGAGGCGCTCAGTCAGACCGAGTAGTGACATGTGGCAAGACGCTCCTCGGGGCGCGTCTTGCTTGGACCTCCCTCCTGGAGGCGCTCAGTCAGACCGAGTAGTGACATTTGGCAAGACGCTCCTCGGGGCGCGTCTTGCTTGGACCTCTCTCCTGGAGGCGCTCAGTTAGACCGAGTAGTGACATGTGGCAAGACGCTCCTCGGGGCGCGTCTTGCTTGGGCCTCTCTCCTGGAGGCGCTCAGTCAGACCGAGTGCTTACATAAGGCAAGACACTCCTCGGGGCGCGTCTTGCTGGGGCCTCTCTCCTGGAGGTGCTCAATCAGACCCAGTGGTGACATGTGGCAAGACGCTCCTCTGGGCGCGTCTTGCTTGGGCCTCTCTCCTGGAGGAGCTCAGTCAGACCCAGTGGTGACACGTGGCAAGACGCTCCTCGGGGCGCATCTTGCTTGGGCCTCTCTCCTGGAGGCGCTAAGTGAGACCCAGTGTTGACACGTGGCAAGACGCTCCTCGGGGCGCGTCTTGCTTGGGCCTCTCTCCTGGAGGCGCGCAGTCAGACACAGTGTTGACATGTGGCAAGACACTCCTCAGGGCGCGTCTTGCTTGGGCTTCTCTCATGGAGGCCCACAGTAAGACCCATTGTTGACATCTGGAAAGAAGCTCCTCGGGGCGCGTCTTGCTTTGGCTTCTCTCCTGGAGGCCCTCAGTCAGACCCATTGTTGACATGTGGCAAGACGCTCCTCGGGGCGCGTATTGCTTGGGCCTCTCTCATGGAGGCCCTCAGTCAGACCCAGTGTTGACATGTGTCAAGACGCTCCTCGGGGCGTGTCTTGCTTGGGCCTCTCTCCTGGAGGCGCTCAGTCAGACCCAGTGTTGACATGTGGCAAGACGCTCCTCGGGGCGATTCTTGCTTGGGCTTCTCTCCTGGAGGCCCTCAGTCAGACCCATTGTTGACATGTGGCAAGACGCTCCTCGGGGCACGTCTTGCTTGGGCCTCTCTCCTGGAGGCGCTCAGTCAGACCGAGTAGTGACATGTGGCAAGACGCTCCTCGGGGCGCGTCTTGCTGGGGCTTCTCTCATGGAGGCACTCAGTCAGACCCAGTGTTGACATGTGGCAAGACGCTCCTCGGGGCGCGTGTTGCTTGGACCTCTCTCCTGGAGGCGCTCAGTCTGACCGAGTAGTGACATGTGGCAAGACGCTCCTCGGGGCGCGTCTTGCTGGGGCCTCTCTCCTGGAGGCGCTCAGTCAAACCCAGTGTTGACATGTGGCAAGACGCTCCTCGGGGCGCGTGTTGCTTGGACCTCTCTCCTGGAGGCGCTCAGTCAGACCGAGTGCTGACATGTGGCAAGACGCTCCTTGGGGCACGTCTTGCTGGGGCCTCTCTCCTGGAGGCGCTCAGTCAGACCCAGTGTTGACATGTGGCCTGACGCTCCTCGGGGCGCGTCCTGCTTGGGCTTCTCTCCTGGAGGCCCTCAGTTAGACCCATTGTTGACATGTGGCAAGACGCTCCTTGGGGCACGTCTTGCTTGGGCCTCTCTCCTGGAGGCGCTCAGTCAGACCGAGTAGTGACATGTGGCAAGACGCTCCTCGGGGTGCGTCTTGCTTGGACCTCTCTCCTGGAGGCGCTCAGTTAGACCAAGTAGTGACATGTCGCAAGACGCTCCTCGGGGCGCGTCTTGCTTGGGCCTCTCTCCTGGAGGCGCTCAGTCAGACCGAGTGCTGACATAAGGCAAGACGCTCCTCGGGGCGCGTCTTGCTTGGGCCTCTCTCCTGGAGGCGCTCAGTCAGACCGAGTGCTGACATGTGGCAAGAAGCTCCTCGGGGCGCGTGTTGCTTGGGCTTCTCTCCTGGAGGCCCTCAGTAAGACCCATTGTTGACATGTGGCAAGACGCTCCTCGGGGCGCATCTAGCTTGGGCCTCTCTCCAGAAGGCCCTCAATCAGACCCAGTGTTGACACGTGGCAAGACGCTCCTCGGGGCGCGTCTTGCTTGGGCCTCTCTCCTGGAGGCGCTCAGTCAGACTGAGTAGTGACATGTGGCCTGACGCTCCTCGGGGCGCGTGTTGCTTGTGCCTCTCTCCTGGAGGCGCTCAGTAAGACCAAGTGCTGACATGTGGAAAGACGCTCCTCGGGGCGCGTCTTGCTTGGGCCTCTCTCCTGGAGGCCGTCTGTCAGACCCAGTGTTGACATGTGGCAAGACGCTCCTCCGGGCGCATCTTGCTTGGGCCTCTCTCCTGGAGGCCCTCAGTCAGACCCATTGTTGACATGTGGCAAGACGCTCCTCAGGGCGCGTCTTGCTTGGGCCTTTCTCCTGGAGGCGCTCAGTCAGACCGAGTGCTGACATGTGGCAAGACGCTCCTCGGGGCGCGTCTTGCTTGGGCCTCTCTCCTGGAGGCGCTCAGTCAGACTGAGTAGTGACATGTGGCCTCACGCTCCCCGGGGCGCGTCTTGCTTGGGCCTCTCTCCTGGAGGCGCTCAGTCAGACCCAGTGGTGACATGTGGCAAGACACTCCTCGGGGCGCGTCTTGCTTGGGCCTCTCTCCTGGAGGCCCTCAGTCAGACCCAGTGTTGACATGTGTCAAGACGCTCCTCGGGGCGCGTCTTGCTTGGGCCTCTCTCCTGGAGGCCCTCAGTAAGACCCATTGTTGACATGTGGCAAGACGCTCCTCAGGCCGCGTCTTGCTTGGGATTCTCTCCTGGAGGCGCTCAGACAGACCCAGTGTTGACATGTGACAAGACGCTCCTCGTGGTGCGTCTTGCTTGGGCCTCTCTCCTGGAGGCGCTCAGTCAGAACCAGAGGTGACATGTGGCAAGACGCTCCTCGGGGCGCGTCTTGCTTGGGCCTCTCTCCTGGAGGCCCTCTGTCAGACCCAGTGTTGACATGTGGCAAGACGCTCCTCCGGGCGCATTTTGCTTGGGCCTCTCTCCTGGAGGCCCTCAGTCAGACACATTGTTGACATGTGGCAAGACGCTCCTCGGAAGCCCAAGCAAGACGCGCCCCGTGGAGCGTCTTGCCACATGTCAACAATGGGTCTTACAGAGGGCCTCCAGGAGAGAAGCCCAAGCAAGACGCGCCCCGAGGAGCGTCTTGCCACATGTCAACAATGGGTCTGACTGAGGGCCTCCAGGAGAGAAGCCCAAGCAACACGCGGCCCGAGGAGCGTCTTGCCACATGTCAGCACTCGGTCTGACTGAGCGCCTCCAGGAGAGAGGCCAAAGCAAGACGCGCCCCGAGGAGCGTCTTGACACATGTCAACACTGGGTCTGACAGAGGGCCTCCATGAGAGAGGCCCAAGCAAGATGCGCCCCGAGGAGTGTCTTGCCACATGTCAACACTGGTTCTGACAGAGGGCCTCCAGGAGAGAGGCCCAAGCAAGACGCGCCCCAAGAAGTGTCTTGCCACATGTCACCACTTGGTCTGACTGAGCGCCTCCAGGAGAGAGGCCCAAGCAACACGCGCCCCGAGGAGCGTCAGACCACATGTCACTACAAATTCTGACTGAGCGCCTCCAGGAGAGAGGCCCAAGCAAGACGCGCCCCGAGGAGCGTCTTGCCACGTGTCAACACTGGGTCTGATTGAGGGCCTTCTGGAGAGAGGCCCAAGCAAGATGCGCCCCGAGGAGCGTCTTGCCACATGTCACCACTTGGTCTGACTGAGCGCCTCCAGGAGAGAGGCCCAAGCAACACGCGCCCCGAGGAGCGTCAGGCCACATGTCACTACTCAGTCTGACTGAGCGCCTCCAGGAGAGAGGCCCAAGCAAGACGCGCCCCGAGGAGCGTCTTGCCACATGTCAACAATGGGTCTGACGGAGGGCCTCCATGAAAGAGGCCCAAGCAAGACGCGCCCCGAGGAGTGTCTTGCCAAATGTCAACACTGGGTCTGACTGAGCGCCTCAGGGAGAGAGGTCCAAGCAAGACGCGCCCCGAGGAGCGTCTTGCCACATGTCAACAATGGTTCTTACTGAGGGCCTCCAGGAGAGAAGCCCAAGCAAGACGCACCCCGAGGAGCTTCTTGCCACATGTCAGCACTCGGTCTGACTGAGCGCCTCCAGGAGAGAGGCCGTCGACAGTCGATGCGAGACACCAACATAACGTTAGACCGCGACCCTCATGCCAGTTTTCTGTAGTACTGGTTGTAGTTTCTGGTGCACACTCGAAACGCCATTACGATCACAATTACGTTTATTAATAAATCCAGTGTTGTAGCGACTGCAGCCAGCGCCGTCGCGTAACTTGTGTCGGTGTTATCTCTCGATACTTTCATTCGTATCCGAGCGTATGCAGAATCTACGCATCTGGTGAAGTTGCTTGTCACTAGCTTGCGCACATTTGATATGGCACTTTGCGCGAGACTCGCACAACCTGCAGTGGCGACCGTCGCGTCAGTGCAAAGTTTTTCCGATATATCGCTCGCAACATCGTTTGTCATTTGCTCTACACTGCGCACACTGGCCGCGAGGTCGCGGAGAGGGTCTTCGTTACGAGTTGTGTAATATCCGCTGACTTGCCGATTCTATTCTGGTGGCGCTGACCCAAACGAGAACGCTTTTAAGGCGCATGTCGTGGTAACTCTGGTAGCGCCGTGGTTGACGAGGACGATCATCTTTAGCAATAGTTCATCTCGAAGCACAACGATGGTGAGGGCGACGGGTTGGCCGGTTCCGCCTTCAGGCCACTCGGTTGCCGCTAGATTGCCCAATGCCAAACACGCAGACGAACCCTGTACACACTCAATGACACGTGTGCGATCGTTGATTTCTGCTAGTACGTTTGCTAGTTCTAAGTGCTTCCACGGATCGGGCGTGGGCACGCGCTTGTTTTAGAGGCGTTTTCGCGCAGCCTCTACCCTGCACGACCGCTCGTGGCCGCACTAGCTATATTTATCTTTATTTGTTTCACACACACACACACACACACACACACACACACACACGCACACACACACACACACACACACACATACACACACACACACACACACACACACACACACACATACACACACACACACACACACACACACACACACACACACACACACACACACACACACGCACGCACACACACACACACACACACACACACAGGCCACATGTCAACACTGGGTCTGTCTGAGCGCCTCCAGGAGAGAATCCCAAGCAAGACGCGCCCCGAGGAGCGTCTTGCCACATGTCAACAATGGGTCTGACTGAGGGCCTCCAGGAGAGAGGCCCAAGCAAGACGCGCCCCGAGGAGCGTCTTGACACATGTCAACACTGGGTCTGACTGAGGGCCTCCAGGAGAGAGGCCCAAGCAAGACGCGCCCCGAGGAGTGTCTTGCCACATGTCACCACTCGGTCTGACTGAGCGCCTCCAGGAGAGAGGCCCAAGCAAGACGCGCCCCGAGGAGCGTCTTGCCACATGTCACTACTCGGTCTGACTGAGCGCCTCCAGGAGAGAGGTCCAAGCAACACGCGCCCCGAGGAGCGTCTTGCCACATGTCAACACTGGGTCTGACTGAGTGCCTCCATGAGAGAAGCCCCAGCAAGACGCGCCCCGAGGAGCGTCTTGCCACATGTCACTACTCGGTCTGACTGAGCGCCTCCAGGAGAGAGGCCCAAGCAAGACGTGCCCCGAGGAGCGTCTTGCCACATGTCAACAATGGGTCTGACTGAGGGCCTCCAGGAGAGAAGCCCAAGCAAGAAGCGCCCCGAGGAGCGTCTTGCCACATGTCAACACTGGGTCTGACTGAGCGCCTCCAGGAGAGAGGCCCAAGCAAGACACGCCCCGAGGAGCGTCTTGACACATGTCAACACTGGGTCTGACTGAGGGCCTCCATGAGAGAAGCCCAAGCAAGACGCGCCCCGAGGAGCGTCTTGCCACATGTCAGCACTGGGTCTGACTGAGCCCCCCCAGGAGAGAGGCCCCAGCAAGACGCGCCCCGAGGAGCGTCTTGCCTTATGTCAGCACTCGGTCTGACTGAGCGCCTCCAGGAGAGAGGCCCAAGCAAGACGCGCCCCGAGGAGCGTCTTGCCACATGTCAACAATGGGTCTGACTGAGGGCCTCCAGGAGAGAGGCCCAAGCAAGAAACGCCCGAGGAGCGTCTTGACACATGTCAACACTGGGTCTGACTGAGCGCCTCCAGGAGAGAGGCCCCAGCAAGACGCGCCCCGAGGAGCGTCTTGCCACATGTCACTACTCGGTCTGACTGAGCGCCTCCAGGAGAGAGGTCCAAGCAACACGCGCCCCGAGGAGCGTCTTGCCACATGTCAACACTGGGTCTGACTGAGTGCCTCCATGAGAGAAGCCCCAGCAAGACGCGCCCCGAGGAGCGTCTTGCCACATGTCACTACTCGGTCTGACTGAGCGCCTCCAGGAGAGAGGCCCAAGCAAGACGTGCCCCGAGAGCGTCTTGCCACATGTCAACAATGGGTCTGACTGAGGGCCTCCAGGAGAGAAGCCCAAGCAAGAAGCGCCCCGAGGAGCGTCTTGCCACATGTCAACACTGGGTCTGACTGAGCGCCTCCAGGAGAGAGGCCCAAGCAAGACACGCCCCGAGGAGCGTCTTGACACATGTCAACACTGGGTCTGACTGAGGGCCTCCATGAGAGAAGCCCAAGCAAGACGCGCCCCGAGGAGAGTCTTGCCACATGTCAACACTGGGTCTGACAGAGGGCATCCAGGAGAGAGGCCCAAGCAATACGCGCCCCGAGGAGCGTCTTGCCACATGTCAACAATGGGTCTGACTGAGGGCCTCCAGGAGGGAAGCCAAAGCAAGACGCGCCCCGAGGAGCTTCTTTCCACATGTCAACAATGGGTCTTACTGTGGGCCTCCATGAGAGAAGCCCAAGCAAGACGCGCCCCGAGGAGTGTCTCTTACCACATGTCAACACTGTGTCTGACTGAGCGCCTCCAGGAGAGAGGCCCAAGCAAGACGCGCCCCGAGGAGCGTCTTGCCACGTGTCAACACTGGGTCTGACTTAGCGCCTCCAGGAGAGAGGCCCAAGCAAGATGCGCCCCGAGGAGCGTCTTGCCACGTGTCACCACTGGGTCTGACTGAGCTCCTCCAGGAGAGAGGCCCAAGCAAGACGCGCCCAGAGGAGCGTCTTGCCACGTGTCACCACTGGGTCTGATTGAGCACCTCCAGGAGAGAGGCCCCAGCAAGACGCGCCCCGAGGAGCGTCTTGCCTTATGTCAGCACTCGGTCTGACTGAGCGCCTCCAGGAGAGAGGCCCAAGCAAGACGCGCCCCGAGGAGCGTCTTGCCACATTTCACTACTCGGTCTGACTGAGCGCCTCCAGGAGAGAGGCCCAAGCAAGACGTGCCCCGAGGAGCTTCTTGCCACATGTCAACAATGGGTCTGACTGAGGGCCTCCAGGAGAGAGGCCCAAGCAAGACACGCCCCGAGGAGCGTCTTGACACATGTCAACAATGGGTCGGACTGAGGGCCTCCATGAGAGAAGCCCAAGCAAGACGCGCCCCGAGGAGAGTCTTGCCACATGTCAACACTCGGTCTGACAGAGGGCAGTCAGGAGAGAGGCCCAAGCAATACGCGCCCCGAGTCACCACTTGCTCTCACTGCCATTAAAGCGGCTGTACCCACACGTACAAAACCCAAGAAAAAAAATTATCTCGCTGTCTGTACTGGGTGTACTCTCAGTAGTCGCAGTTGCTCAGGCCATGGTGGTACGCTCACATAACGCCTCTGAGATACGTCCCATCACACCACCTCCTAGACTACTCGCGAAGGAGTATTCAACACCCCCTTTGTACGAAGACAACCATTATAACGAGCACAGCACATTGCTTGCCGCACGCGATGACAACATACAGGAGACAACGCTACCACCTGTCGTGAGAACAATGGATTCGAGTGACAACGATCGCGACTATGACGAGCACATTACACCACCCTCTGTGCACGAAGACCAGGTGCAGGAGACAACGCTACCACCTGTCGTGAGAAACAAGAGTTTGGTTAACAATGATCATCGTCGTGTCCCATTGTAAATGGGCTCGCCATCGCACACATCGTACATGTGTGTTAACCCACCTGTATGCGACAGACTTTGTGTGTTGCATGACATCGAGATGTATTGACGTCTGTGTCAATACAGGACTCTCTATAAGCCGGGAGCTGGACGCTAACGACCCGTGCATGCGCCACACAAAAGGTATCGTACATGTGTTAACCCACCTGTATACGACAGACTTTGTGTGTTGCATGACATCGAGATGTATTGACGTCTGTGTCAATACAGGACTCTATAAGCTGGGAGCTGGACGCTAACGACCCGTGCATGCGCCACACAAAAGGTAACTCGACTAACTACAAAACGCATATTGTGATGTAGAACGTTGGCTCGACTGTTTGAATCAGCTGCAGCTGCGGTTTACTCACGAAGTGAATCGCACGCTTGTTAGAAGTACATTCGGAGCACTTAAAAAATACATCGCTCTCATCGAGTTCCGTCTCAGCGTTCACCGGCTGATGGGCAAGAGCGTGACATGGGATCGCCAGGAACTTACTTAAGGACTATCATCTCATTTGGCATTTACTCACGGACCCAAGAAACCAGTTTCGAAAAATGGTCGAGAATTATAACTTGTCTAATAGCAACTGGAAGATATGTTGCGTCATAAGCCTCTGATGGTTCACAAGGTGCACGGTCCACTCGAAATCCTAATGCTGTATTTGTAGTACATACACTAAGTCTTCTCTGTTGATGTCAGACTAGAGTTTTATTAGAGTTTTATTTTGCAACAATGGGATTCGAGCAATTGATGTGTATATTTTTAATAGTGCACAACGCTACTATTCCTAGGCTGAATGTATGACATGGCTCTTATGTATCATTATGTATCGTTTACATTAAGTACTAATTTAAATAAAGTCCCTCTGTCCTCAGTGCTAGGTTGTGGGTTTAAGTGGCAAGACGCTCCTCGGGGCGCGTATTGCTTGGGCCTCTCTCCTGGATGCCCTCTGTCAGACCGAGTGTTGACATGTGGCAAGACGCTCCTCGGGGCGCGTCTTGCTTGGGCTTCTCTCCTGGAGGCCCTCAGTCAGACCCAATGTTGACATGTGGCAAGACGCTCCTCGGGGCACGTCTTGCTTGGGCCTCTCTCCTGGAGGCGCTCTAACAGACCGAGTAGTGACATGTGGCAAGACGCTGCTCGGGGCGCGTCTTGCTTGGGCTTCTCTCATGGAGGCACTCAGTCAGACCCAGTGTTGACATGTGGCAAGACGCTCCTCGGGGCGCGTCTTGCTTGGACCTCTCTCCCTGAGGCGCTTAGTAAGACCGAGTAGTGACATGTGGCAAGACGCTCCTCGGGGCGCGTCTTGCTTGGGCCTCTCACCTGGAGGCGCTCAGTCAGACCGAGTGCTGACATGTTGCAAGACGCTCCTCCGGGCGCGTCTTGCTTGGGCCTCTCTCCTGGAGGCGCTCAGTCAGACCCAGTGTTGACACGTGGCAAGACGCTCCTCGGGGCGCGTCTTGCTTGGGCCTCTCTCCTGGAGGCGCTCAGTCAGACCCAGTGTTGGCATGTGGCAAGACACTCCTCGGGGCGCGTCTTGGTTGGGCCTCTCTCCTGGAGGCGCTCATTCAGACCCAGTGGTGACATGTGGCAAGACGCTCCTCGGGGCGCGTATTGCTTGGGCCTCTCTCCTGAATGCCCTCTGTCAGACCGATTGTTGACATGTGGCAAGACTCTCCTCGGGGCGCGTCTTGCTTGGGCTTCTCTCATGGAGTTCCTCAGTCTGACCCAGTGTTGACTTGTGGCAAGACGCTCCTCTGGGCGCGTCTTGCTTGGGCTTTTCTCCTGGAGGCCCTCAGTCAGACCCATTGTTTACATGTGGCAAGACGCTCCTCGGGGCACGTCTTGCTTGGGCCTCTCTCCTGGAGGCGCTCAGTCAGACCGAGTAGTGACATGTGGCAAGATGCTCCTCGGGGCGCGTCTTGCTTGGACCTCCCTCCTGGAGGCGCTCAGTCAGACCGAGTAGTGACATTTGGCAAGACGCTCCTCGGGGCGCGTCTTGCTTGGACCTCTCTCCTGGAGGCGCTCAGTTAGACCGAGTAGTGACATGTGGCAAGACGCTCCTCGGGGCACCTCTTGCTTGGGCCTCTCTAATGGAGGCGCTCAGTCAGACCGAGTGCTGACATAAAGCAAGACGCTCCTTGGGGCGCGTCTTGCTGGGGCCTCTCTCCAGAAGGCCCTCAGTCAGACCGAGTAGTGACATTTGGCAAGACGCTCCTCGGGGCGCGTCTTGCTTGGGCTTCTCTCCTGGAGGCGCTCAGACAGACCCAGTGTTGACATGTGACAAGAGGCTCCTTGGGGCACGTCTTGCTTGGGCCTCTCTCCTGGAGGCGCTCAGTCGGAACCAGAGGTGACATGTGGCAAGACGCTCCTCGGGGCGCGTCTTGCTTGGGCCTCTCTCCTGGAGGCCCTCTGTCAGACCCAGTGTTGACATGTGGCAAGACGCTCCTCCGGGCGCATCTTGCTTGGGCCTCTCTCCTGGAGGCCCTCAGTCAGACCCATTGTTGAAATGTGGCAAGACGCTCCTCGGGGCGCGTCTTGCTTGGGCCTCTCTCCTGGAGGCGCTCAGTCAGACCGAGTGCTGACATAAGGCAAGACGCTCCTCGGGGCGCGTCTTGCTGGGGCCTCTCTCCTGGAGGCGCTCAGTCAGACCCAGTGCTGAAATGTGGCAAGACGCTCCTCGGGGCGCGTCTTGCTTGGGCCTCTCTCCTGGAGGCGCTCAGTCAGACCCAGTGTTGACATGTGGCAAGACGCTCCTCGGGGCGCGTCTTGCTTGGGCCTCTCTCCTGGAGGCGCTCAGTCAGACCCAGTGTTGACATGTGGCAAGACACTCCTCTGGGCGCGTCTTGCTTGGGCCTCTCTACGCTCCTCGGGGCGCGTCTTGCTGGGGCCTCTCTCCTGGAGGTGCTCAATCAGACCCAGTGGTGACACGTGGCAAGACGCTCCTCTGGGCGCGTCTTGCTTGGGCCTCTCTCCTGGAGGAGCTCAGTCAGACTCAGTGATGACACGTGGCAAGACGCTCCTCGAGGCGCATCTTGCTTGGGCCTCTCTCCTGGAGGCGCTAAGTCAGACCCAGTGTTGACACGTGGCTAGACGCTCCTCGGGGCGCGTCTTGCTTGGGCCTCTCTCCTGGAGGCGCTCAGTCAGACACAGTGTTGACATGTGGCAAGACACTCCTCGGGGCGCGTCTTGCTTGGGCTTCTCTCATGGAGGCCCTCAGTAAGACCCATTGTTGACATGTGGAAAGAAGCTCCTCGGGGCGCGTCTTGCTTTGGCTTCTCTCCTGGAGGCCCTCAGTCAGACCCATTGTTGACATGTGGCAAGACGCTCCTCGGGGCGCGTATTGCTTGGGCCTCTCTCCTGGATGCCCTCTGTCAGACCCAGTGTTGACATGTGGCAAGACTCTCCTTGGGGCGCGTCTTTCTTGGGCTTCTCTCATGGAGGCCCTCAGTCAGACCCAGTATTGACATGTGTCAAGACGCTCCTCGGGGCGTGTCTTGCTTGGGCCTCTCTCCTGGAGGCCCTCAGTCAGACCCATTGTTGACATGTGGCAAGACGCTCCTCGGGGCACGTGTTGCTTGGACCTCTCTCCTAGAGGCGCTCAGTCAGACCGAGTAGTGACATGTGGCAAGACGCTCCTCGGGGTATGTCTTGCTTGGGCCTCTCTCCTGGAGGCGCTCAATTAGACCCAGTGTTGACATGTGGCAAGATGCTCCTCGGGGCGCGTCTTGGTTGGGCTTCTCTCCTGGAGGCCCTCAGTGAGACCCATTGTTGACATGTGGCAAGAAGCTCCTCGGGGCGCTTCTTGCTTGGGCCTCTCTCCTGGAGGTGCTCAGTCAGACCGAGTGCTGACATGTGGCAAGACGCTCCTCGGGGCGCGTCTTGCTGGGGCCTCTCTCCTGGAGGCGCTCAGTCAGACCCAGTGTTGACATGTGGCCTGACGCTCCTCGGGGCGCGTCTTGCTTGGGCTTCTCTCCTGGAGGCCCTCAGTCAGACCCATTGTTGACATGTGGCAAGACGCTCCTCGGGGCACGTCTTGCTTGGGCCTCTCTCCTGGAGGCACTCAGTCAGACCGAGTAGTGACATGTGGCAAGACGCTCCTCGGGGTGCGTCTTGCTTGGACCTCTCTCCTGGAGGCGCTCAGTTAGACCGAGTAGTGACATGTCGCAAGACGCTCCTCGGGGCGCGTCTTGCTTGGGCGTCTCTCCTGGAGGCGCTCAGTCAGACCGAGTGCTGACATAAGGCAAGACGCTCCTCGGGGCGCGTCTTGCTTGGGCCTCTCTCCTGGAGCCGCTCAGTCAGACCCAGTGTTGACATGTGGCAAGACACTCCTCGGGGCGCGTCTTGCTTGGGCCTCTCTCATGGAGGCCCTCTGTCAGACCCAGTGTTGACATGTGTCAAGACGCTCCTCGGGGCGCGTCTTGCTTTGGCCTCTCTCCTGGAGTCGCTCAGTCAGACCGAGTGCTGACATGTGGCAAGAAGCTCCTCGGGGCGCGTGTTGGTTGGGCTTCTCTCCTGGAGGCCCTCAGTAAGACCCATTGTTGACATGTGGCAAGACGCTCCTCGGGGCGCGTCTTGCTTGGGCCTCTCTCCAGAAGGCCCTCAATCAGACCCAGTGTTGACACGTGGCAAGACGCTCCTCGGGGCGCGTCTTGCTTGGGCCTCTCTCCTGGAGGCACTCAGTCAGACCCATTGTTGACATGTTGCAAGACGCTCCTTTGGGCGCGTCTTGCTTGGGCCTCTCTCCTGGAGGCGCTCAGTCAGACCGAGTGCTGACATGTGGAAAGACGCTCCTCGGGGCGCGTCTTGCTTGGGCCTCTCTCCTGGAGGCCCTCTGTCAGACCCAGTGTTGACATGTGGCAAGACGCTCCTCCGGGCACATCTTGCTTGGGCCTCTCTCCTGGAGGCCCTCAGTCAGACCCATTGTTGACATGTGGCAAGACGCTCCTCAGGGCGCGTCTTGCTTGGGCCTTTCTCCTGGAGGCGCTCAGTCAGACCGAGTGCTGACATGTGGCAAGACGCTCCTCGGGGCGCGTCTTGCTTGGGCCTCTCTCCTGGAGGCGCTCAGTCAGACTGAGTAGTGACATGTGGCCTGACGCTCCCCGGGGCGCATCTTGCTTGGGCCTCTCTCCTGGAGGTGCTCAGTCAGACCCAGTGGTGACATGTGGCAAGACACTCCTCGGGGCGCGTCTTGCTTGGGCCTCTCTCCTGGAGGCCCTCAGTCATACCCAGTGTTGACATGTGTCAAGACGCTCCTCGGGGCGCGTCTTGCTTGGGCCTCTCTCCTGGAGGCCCTCAGTCAGACCCATTGTTGACATGTGGCAAGACGCTCCTCGGGGCGTGTCTTGCTTGGGCTTCTCTCCTGGAGGTGCTCAGACAGACCCAGTGCTGAC
Organism: Nothobranchius furzeri; assembly: GCF_043380555.1. Classification (NCBI taxonomy): domain Eukaryota; kingdom Metazoa; phylum Chordata; class Actinopteri; order Cyprinodontiformes; family Nothobranchiidae; genus Nothobranchius; species Nothobranchius furzeri. The sequence goes on from NC_091741.1 coordinate 171,534, forward strand.
ATGTGACAAGACGCTCCTCGGGGCGCGTCTTGCTTGGGCCTCTCTCCTGGAGGCGCTCAGTCAGAACCAGAGGTGACATGTGGCATGACGCTCCTCGGGGCGCGTCTTGCTTGGGCCTCTCTCCTGGAGGCCCTCAGTCATACCCAGTGTTGACATGTGTCAAGACGCTCCTCGGGGAGCGTCTTGCTTGGGCCTCTCTCCTGGAGGCCCTCAGTCAGACCCATTGTTGACATGTGGCAAGACGCTCCTCGGGGCGCGTCTTGCTTGGGCTTCTCTCCTGGAGGCCCTCTGTCAGACCCAGTGTTGACATGTGGCAAGAAGCTCCTCAGGGCGCGTCTTGCTTGGGCCTCTCTCCTGGAGGCGCTCAGTCAGACCCAGTGTTGACATGTGGCAAGACGCTCCTCGGGGCGCGTCTTGCTTGGGCCTCTCTCCTGGAGGCGCTCAGTCAGACCCAGTGTTGACATGTGGCAAGACGCTCCTCGGGGCGCGTCTTACTTGGGCCTCTCTCCTGGAGGCGCTCAGTCAGACCCAGTGTTGGCATGTGGCAAGACACTCCTCGGGGCGCGTCTTGGTTGAGCCTCTCTCCTGGAGGCGCTCATTCATACCCAGTGGTGACATGTGGCAAGACGCTCCTCGGGGCGCGTATTGCTTCGGCCTCTCTCCTGAATGCCCTCTGTCAGACCGAGTGTTGACATGTGGCAAGACTCTCCTCGGGGCGCGTCTTGCTTGGGCTTCTCTCATGGAGGCCCTCAGTCCGACCCAGTGTTGACATGTGTCAAGACGCTCCTCGGGGCGTGTCTTGCTTGGGCCTCTCTCCTGGAGGCGCTCAGTCAGACCCAGTGTTGACATGTGGCAATACGCTCCTCTGGGCGCGTCTTGCTTGGGCTTCTCTCCTGGAGGCCCTCAGTCAGACCCATTGTTGACATGTGGCAAGACGCTTCTCGGGGCACGTCTTGCTTGGGCCTCTCTCCTGGAGGCGCTCAGTCAGACCGAGTAGTGACATGTGGCAAGACGCTCCTCGGGGCGCGTCTTGCTTGGACCTCCCTCCTGGAGGCGCTCAGTCAGACCGAGTAGTGACATTTGGCAAGACGCTCCTCGGGGCGCGTCTTGCTTGGGCCTCTCTCCTGGAGGCGCTCATTCAGACCGAGTGCTGACATAAGGCAAGACGCTCCTCGGGGTGCGTCTTGCTGGGGCCTCTCTACTGGAGGTGCTCAATCAGACCCAGTGGTTACACGTGGCAAGACGCTCCTCTGGGCGCGTCTTGCTTGGGCCTCTCTCCTGGAGGAGCTCAGTCAGACCCAGTGGTGACACGTGGCAAGACGCTCCTCGGGGCGCATCTTGCTTGGGACTCTCTCCTGGAGGCGCTAAGTCAGACCCAGTGTTGACACGTGGCAAGACGCTCCTCGGGGCGCGTCTTGCTTGGGCCTCTCTCCTGGAGGTACTCAGTCAGACACAGTGTTGACATGTGGCAAGACACTCCTCGGGGCGCGTCTTGCTTGGGCTTCTCTCATGGAGGCCCTCAGTAAGACCCATTGTTGACTTGCCACATGTCACCTCTGGTTCTGACTGAGCGCCTCCAGCAGAGAGGCCCAAGCAAGACGCGCCCCGAGGAGCGTCTTGTCACATGTCAACACTGGGTCTGTCTGAGCGCCTCCAGGAGAGAAGCCCAAGCAAGACGCGCCCCGAGGAGCGTCTTGCCACATGTCAACAATGGGTCTGACTGAGGGCCTCCAGGAGAGAGGCCCGAGCAAGACGCGCCCCGAGGAGCGTCTTGACACATGTCAACACTGGGTATAACTGAGGGCCTCCAGGAGAGAGGCCCAAGCAAGACGCGCCCCGAGGAGTGTCTTGCCACATGTCACCACTGGGTCTGACTGAGCGCCTCCAGGAGAGAGGCCCAAGCAAGACGTGCCCCGGGGAGCGTCAGGCCACATGTCACTACTCAGTCTGACTGAGCGCCTCCAGGAGAGAGGCCCAAGCAAGACGCGCCCCGAGGAGCGTCTTGCCACATGTCAGCACTCGGTCTGACTGAGCGCCTCCAGGAGAAAGGCCCAAGCAAGACGCGCCCTGAGGAGCGTCTTGCCACATGTCAACAATGGGTCTGACTGAGGGCCTCCAGGAGAGAGGCCCAAGCAAGATGCGCCCGGAGGAGCGTCTTGCCACATGTCAACACTGGGTCTGACAGAGGGCCTCCAGGAGAGAGGCCCAAGCAAGAGGCGCCCCGAGGAGCGTCTTTCCACATGTCAGCACTCGGTCTGACTGAGCGCCTCCAGGAGAGAGGCCCAAGCAAGACGCGCCCAAAGGAGCGTCTTGCAACATGTCAACAATGGGTCTGACTGAGCGCCTCCAGGAGAGAGGCCCAAGCAACACGCGCCCCGAGGAGCGTCAGGCCACATGTCACTACTCAGTCTGACTGAGCGCCTCCAGGAGAGAGGCCCAAGCAAGACGCGCCCCGAGGAGCGTCTTGCCACATGTCAACAATGGGTCTTACTGAGGGCCTCCAGGAGAGAAGCCCAAGCAACACGCACCCCGAGGAGCTTCTTGCCACATGTCAGCACTCGGTCTGACTGAGCGCCTCCAGGAGAGAGGCCCAAGCAAGACGCGCCCCGAGGAGTGTCTTGCCACATGTCAACACTGGGTCTGACTCAGCGCCTCCAGGAGAGAGGCCCAAGCAAGACGCGCCCCGAGGAGCGTCTTGCCACGTGTCAACACTGGGTCTGACTGAGCGCCTCCAGGAGAGAGGCCCAAGCAAGATGCGCCCCGAGGAGCGTCTTGCCACATGTCACCACTGGGTCTGACTGAGCGCCTCCAGGAGAGAGGCCCAAGCAAGACGCGCCCCGAGGAGCGTCTTGCCTTATGTCAGCACTCGGGCTGACTGAGCGCCTCCAGGAGAGAGGCCCAAGCAAGACGCGCCCCGAGGAGCGTCTTGCGACATGTCACTACTCGGTCTAACTGAGCGCCTCCAGGAGAGAGGTCCAAGCAAGACGCACCCCGAGGAGCGTCTTGCCACATGTCACTACTCGGTCTGACTGAGTGCCTCCAGGAGAGAGGCCCAAGCAAGACGTGCCCCGAGGAGCGTCTTGCCACATGTCAACAATGGGTCTGACTGAGGGCCTCCAGGAGAGAAGCCCAAGCAAGACGCGCCCCGAGGAGCGTCAGGCCACATGTCAACCCTGGGTCTGACTGAGCGCCTCCAGGAGAGAGGCCCCAGCAAGACGCGCCCCGAGGAGCGTCTTGCCACATGTCAGCACTCGGTCTGACTGAGCGCCTCCAGGAGAGAGGCCCAAGCAAGAAGCGCCCCGAGGAGCTTCTTGCCACATGTCAACAATGGGTCTCACTGAGGGCCTCCAGGAGAGAAGCCCAAGCAAGACGCGCCCCGAGGAGCGTCTTGCCACATGTCAACACTGGGTCTAATTGAGCGCCTCCAGGAGAGAGGCCCAAGCAAGACATACCCCGAGGAGCGTCTTGCCACATGTCACTACTCGGTCTGACTGAGCGCCTCCAGGAGAGAGGTCCAAGCAACACGTGCCCCGAGGAGCGTCTTGCCACATGTCAACAATGGGTCTGACTGAGGGCCTCCAGGAGAGAAGCCCAAGCAAGAAGCTCCCCGAGGAGCGTCTTGCCACATGTCAACACTGGGTCTGACTGAGCGCCTCCAGGAGAGAGGCCCAAGCAAGACACGCCCCGAGGAGCAACTTGACACATGTCAACACTGGGTCTGACTGATGGCCTCCATGAGAGAAGCCCAAGCAAGACGCGCCCCGAGGAGAGTCTTGCCACATGTCAACACTGGGTCTGACAGAGGGCATCCAGGAGAGAGGCCCAAGCAATACGCGCCCCGAGGAGCGTCTTGCCACATGTCAACAATGGGTCTGACTGAGGGCCTCCAGGAGAGAAGCCAAAGCAAGACGCGCCCCGAGGAGTGTCTTGCCACATGTCAACACTGTGTCTGACTGAGCGCCTCCAGGAGAGAGGCCCAAGCAAGACGCGCCCCGAGGAGCGTCTTGCCACGTGTCAACACTGGGTCTGACTTAGCGCCTCCAGGAGAGAGGCCCAAGCAAGATGCGCCTCGAGGAGCGTCTTGCCACGTGTCACCACTGGGTCTGACTGAGCTCCTCCAGGAGAGAGGCCCAAGCAAGACGCGCCCAGAGGAGCGTCTTGCCACTTGTCACCACTGGGTCTGATTGAGCACCTCCAGGAGAGAGGCCCCAGCAAGACGCGCCCCGAGGAGCGTCTTGCCTTATGTCAGCACTCGGTCTGACTGAGCGCCTCCAGGAGAGAGGCCCAAGCAAGACGTGCCCCGAGGAGCGTCTTGCCAAATGTCACTACTCGGTCTGACTGAGCGCCTCCAGGAGGGAGGTCCAAGCAAAACGCGCCCCGAGGAGCGTCTTGCCACATGTCACTACTCGGTCTGACTGAGCGCCTCCAGGAGAGAGGCCCAAGCAAGACGTGCCCCGAGGAGCGTCTTGCCACATGTCAACAATGGGTCTGACTGAGGGCCTCCAGGAGAGAAGCCCAAGCAAGACGCGCCCAGAGGAGCGTCTTGCCACATGTCAACACTGGGTCTGACTGAGCGCCTCCAGGAGAGAGGCCCAAGCAAGACACGCCCCGAGGAGCGTCTTGACACATGTCAACACTGGGTTGGACTGAGGGCCTCCATGAGAGAAGCCCAAGCAAGACGCGCCCCGAGGAGAGTCTTGCCACATGTCAACACTCAGTCTGACAGAGGGAATTCAGGAGAGAGGCCCAAGCAATGAGCGCCCCGAGGAGCGTCTTGCCTTATGTCAGCACTCGGTCTTACTGAGCGCCTCCAGGAGAGAGGCCCAAGCAAGACGCGCCCCGAGGAGTGTCTTGCCACATGTCAACAATGGGTCTGACTGAGGGCCTCCAGGAGAGAGCCCCAAGCAAGATGCGCCCGGAGGAGCGTCTTGCCACATGTCAACACTGGGTCTGACAGAGGGCCTCCAGGAGAGAGGCCCAAGCAAGACGCGCCCCGAGGAGCGTCTTGCCACATGTCACCTCTGGTTCTGACTGAGCGCCTCCAGGAGAGAGGCCCAAGCAAGACGCGCCCCGAGGAGCGTCTTGTCACATGTCAACACTGGGTCTGTCTGAGCGCCTCTAGGAGAGAAGCCCAAGCAAGACGCGCCCCGAGGAGTGTCTTGCCAAATGTCAGCACTCGGTCTGACTGAGCGCCTCCAGGAGAGAGGCCCAAGCAAGACGCGCCCCGAGGAGCGTCTTGCCACATGTCAACAATGGGTCTGACTGAGGGCCTCCAGGAGAGAAGCCCAAGCAACACGCGGCCCGAGGAGCGTCTTGCCACATGTCAGCACTCGGTCTGACTGAGCGCCTCCAGGAGAGAGGCCAAAGCAAGACGCGCCCCGAGGAGCGTCTTGACACATGTCAACACTGGGTCTGACAGAGGGCCTCCATGAGAGAGGCCCAAGCAAGACGCGCCCCGAGGAGTGTCTTGCCACATGTCAACACTGGGTCTGACAGAGGGCCTCCAGGAGAGAGGCCCAAGCAAGACGCGCCCCGAGAAGTGTCTTGCCACATGTCACCACTTGGTCTGACTGAGCGCCTCCAGGAGAGAGGCCCAAGCAAGACGCGCCCCGAGGAGCGTCAGACCGCATGTCACTACTCATTCTGACTGAGCGCCTCCAGGAGAGAGGCCCAAGCAAGACGCGCCCCGAGGAGCGTCTTGCCACGTGTAAACACTGGGTCTGATTGAGGGCCTTCTGGAGAGAGGCCCAAGCAAGACGCGCCCCGAGGAGCGTCTTGCCACATGTCACCACTTGGTCTGACTGAGCGCCTCCAGGAGAGAGGCCCAAGCAACACGCGCCCCGAGGAGCGTCAGGCCACATGTCTCTACTCAGTCTGACTGAGCGCCTCCAGGAGAGAGGCCCAAGCAAGACGCGCCCCGAGGAGCGTCTTGCCACATGTCAACAATGAGTCTTACTGAGGGCATCCAGGAGAGAAGCCCAAGCAAGACGCGCCCCGAGGAGCTTCTTGCCACATGTCAGCACTCGGTCTGACTGAGCGCCTCAATGAGAGAGGCCCAAGCAAGACGCGCCCCGAGGAGTGTCTTGCCACATGTCAACACTGGGTCCGACAGAGGGCCTCCAGGAGAGAGGCCCAAGCAAGACGCGCCCCGAGGAGTGTCTTGCCACATGTCACCACTTGGTCTGACTGAGCGCCTCCAGGAGAGAGGCCCAAGCAAGACGCGCCCCGAGGAGCATCTTGCCACGTGTCAACACTGGGTCTGATTGAGGGCCTTCTGGAGAGAGGCCCAAGCAAGACGCGCCCCGAGGAGCGTCTTGCCACATGTCAACAATGGTTCTTACTGAGGGCCTCCAGGTGAGAAGCCCAAGCAAGACGCGCCCCGAGGAGCTTCTTGCCACATGTCAGCACTCGGTCAGACTGAGCGCCTCCAGGAGAGAGGCCAAAGCAAGACGCCCCCCGAGGAGCGTCTTGACACATGTCAACACTGGGTCTGACAGAGGGCCTCCATGAGAGAGGCCCAAGCAAGACGCGCCCCGAGGAGTGTCTTGCCAAATGTCAACACTGGGTCTGACTGAGCGCCTCAGGGAGAGAGGTCCAAGCAAGACGCGCCCCGAGGAGCGTCTTGCCACATGTCACTACTCGGTCTGACTGAGCGCCTCAGGGAGAGAGGTCCAAGCAAGACGTGCCCCGAGGAGCGTCTTGCCACATGTCAACACTGGATCTGACTGAGTGCCTCCATGAGAGAAGCCCCAGCAAGACGCGCCCCGAGGAGCGTCTTGCCACATGTCACTACTCGGTCTGTTTGAGCGCCTCCAGGAGAGAGGCCCAAGCAAGACACGCCCCGAGGAGCGTCTTGACACATGTCAACACTGGGTCTGACTGAGGGCCTCCATGAGAGAAGCCCAAGCAAGACGCGCCCCGAGGAGCGTCTTGCCACATGTCAACACTGGGTCTGATTGAGGGCCTTCTGGAGAGAGGCCCAAGCAAGACGCGCCCCGAGGAGCGTCTTGCCACATGTATACAATGGGTCTTACTGAGGGCCTCCAGGAGAGAGGCCCAAGCAAGATGCGCCCGGAGGAGCGTTTTGCCACATGTCAACACTGGGTCTGACAGAGGGCCTCCAGGAGAGAGGCCCAAGCAAGACGCACCCCGAGGAGCGTCTTGCCACATGTAAACACTGGGTCTGACAGAGGGCCTCTATGAGAGAGGCCCAAGCAAGACGCGCCCCGAGGAGCGTCTTGCGACATGTCACTACTCGGTCTAACTGAGCGCCTCCAGGAGAGAGGCCCAAGCAAGACGCGCCCCGTGGAGCGTCTTGCCACATGTCACTACTCGGTCTGACTGAGCGCCTCAGGAGAGAGGCCCAAGCAAGACGTTCCCCGAGGAGCGTCTTGCCACATGTCAACAATGGGTCTGACTGAGGGCCTCCAGGAGAGAAGCCCAAGCAAGACGCGCCCCGTGGAGCGTCTTGCCACATGTCTCCTCTGGGTCTGACAGAGGGCCTCCAGGAGAGAGGCCCAAGCAAGACGCGCCCCGAGTAGTGTCTTGCCACATGTCACCACTTGGTCTGACTGAGCGCCTCCAGGAGAGAGGCCCAAGCAAGACGCTCCCCGAGGAGCGTCTTGTCACGTGTCAACACTGGGTCTGATTGAGGGCCTTCTGGAGAGAGGCCCAAGCAAGACGCGCCCCGAGGAGCGTCTTGCCACATGTCACCACTTGGTCTGACTGAGCGCCTCCAGGAGAGAGGCCCAAGCAACACGCGCCCCGAGGAGCGTCAGGCCACATGTCACTACTCAGTCTGAATGAGCGCCTCCAGGAGAGAGGCCCAAGCAAGACGCGCCCCGAGGAGTGTCTTGCCACATGTCAACACTGGGTCTGACAGAGGGCATTCAGGAGAGAGGCCGAAGCAATAAGCGCCCCGAGGAGCGTCTTGCCACATGTCACCACTGGGTCTGAATGAGCGCCTCCAGGAGAGAGGCCCAAGCAAGACGCGCCCCGAGGAGCGTCTTGCCACATGTCATCAATGAGTCTTACTGAGGGCCTCCAGGAGAGAAGCCCAAGCAAGATGCGCCCCGAGGAGCTTCTTGCCACATGTCAGCACTCGGTCTGACTGAGCGCCTCCATGAGAGAGGCCCAAGCAAGACGCGCCCCGAGGAGTGTCTTGCCACATGTCAACACTGGGTCTGACAGAGGGCATTCAGGAGAGAGGCCGAAGCAATAAGCGCCCCAAGGAGCGTCTTGCCACATGTCACCACTGGGTCTGAATGAGCGCCTCCAGGAGAGAGGCCCAAGCAAGAGGCGCCCCGAGGAGCGTCTTTCCACATGTCAGCACTCGGTCTGACTGAGCGCCTCCAGGAGAGAGGCCCAAGCAAGACGCGCCCAAAGGAGCGTCTTGCAACATGTCAACAATGGGTCTGACTGAGCGCCTCCAGGAGAGAGGCCCAAGCAACACGCGCCCCGAGGAGCGTCAGGCCACATGTCACTACTCAGTCTGACTGAGCGCCTCCAGGAGAGAGGCCCAAGCAAGACGCGCCCCGAGGAGCGTCTTGCCACGTGTCAACACTGGGTCTGATTGAGGGCCTTCTGGAGAGAGGCCCAAGCAAGACGCGCCCCGAGGAGCGTCTTGCCACATGTCAACAATGGGTCTTACTGAGGGCCTCCAGGAGAGAAGCCCAAGCAACACGCACCCCGAGGAGCTTCTTGCCACATGTCAGCACTCGGTCTGACTGAGCGCCTCCAGGAGAGAGGCCCAAGCAAGACGCGCCCCGAGGAGTGTCTTGCCACATGTCAACACTGGGTCTGACTGAGCGCCTCCAGGAGAGAGGCCCAAGCAAGACGCGCCCCGAGGAGCGTCTTGCCACGTGTCAACACTGGGTCTGACTGAGCGCCTCCAGGAGAGAGGCCCAAGCAAGATGCGCCCCGAGGAGCGTCTTGCCACATGTCACCACTGGGTCTGACTGAGCGCCTCCAGGAGAGAGGCCCAAGCAAGACGCGCCCCGAGGAGCGTCTTGCCTTATGTCAGCACTCGGGCTGACTGAGCGCCTCCAGGAGAGAGGCCCAAGCAAGACGCGCCCCGAGGAGCGTCTTGCGACATGTCACTACTCGGTCTAACTGAGCGCCTCCAGGAGAGAGGTCCAAGCAAGACGCACCCCGAGGAGCGTCTTGCCACATGTCACTACTCGGTCTGACTGAGTGCCTCCAGGAGAGAGGCCCAAGCAAGACGTGCCCCGAGGAGCGTCTTGCCACATGTCAACAATGGGTCTGACTGAGGGCCTCCAGGAGAGAAGCCCAAGCAAGACGCGCCCCGAGGAGCGTCAGGCCACATGTCAACACTGGGTCTGACTGAGCGCCTCCAGGAGAGAGGCCCCAGCAAGACGCGCCCCGAGGAGCGTCTTGCCACATGTCAGCACTCGGTCTGACTGAGCGCCTCCAGGAGAGAGGCCCAAGCAAGAAGCGCCCCGAGGAGCTTCTTGCCACATGTCAACAATGGGTCTCACTGAGGGCCTCCAGGAGAGAAGCCAAAGCAAGACGCGCCCCGAGGAGCGTCTTGCCACATGTCAACACTGGGTCTAATTGAGCGCCTCCAGGAGAGAGGCCCAAGCAAGACATACCCCGAGGAGCGTCTTGCCACATGTCACTGCTCGGTCTGACTGAGCGCCTCCAGGAGAGAGGTCCAAGCAACACGTGCCCCGAGGAGCGTCTTGCCACATGTCAACAATGGGTCTGACTGAGGGCCTCCAGGAGAGAAGCCCAAGCAAGAAGCGCCCCGAGGAGCGTCTTGCCACATGTCAACACTGGGTCTGACTGAGCGCCTCCAGGAGAGAGGCCCAAATCAAGACACGCCCCGAGGAGCGTCTTGACACATGTCAACACTGGGTCTGACTGAGGGCCTCCATGAGAGAAGCCCAAGCAAGACGCGCCCCGAGGAGAGTCTTGCCACATGTCAACACTGGGTCTGACAGAGGGCATCCAGGAGAGAGGCCCAAGCAATACGCGCCCCGAGGAGCGTCTTGCCACATGTCAACAATGGGTCTGACTGAGGGCCTCCAGGAGAGAAGCCAAAGCAAGACGCGCCCCGAGGAGTGTCTTGCCACATGTCAACACTGTGTCTGACTGAGCGCCTCCAGGAGAGAGGCCCAAGCAAGACGCGCCCCGAGGAGCGTCTTGCCACGTGTCAACACTGGGTCTGACTTAGCGCCTCCAGGAGAGAGGCCCAAGCAAGATGCGCCTCGAGGAGCGTCTTGCCACGTGTCACCACTGGGTCTGACTGAGCTCCTCCAGGAGAGAGGCCCAAGCAAGACGCGCCCAGAGGAGCGTCTTGCCACATGTCAACAATGGGTCTGACTGAGGGCCTCCAGGAGAGAAGCCCAAGCAACACGCGGCCCGAGGAGCGTCTTGCCACATGTCAGCACTCGGTCTGACTGAGCGCCTCCAGGAGAGAGGCCAAAGCAAGACGCGCCCCGAGGAGCGTCTTGACACATGTCAACACTGGGTCTGACAGAGGGCCTCCATGAGAGAGGCCCAAGCAAGACGCGCCCCGAGGAGTGTCTTGCCACATGTCAACACTGGGTCTGACAGAGGGCCTCCAGGAGAGAGGCCCAAGCAAGACGCGCCCCGAGAAGTGTCTTGCCACATGTCACCACTTGGTCTGACTGAGCGCCTCCAGGACAGAGGCCCAAGCAAGACGCGCCCCGAGGAGCGTCAGACCGCATGTCACTACTCATTCTGACTGAGCGCCTCCAGGAGAGAGGCCCAAGCAAGACGCGCCCCGAGGAGCGTCTTGCCACGTGTCAACACTGGGTCTGATTGAGGGCCTTCTGGAGAGAGGCCCAAGCAAGACGCGCCCCGAGGAGCGTCTTGCCACATGTCACCACTTGGTCTGACTGAGCGCCTCCAGGAGAGAGGCCCAAGCAACACGCGCCCCGAGGAGCGTCAGGCCACATGTCTCTACTCAGTCTGACTGAGCGCCTCCAGGAGAGAGGCCCAAGCAAGACGCGCCCCGAGGAGCGTCTTGCCACATGTCAACAATGAGTCTTACTGAGGCCATCCAGGAGAGAAGCCCAAGCAAGACGCGCCCCGAGGAGTGTCTTGCCACATGTCACCACTTGGTCTGACTGAGCGCCTCCAGGAGAGAGGCCCAAGCAAGACGCGCCCCGAGGAGCGTCTTGCCACGTGTCAACACTGGGTCTTATTGAGGGCCTTCTGGAGAGAGGCCCAAGCAAGACGCGCCCCGAGGAGCGTCTTGCCACATGTCAACAATGGTTCTTACTGAGGGCCTCCAGGTGAGAAGCCCAAGCAAGACGCGCCCCGAGGAGCTTCTTGCCACATGTCAGCACTCGGTCAGACTGAGCGCCTCCAGGAGAGAGGCCAAAGCAAGACGCCCCCCGAGGAGCGTCTTGACACATGTCAACACTGGGTCTGACAGAGGGCCTCCATGAGAGAGGCCCAAGCAAGACGCGCCCCGAGGAGTGTCTTGCCAAATGTCAACACTGGGTCTGACTGAGCGCCTCAGGGAGAGAGGTCCAAGCAAGACGCGCCCCGAGGAGCGTCTTGCCACATGTCACTACTCGGTCTGACTGAGCGCCTCAGGGAGAGAGGTCCAAGCAAGACGTGCCCCGAGGAGCGTCTTGCCACATGTCAACACTGGATCTGACTGAGTGCCTCCATGAGAGAAGCCCCAGCAAGACGCGCCCCGAGGAGCGTCTTGCCACATGTCACTACTCGGTCTGTTTGAGCGCCTCCAGGAGAGAGGCCCAAGCAAGACACGCCCCGAGGAGCGTCTTGACACATGTCAACACTGGGTCTGACTGAGGGCCTCCATGAGAGAAGCCCAAGCAAGACGCGCCCCGAGGAGCGTCTTGCCACATGTCAACACTGGGTCTGATTGAGGGCCTTCTGGAGAGAGGCCCAAGCAAGACGCGCCCCGAGGAGCGTCTTGCCACATGTATACAATGGGTCTTACTGAGGGCCTCCAGGAGAGAGGCCCAAGCAAGATGCGCCCGGAGGAGCGTTTTGCCACATGTCAACACTGGGTCTGACAGAGGGCCTGCAGGAGAGAGGCCCAAGCAAGACGCACCCCGAGGAGCGTCTTGCCACATGTAAACACTGGGTCTGACAGAGGGCCTCTATGAGAGAGGCCCAAGCAAGACGCGCCCCGAGGAGCGTCTTGCGACATGTCACTACTCGGTCTAACTGAGCGCCTCCAGGAGAGAGGTCCAAGCAAGACGCGCCCCGAGGAGCGTCTTGCCACATGTCACTACTCGGTCTGACTGAGCGCCTCCAGGAGAGAGGCCCAAGCAAGACGTGCCCCGAGGAGCGTCTTGCCACATGTCAACAATGGGTCTGACTGAGGGCCTCCAGGAGAGAAGCCCAAGCAAGACGCGCCCCGTGGAGCGTCTTGCCACATGTCTCCTCTGGGTCTGACAGAGGGCCTCCAGGAGAGAGGCCCAAGCAAGACGCGCCCCGAGAAGTGTCTTGCCACATGTCACCACTTGGTCTGACTGAGCGCCTCCAGGAGAGAGGCCCAAGCAACACGCGCCCCGAGGAGCGTCAGGCCACATGTCACTACTCAGTCTGACTGAGCGCCTCCAGGAGAGAGGCCCAAGCAAGACGCGCCCCGAGGAGCGTCTTGCCACATGTCATCAATGAGTCTTACTGAGGGCATCCAGGAGAGAAACCCAAGCAAGATGCGCCCCGAGGAGCTTCTTGCCACATGTCAGCACTCGGTCTGACTGAGCGCCTCCATGAGAGAGGCCCAAGCAAGACGCGCCCCGAGGAGTGTCTTGCCACATGTCAACACTGGGTCTGACAGAGGGCCTCCAGGAGAGAGGCCCAAGCAAGACGCGCCCCGAGGAGTGTCTTGCCACATGTCACCACTTGGTCTGACTGAGCGCCTCCAGGAGAGAGGCCCAAGCAAGACGCGCCCCGAGGAGCGTCTTGCCACATCTCAACAATGGTTCTTACTGAGGGCCTCCAGGTGAGAAGCCCAAGCAAGACTCGCCCCGAGGAGCTTCTTGCCACATGTCAGCACTCGGTCAGACTGAGCGCCTCCAGGAGAGAGGCCAAAGCAAGACGCCCCCCGAGGAGCGTCTTGACACATGTCAACACTGGGTCTGACAGAGGGCCTCCATGAGAGAGGCCCAAGCAAGACGCGCCCCGAGGAGTGTCTTGCCAAATGTCAAGACTGGGTCTGACTGAGCGCCTCAGGGAGAGAGGTCCAAGCAAGACGCGCCCCGAGGAGCGTCTTGCCACATGTCACTACTCGGTCTGACTGAGCGCCTCAGGGAGAGAGGTCCAAGCAAGACGTGCCCCGAGGAGCGTGTTGCCACATGTCAACACTGGATCTGACTGAGTGCCTCCATGAGAGAAGCCCCAGCAAGACGCGCCCCGAGGAGCGTCTTGCCACATGTCACTACTCGTTCTGTTTGAGCGCCTCCAGGAGAGAGGCCCAAGCAAGACACGCCCCGAGGAGCGTCTTGACACATGTCAACACTGGGTCTGACTGAGGGCCTCCATGAGAGAAGCCCAAGCAAGACGCGCCCCGAGGAGCGTCTTGCCACATGTCAACACTGGGTCTGATTGAGGGCCTTCTGGAGAGAGGCACAAGCAAGACGCGCCCCGAGGAGCGTCTTGCCACATGTATACAATGGGTCTTACTGAGGGCCTCCAGGAGAGAGGCCCAAGCAAGACGCGCCCCGAGGAGCGTCTTGCCACATGTCAACAATGGGTCTGACTGAGGGCCTCCAGGAGAGAAGCCCAAGCAAGACGCGCCCCGTGGAGCGTCTTGCCACATGTCAACACTGGGTCTTATTGAGGGCCTTCTGGAGAGAGGCCCAAGCAAGACGCGCCCCGAGGAGCGTCTTGCCACATGTCAACAATGGGTCTGACTGAGGGCCTCCAGGAGAGAAGCCCAAGCAAGACGCGCCCCGTGGAGCGTCTTGCCACATGTCAACACTGGGTCTGACTGAGCGCCTCCAGGAGAGAGGCCCAAGCAAGACGCGCCCCGAGGAGCGTCTTGCCACATGTCAACAATGGGTCTGACTGAGGGCCTCCAGGAGAGAAGCCCAAGCAAGACGCGCCCCGTGGAGCGTCTTGCCACATGTCAACACTGGGTCTTATTGAGGGCCTTCTGGAGAGAGGCCCAAGCAATACGCGCCCCGAGGAGCGTCTTGCCACATGTCAACAATGGGTCTTACTGAGGGCCTCCAGGAGAGAGGCCCAAGCAAGATGCGCCCGGAGGAGCGTCTTGCCACATGTCAACACTGGGTCTGACAGAGGGCCTCCAGGAGAGAGGCCCAAGCAAGACGCGCCCCGAGGAGCGTCTTGCCACATGTCACCTCTGGTTCTGACTGAGCGCCTCCAGGAGAGAGGCCCAAGCAAGACGCGCCCCGAGGAGCGTCTTGCCACATGTCAACAATGGGTCTGACTGAGGGCCTCCAGGAGAGAAGCCCCAGCAAGACGCGCCCCGTGGAGCGTCTTGACACATGTCAACACTGGGTCTGACAGAGGGCCTCCAGGAGAGGGGCCCAAGAAAGACGCGCCCCGAGGAGTGTCTTGCCACATGTCACCACTGGGTCTGACTGAGCGCCTCCAGGAGAGAGGCCCAGGCAAGACGCGCCCCGAGGAGCGTCAGGCCACATGTCACTACTCAGTCTGACTGAGCGCCTCCAGGAGAGAGGCCCAAGCAAGACGCGCCCCGAGGAGCGTCTTGCCACGTGTCAACACTGGGTCTGATTGAGGGCCTTCTGGAGAGAGGCCCAAGCAAGACGCACCACGAGGAGCGTCTTGCCACATGTCAACAATGGGTCTTACTGAGGGCCTCCAGGAGAGAAGCCCAAGCAAGACGCGCCCCGAGGAGCTTCTTGCCACATGTCAGCACTCGGTCTGACTGAGCGCCTCCATGAGAGAGGCCAAAGCAAGACGCGCCCCGAGGAGCGTCTTGACACATGTCAACACTGGGTCTGACAGAGGGCCTCCATGAGAGAGGCCCAAGCAAGACGCGCCCCGAGGAGTGTCTTGCCACATGTCAACACTGGGTCTGACAGAGGGCCTCCAGGAGAGAGGCCCAAGCAAGACGCGCCCCGAGGAGTGTCTTGCCACATGTCACCACTTGGTCTGACTGAGCGCCTCCAGGAGAGAGGCCCAAGCAAGACGCGCCCCGAGGAGTGTCTTGCCACATGTCACCACTTGGTCTGACTGAGCGCCTCCAGGAGAGAGGCCCAAGCAAGACGCGCCCCGAGGAGCTTCTTGCCACATGTCAGCACTCGGTCTGACTGAGCGCCTCCATGAGAGAGGCCAAAGCAAGACGCGCCCCGAGGAGCGTCTTGACACATGTCAACACTGGGTCTGACAGAGGGCCTCCATGAGAGAGGCCCAAGCAAGATGCGCCCGGAGGAGCGTTTTGCCACATGTCAACACTGGGTCTGACAGAGGGCCTCCAGGAGAGAGGCCCAAGCAAGACGCGCCCCGAGGAGTGTCTTGCCACATGTCACCACTTGGTCTGACTGAGCGCCTCCAGGAGAGAGGCCCAAGCAAGACGCGCCCCGAGGAGTGTCTTGCCACATGTCACCACTTGGTCTGACTGAGCGCCTCCAGGAGAGAGGCCCAAGCAAGACGCGCCCCGAGGAGCTTCTTGCCACATGTCAGCACTCGGTCTGACTGAGCGCCTCCATGAGAGAGGCCAAAGCAAGACGCGCCCCGAGGAGCGTCTTGACACATGTCAACACTGGGTCTGACAGAGGGCCTCCATGAGAGAGGCCCAAGCAAGATGCGCCCGGAGGAGCGTTTTGCCACATGTCAACACTGGGTCTGACAGAGGGCCTCCAGGAGAGAGGCCCAAGCAAGACGCACCCCGAGGATTGTCTTGCCACATGTTAACACTGGGTCTGACAGAGGGCCTCTATGAGAGAGGCCCAAGCAAGACGCGCCCCGAGGAGCGTCTTGCGACATGTCACTACTCGGTCTAACTGAGCGCCTCCAGGAGAGAGGTCCAAGCAAGACGCGCCCCGAGGAGCGTCTTGCCACATGTCACTACTCGGTCTGACTGAGCGCCTCCAGGAGAGAGGCCCAAGCAAGACGTGCCCCGAGGAGCGTCTTGCCACATGTCAACAATGGGTCTGACTGAGGGCCTCCAGGAGAGAAGCCCAAGCAAGACGCGCCCCGTGGAGCGTCTTGCCACATGTCTCCTCTGGGTCTGACAGAGGGCCTCCAGGAGAGAGGCCCAAGCAAGACGCGCCCCGAGAAGTGTCTTGCCACATGTCACCACTTGGTCTGACTGAGCGCCTCCAGGAGAGAGGCCCAAGCAACACGCGCCCCGAGGAGCGTCAGGCCACATGTCACTACTCAGTCTGACTGAGCGCCTCCAGGAGAGAGGCCCAAGCAAGACGCGCCCCGAGGAGCGTCTTGCCACATGTCATCAATGAGTCTTACTGAGGGCCTCCAGGAGAGAAACCCAAGCAAGATGCGCCCAGAGGAGCTTCTTGCCACATGTCAGCACTCGGTCTGACTGAGCGCCTCCATGAGAGAGGCCCAAGCAAGACGCGCCCCGAGGAGTGTCTTGCCACATGTCAACACTGGGTCTGACAGAGGGCCTCCAGGAGAGAGGCCCAAGCAAGACGCGCCCCGAGGAGTGTCTTGCCACATGTCACCACTTGGTCTGACTGAGCGCCTCCAGGAGAGAGGCCCAAGCAAGACGCGCCCCGAGGAGCGTCTTGCCACGTGTCAACACTGGGTCTGATTGAGGGCCTTCTGGAGAGAGGCCCAAGCAAGACGCGCCCCGAGGAGCGTCTTGCCACATCTCAACAATGGTTCTTACTGAGGGCCTCCAGGTGAGAAGCCCAAGCAAGACTCGCCCCGAGGAGCTTCTTGCCACATGTCAGCACTCGGTCAGACTGAGCGCCTCCAGGAGAGAGGCCAAAGCAAGACACCCCCCGAGGAGCGTCTTGACACATGTCAACACTGGGTCTGACAGAGGGCCTCCATGAGAGAGGCCCAAGCAAGACGCGCCCCGAGGAGTGTCTTGCCAAATGTCAACACTGGGTCTGACTGAGCGCCTCAGGGAGAGAGGTCCAAGCAAGACGCGCCCCGAGGAGCGTCTTGCCACATGTCACTACTCGGTCTGACTGAGCGCCTCAGGGAGAGAGGTCCAAGCAAGACGTGCCCCGAGGAGCGTGTTGCCACATGTCAACACTGGATCTGACTGAGTGCCTCCATGAGAGAAGCCCCAGCAAGACGCGCCCCGAGGAGCGTCTTGCCACATGTCACTACTCGGTCTGTTTGAGCGCCTCCAGGAGAGAGGCCCAAGCAAGACACGCCCCGAGGAGCGTCTTGACACATGTCAACACTGGGTCTGACTGAGGGCCTCCATGAGAGAAGCCCAAGCAAGACGCGCCCCGAGGAGCGTCTTGCCACATGTCAACACTGGGTCTGATTGAGGGCCTTCTGGAGAGAGGCCCAAGCAAGACGCGCCCCGAGGAGCGTCTTGCCACATGTATACAATGGGTCTTACTGAGGGCCTCCAGGAGAGAGGCCCAAGCAAGACGCGCCCCGAGGAGCGTCTTGCCACATGTCAACAATGGGTCTGACTGAGGGCCTCCAGGAGAGAAGCCCAAGCAAGACGCGCCCCGTGGAGCGTCTTGCCACATGTCAACACTGGGTCTTATTGAGGGCCTTCTGGAGAGAGGCCCAAGCAAGACGCGCCCCGAGGAGCGTCTTGCCACATGTCAACAATGGGTCTGACTGAGGGCCTCCAGGAGAGAAGCCCAAGCAAGACGCGCCCCGTGGAGCGTCTTGCCACATGTCAACACTGGGTCTGACTGAGCGCCTCCAGGAGAGAGGCCCAAGCAAGACGCGCCCCGAGGAGCGTCTTGCCACATGTCAACAATGGGTCTGACTGAGGGCCTCCAGGAGAGAAGCCCAAGCAAGACGCGCCCCGTGGAGCGTCTTGCCACATGTCAACACTGGGTCTTATTGAGGGCCTTCTGGAGAGAGGCCCAAGCAATACGCGCCCCGAGGAGCGTCTTGCCACATGTCAACAATGGGTCTTACTGAGGGCCTCCAGGAGAGAGGCCCAAGCAAGATGCGCCCGGAGGAGCGTCTTGCCACATGTCAACACTGGGTCTGACAGAGGGCCTCCAGGAGAGAGGCCCAAGCAAGACGCGCCCCGAGGAGCGTCTTGCCACATGTCACCTCTGGTTCTGACTGAGCGCCTCCAGGAGAGAGGCCCAAGCAAGACGCGCCCCGAGGAGCGTCTTGCCACATGTCAACAATGGGTCTGACTGAGGGCCTCCAGGAGAGAAGCCCCAGCAAGACGCGCCCCGTGGAGCGTCTTGACACATGTCAACACTGGGTCTGACAGAGGGCCTCCAGGAGAGGGGCCCAAGAAAGACGCGCCCCGAGGAGTGTCTTGCCACATGTCACCACTTGGTCTGACTGAGCGCCTCCAGGAGAGAGGCCCAAGCAAGACGCGCCCCGAGGAGCGTCTTGCCACGTGTCAACACTGGGTCTGATTGAGGGCCTTCTGGAGAGAGGCCCAAGCAAGACGCGCCCCGAGGAGCGTCTTGCCACATCTCAACAATGGTTCTTACTGAGGGCGTCCAGGTGAGAAGCCCAAGCAAGACTCGCCCCGAGGAGCTTCTTGCCACATGTCAGCACTCGGTCAGACTGAGCGCCTCCAGGAGAGAGGCCAAAGCAAGACGCCCCCCGAGGAGCGTCTTGACACATGTCAACACTGGGTCTGACAGAGGGCCTCCATGAGAGAGGCCCAAGCAAGACGCGCCCCGAGGAGTGTCTTGCCAAATGTCAACACTGGGTCTGACTGAGCGCCTCAGGGAGAGAGGTCCAAGCAAGACGCGCCCCGAGGAGCGTCTTGCCACATGTCACTACTCGGTCTGACTGAGCGCCTCAGGGAGAGAGGTCCAAGCAAGACGTGCCCCGAGGAGCGTGTTGCCACATGTCAACACTGGATCTGACTGAGTGCCTCCATGAGAGAAGCCCCAGCAAGACGCGCCCCGAGGAGCGTCTTGCCACATGTCACTACTCGGTCTGTTTGAGCGCCTCCAGGAGAGAGGCCCAAGCAAGACACGCCCCGAGGAGCGTCTTGACACATGTCAACACTGGGTCTGACTGAGGGCCTCCATGAGAGAAGCCCAAGCAAGACGCGCCCCGAGGAGCGTCTTGCCACATGTCAACACTGGGTCTGATTGAGGGCCTTCTGGAGAGAGGCCCAAGCAAGACGCGCCCCGAGGAGCGTCTTGCCACATGTATACAATGGGTCTTACTGAGGGCCTCCAGGAGAGAGGCCCAAGCAAGACGCGCCCCGAGGAGCGTCTTGCCACATGTCAACAATGGGTCTGACTGAGGGCCTCCAGGAGAGAAGCCCAAGCAAGACGCGCCCCGTGGAGCGTCTTGCCACATGTCAACACTGGGTCTTATTGAGGGCCTTCTGGAGAGAGGCCCAAGCAAGACGCGCCCCGAGGAGCGTCTTGCCACATGTCAACAATGGGTCTGACTGAGGGCCTCCAGGAGAGAAGCCCAAGCAAGACGCGCCCCGTGGAGCGTCTTGCCACATGTCAACACTGGGTCTGACTGAGCGCCTCCAGGAGAGAGGCCCAAGCAAGACGCGCCCCGAGGAGCGTCTTGCCACATGTCAACAATGGGTCTGACTGAGGGCCTCCAGGAGAGAAGCCCAAGCAAGACGCGCCCCGTGGAGCGTCTTGCCACATGTCAACACTGGGTCTTATTGAGGGCCTTCTGGAGAGAGGCCCAAGCAATACGCGCCCCGAGGAGCGTCTTGCCACATGTCAACAATGGGTCTTACTGAGGGCCTCCAGGAGAGAGGCCCAAGCAAGATGCGCCCGGAGGAGCGTCTTGCCACATGTCAACACTGGGTCTGACAGAGGGCCTCCAGGAGAGAGGCCCAAGCAAGACGCGCCCCGAGGAGCGTCTTGCCACATGTCACCTCTGGTTCTGACTGAGCGCCTCCAGGAGAGAGGCCCAAGCAAGACGCGCCCCGAGGAGCGTCTTGCCACATGTCAACAATGGGTCTGACTGAGGGCCTCCAGGAGAGAAGCCCCAGCAAGACGCGCCCCGTGGAGCGTCTTGACACATGTCAACACTGGGTCTGACAGAGGGCCTCCAGGAGAGGGGCCCAAGAAAGACGCGCCCCGAGGAGTGTCTTGCCACATGTCACCACTGGGTCTGACTGAGCGCCTCCAGGAGAGAGGCCCAGGCAAGACGCGCCCCGAGGAGCGTCAGGCCACATGTCACTACTCAGTCTGACTGAGCGCCTCCAGGAGAGAGGCCCAAGCAAGACGCGCCCCGAGGAGCGTCTTGCCACGTGTCAACACTGGGTCTGATTGAGGGCCTTCTGGAGAGAGGCCCAAGCAAGACGCACCACGAGGAGCGTCTTGCCACATGTCAACAATGGGTCTTACTGAGGGCCTCCAGGAGAGAAGCCCAAGCAAGACGCGCCCCGAGGAGCTTCTTGCCACATGTCAGCACTCGGTCTGACTGAGCGCCTCCATGAGAGAGGCCAAAGCAAGACGCGCCCCGAGGAGCGTCTTGACACATGTCAACACTGGGTCTGACAGAGGGCCTCCATGAGAGAGGCCCAAGCAAGACGCGCCCCGAGGAGTGTCTTGCCACATGTCAACACTGGGTCTGACAGAGGGCCTCCAGGAGAGAGGCCCAAGCAAGACGCGCCCCGAGGAGTGTCTTGCCACATGTCACCACTTGGTCTGACTGAGCGCCTCCAGGAGAGAGGCCCAAGCAAGACGCGCCCCGAGGAGCGTCTTGCCACGTGTCAACACTGGGTCTGATTGAGGGCCTTCTGGAGAGAGGCCCAAGCAAGACGCGCCCCGAGGAGCGTCTTGCCACATGTCAACAATGGTTCTTACTGAGGGCCTCCAGGTGAGAAGCCCAAGCAAGACGCGCCCCGAGGAGCTTCTTGCCACATGTCAGCACTCGGTCAGACTGAGCGCCTCCAGGAGAGAGGCCAAAGCAAGACGCCCCCCGAGGAGCGTCTTGACACATGTCAACACTGGGTCTGACAGAGGGCCTCCATGAGAGAGGCCCAAGCAAGACGCGCCCCGAGGAGTGTCTTGCCAAATGTCAACACTGGGTCTGACTGAGCGCCTCAGGGAGAGAGGTCCAAGCAAGACGCGCCCCGAGGAGCGTCTTGCCACCTGTCACTACTCGGTCTGACTGAGCGGCTCAGGGAGAGAGGTCCAAGCAAGACGCGCCCCGAGGAGCGTCTTGCCACATGTCAACACTGGATCTGACTGAGTGCCTCCATGAGAGAAGCCCCAGCAAGACGCGCCCCGAGGAGCGTCTTGCCACATGTCACTACTCAGTCTGTGTGAGCGCCTCCAGGAGAGAGGCCCAAGCAAGACACGCCCCGAGGAGCGTCTTGACACATGTCAACACTGGGTCTGACTGAGGGCCTCCATGAGAGAAGCCCAAGCAAGACGCGCCCCGAGGAGCGTCTTGCCACATGTCAACACTGGGTCTGATTGAGGGCCTTCTGGAGAGAGGCCCAAGCAAGATGCGCCCCGAGGAGCGTCTTGCCACATGTATACAATGGGTCTTACTGAGGGCCTCCAGGAGAGAGGCCCAAGCAAGATGCGCCCGGAGGAGCGTTTTGCCACATGTCAACACTGGGTCTGACAGAGGGCCTCCAGGAGAGAGGCCCAAGCAAGACGCACCCCGAGGAGCGTCTTGCCACATGTCACCTCTGGTTCTGACTGAGCGACTCCAGGAGAGAGGCCCAAGCAAGACGCGCCCCGAGGAGCGTCTTGCCACATGTCAACACTGGGTCTGACAGAGGGCCTCCATGAGAGAGGCCCAAGCAAGACGCGCCCCGAGGAGCGTCTTGCGACATGTCACTACTCGGTCTAACTGAGCGCCTCCAGGAGAGAGGTCCAAGCAAGACGCGCCCCGAGGAGCGTCTTGCCACATGTCACTACTCGGTCTGACTGAGCGCCTCCAGGAGAGAGGCCCAAGCAAGACGTGCCCCGGGGAGCGTCTTGCCACATGTCAACAATGGGTCTGACTGAGGGCCTCCAGGAGAGAAGCCCAAGCAAGACGCGCCCCGTGGAGCGTCTTGCCACATGTCAACACTGGGTCTGACTGAGCGCCTCCAGGAGAGAGGCCCAAGCAAGACGCGCCCCGAGGAGCGTCTTGCCACATGTCAACAATGGGTCTGACTGAGGGCCTCCAGGAGAGAAGCCCAAGCAAGAAGCGCCCCGAGGAGCGTCTTGCCACATGTCAACACTGGGTCTGACTGAGCGCCTCCAGGAGAGAGGCCCAAGCAAGACACGCCCCGAGGAGCGTCTTGACACATGTCAACACTGGGTCTGACTGAGGGCCTCCATGAGAGAAGCCCAAGCAAGACGCGCCCCGAGGAGAGTCTTGCCACATGTCAACACTGGGTCTGACAGAGGGCATCCAGGAGAGAGGCCCAAGCAATACGCGCCCCGAGGAGCGTCTTGCCACATGTCAACAATGGGTCTGACTGAGGGCCTCCAGGAGAGAAGCCAAAGCAAGACGCGCCCCGAGGAGCTTCTTTCCACATGTCAACAATGGGTCTTACTGAGGGCCTCCATGAGAGAAGCCCAAGCAAGACGCGCCCCGAGGAGCGTCTTGCGACATGTCACTACTCGGTCTAACTGAGCGCCTCCAGGAGAGAGGTCCAAGCAAGACGCGCCCCGAGGAGCGTCTTGCCACATGTCACTACTCGGTCTGACTGAGCACCTCCAGGAGAGAGGCCCAAGCAAGACGTGCCCCGAGGAGCGTCTTGCCACATGTCAACACTGGGTCTGACAGAGGGCATCCAGGAGAGAGGCCCAAGCAATACTCGCCCCGAGGAGCGTCTTGCCACATGTCAACAATGGGTCTGACTGAGGGCCTCCAGGAGAGAAGCCAAAGCAAGACGCGCCCCGAGGAGCTTCTTTCCACATGTCAACAATGGGTCTTACTGAGGGCCTCCATGAGAGAAGCCCAAGCAAGACGCGCCCCGAGGAGTGTCTTGCCACATGTCAACACTGTGTCTGACTGAGCGCCTCCAGGAGAGAGGCCCAAGCAAGACGCGCCCCGAGGAACGTCTTGCCACATGTCAACACTGGGTCTGACTTAGCGCCTCCAGGAGAGAGGCCCAAGCAAGATGCGCCTCGAGGAGCGTCTTGCCACGTGTCACCACTGGGTCTGACTGAGCTCCTCCAGGAGAGAGGCCCAAGCAAGACGCGCCCAGAGGAGCGTCTTGCCACGTGTCACCACTGGGTCTGATTGAGCACCTCCAGGAGAGAGGCCCCAGCAAGACGCGCCCCGAGGAGCGTCTTGCGACATGTCACTACTCGGTCTAACTGAGCGCCTCCAGGAGAGAGGTCCAAGCAAGACGCGCCCCGAGGAGCGTCTTGCCACATGTCACTACTCGGTCTGACTGAGCACCTCCAGGAGAGAGGCCCAAGCAAGACGTGCCCCGAGGAGCGTCTTGCCACATGTCAACACTGGGTCTGACAGAGGGCATCCAGGAGAGAGGCCCAAGCAATACGCGCCCCGAGGAGCGTCTTGCCACATGTCAACAATGGGTCTGACTGAGGGCCTCCAGGAGAGAAGCCAAAGCAAGACGCGCCCCGAGGAGCTTCTTTCCACATGTCAACAATGGGTCTTACTGAGGGCCTCCATGAGAGAAGCCCAAGCAAGACGCGCCCCGAGGAGTGTCTTGCCACATGTCAACACTGTGTCTGACTGAGCGCCTCCAGGAGAGAGGCCCAAGCAAGACGCGCCCCGAGGAACGTCTTGCCACATGTCAACACTGGGTCTGACTTAGCGCCTCCAGGAGAGAGGCCCAAGCAAGATGCGCCTCGAGGAGCGTCTTGCCACGTGTCACCACTGGGTCTGACTGAGCTCCTCCAGGAGAGAGGCCCAAGCAAGACGCGCCCAGAGGAGCGTCTTGCCACGTGTCACCACTGGGTCTGATTGAGCACCTCCAGGAGAGAGGCCCCAGCAAGACGCGCCCCGAGGAGCGTCTTGCCTTATGTCAGCACTCGGTCTGACTGAGCGCCTCCAGGAGAGAGGCCCAAGCAAGACGCGCCCCGAGGAGCGTCTTGCCAAATGTCACTACTCGGTCTGACTGAGCGCCTCCAGGAGGGAGGTCCAAGCAAGACGAGCCCCGAGGGGCGTCTTGCCACATGTCACTACTCGGTCTGACTGAGCGCCTCCAGGAGAGAGGCCCAAGCAAGACGTGCCCCGAGGAGCGTCTTGCCACATGTCAACAATGGGTCTGACTGAGGGCCTCCAGGAGAGAAGCCCAAGCAAGACGCGCCCAGAGGAGCGTCTTGCCACATGTCAACACTGGGTCTGACTGAGCGCCTCCAGGAGAGAGGCCAAAGCAAGACACGCCCCGAGGAGCGTCTTGACACATGTCAACACTCGGTCTGACAGAGGGCATTCAGGAGAGAGGCCCAAGCAATGAGCGCCCCGAGGAGCGTCTTGCCTTCTGTCAGCACTCGGTCTTACTGAGCGCCTCCAGGAGAGAGGCCCAAGCAAGACGCGCCCCGAGGAGCGTCTTGATACATGTCAACAATGGGTCTGACTGAGGGCCTCCAGGAGAGAGGCCCAAGCAAGATGCGCCCGGAGGAGCGTCTTGCCACATGTCAACACTGGGTCTGACAGAGGGCCTCCAGGAGAGAGGCCCAAGCAAGACGCGCCCCGAGGAGCGTCTTGCCACATGTCACCTCTGGTTCTGACTGAGCGCCTCCAGGAGAGAGGCCCAAGCAAGATGCGCCCCAAGGAGCGTCTTGTCACATGTCAACACTGGGTCTGTCTGAGCGCCTCCAGGAGAGAAGCCCAAGCAAAACGCGCCCCGAGAAGCGTCTTGCCAAATGTCAGCACTCGGTCTGACTGAGCGCCTCCAGGAGAGAGGCCCAAGCAACACGCGCCCCGAGGAGCGTCTTGCCACATGTCAACAATGGGTCTGACTGAGGGCCTCCAGGAGAGAAGCTTAAGCAACACGCGGCCCGAGGAGCGTCTTGCCACATGTCAGCACTCGGTCTGACTGAGCGCCTCCAGGAGAGAGGCCAAAGCAAGACGCGCCCCGAGGAGCGTCTTGACACATGTCAACACTGGGTCTGACAGAGGGCCTCCATGAGAGAGGCCCAAGCAAGACGCGCCCCGAGGAGTGTCTTGCCACATGTCAACACTGGGTCTGACAGAGGGCCTCCAGGAGAGAGGCCCAAGCAAGACGCGCCCCGAGAAGTGTCTTGCCACATGTCACCACTTGGTCTGACTGAGCGCCTCCAGGAGAGAGGCCCAAGCAACACGCGCCCCGAGGAGCGTCAGACCGCATGTCACTACTCATTCTGACTGAGCGCCTCCAGGAGAGAGGCCCAAGCAAGACGCGCCCCGAGGAGCGTCTTGCCACTTGTCAACACTGGGTCTGATTGAGGGCCTTCTGGAGAGAGGCCCAAGAAAGACGCGCCCCGAGGAGCGTCTTGCCACATGTCACCACTTGGTCTGACTGAGCGCCTCCAGGAGAGAGGCCCAAGCAACACGCGCCCCGAGGAGCGTCAGGCCACATGTCACTACTCAGTCTGACTGAGCGCCTCCAGGAGAGAGGCCCAAGCAAGACGCGCCCCGAGGAGCGTCTTGCCACATGTCAACAATGGGTCTTACTGAGGGCCTCCAGGTGAGAAGCCCAAGCAAGACGCGCCCCGAGGAGCTTCTTGCCACATGTCAGCACTCGGTCTGACTGAGCGCCTCCAGGAGAGAGGCCAAAGCAAGACGTGCCCCGAGGAGCGTCTTGACACATGTCAACACTGGGTCTGACAGAGGGCCTCCATGAGAGAGGCCCAAGCAAGACGCGCCCCGAGGAGTGTCTTGCCACATGTCAACACTGGGTCTGACAGAGGGCCTCCAGGAGAGAGGCCCAAGCAAGACGCGCCCCGAGGAGTGTCTTGCCACATGTCACCACTTGGTCTGACTGAGCGCCTCCAGGAGAGAGGCCCAAGCAAGACGCGCCCCGAGGAGCGTCTTGCCACATGTCAACAATGGTTCTTACTGAGGGCCTCCAGGTGAGAAGCCCAAGCAAGACGCGCCCCGAGGAGCTTCTTGCCACATGTCAGCACTCGGTCAGACCGAGCGCCTCCAGGAGAGAGGCCAAAGCAAGACGCCCCCCGAGGAGCGTCTTGACACATGTCAACACTGGGTCTGACAGAGGGCCTCCATGAGAGAGGCCCAAGCAAGACGCGCCCCGAGGAGTGTCTTGCCAAATGTCAACATTGGGTCTGACTGAGCGCCTCAGGGAGAGAGGTCCAAGCAAGACGCGCCCCGAGGGGCGTCTTGCCACATGTCACTACTCGGTCTGACTGAGCGCCTCAGGGAGAGAGGTCCAAGCAAGCCGCGCCCCGAGGAGCGTCTTGCCACATGTCAACACTGGATCTGACTGAGTGCCTCCATGAGAGAAGCCCCAGCAAGACGCGCCCCGAGGAGCGTCTTGCCACATGTCACTACTCGGTCTGTTTGAGCGCCTCCAGGAGAGAGGCCCAAGCAAGACACGCCCCGAGGAGCGTCTTGACACATGTCAACACTGGGTTTGACTGAGGGCCTCCATGAGAGAAGCCCAAGCAAGACGCGCCCCGAGGAGCGTCTTGCCACATGTCAACACTGGGTCTGATTGAGGGCCTTCTGGAGAGAGGCCCAAGCAAGACGCGCCCCGAGGAGCGTCTTGCCAAATGTATACAATGGGTCTTACTGAGGGCCTCCAGGAGAGAGGCCCAAGCAAGATGCGCCCGGAGGAGCGTTTTGCCACATGTCAACACTGGGTCTGACAGAGGGCCTCCAGGAGAGAGGCACAAGCAAGACGCACCCCGAGGAGCGTCTTGCCACATGTCACCTCTGGTTCTGACTGAGCGCCTCCAGGAGAGAGGCCCAAGCAAGACGCGCCCCGAGGAGCGTCTTGCCACATGTCAACACTGGGTCTGACAGAGGGCCTCCATGAGAGAGGCCCAAGCAAGACGCGCCCCGAGGAGCGTCTTGCGACATGTCACTACTCGGTCTAACTGAGCGCCTCCAGGAGAGAGGTCCAAGCAAGACGCGCCCCGAGGAGCGTCTTGCCACATGTCACAACTCGGTCTGACTGAGCGCCTCCAGGAGAGAGGCCCAAGCAAGACGTGCCCCGAGGAGCGTCTTGCCACATGTCAACAATGGGTCTGACTGAGGGCCTCCAGGAGAGAAGCCCAAGCAAGACGCGCCCCGTGGAGCGTCTTGCCACATGTCAACACTGGGTCTGACTGAGCGCCTCCAGGAGAGAGGCCCAAGCAAGACGCGCCCCGAGGAGCGTCTTGCCACATGTCAACAATGGGTCTGACTGAGGGCCTCCAGGAGAGAAGCCCAAGCAAGACGCGCCCCGTGGAGCGTCTTGCCACATGTAAACACTGGGTCTTATTGAGGGCCTTCTGGAGAGAGGCCCAAGCAATACGCGCCCCGAGGAGCGTCTTGCCACATCTCAACAATGGGTCTTACTGAGGGCCTCCAGGAGAGAGGCCCAAGCAAGATGCGCCCGGAGGAGCGTCTTGCCACATGTCAACACTGGGTCTGACAGAGGGCCTCCAGGAGAGAGGCCCAAGCAAGACGCGCTCCGAGGAGCGTCTTGCCACATGTCACCTCTGGTTCTGACTGAGCGCCTCCAGGAGAGAGGTCCAAGCAAGACGCGCCCCGAGGAGCGTCTTGCCACATGTCAACAATGGGTCTGACTGAGGGCCTCCAGGAGAGAAGCCCAAGCAAGACACGCCCCGTGGAGCGTCTTGACACATGTCACCACTGGGTCTGACAGAGGGCCTCCAGGAGAGGGGCCCAAGAAAGACGCGCCCCGAGGAGTGTCTTGCCACATGTCACCACTGGGTCTGACTGAGCGCCTCCAGGAGAGAGGCCCAGGCAAGACGCGCCCCGAGGAGCGTCAGGCCACATGTCACTACTCAGTCTGACTGAACGCCTCCAGGAGAAAGGCCCAAGCAAGACGCGCCCCGAGGAGCGTCTTGCCACGTGTCAACACTGGGTCTGATTGAGGGCCTTCTGGAGAGAGGCCCAAGCAAGACGCACCACGAGGAGCGTCTTGCCACATGTCAACAATGGGTCTTACTGAGGGCCTCCAGGAGAGAAGCCCAAGCAAGACGCGCCCCGAGGAGCTTCTTGCCACATGTCAGCACTCGGTCTGACTGAGCGCCTCCAGGAGAGAGGCCAAAGCAAGACGCGCCCCGAGGAGCGTCTTGACACATGTCAACACTGGGTCTGACAGAGGGCCTCCATGAGAGAGGCCCAAGCAAGACGCGCCCCGAGGAGTGTCTTGCCACATGTCAACACTGGGTCTGACAGAGGGCCTCCAGGAGAGAGGCCCAAGCAAGACGCGCCCCGAGGAGCGTCTTGCCTTATGTCAGCACTCGGTCTGACTGAGCGCCTCCAGGAGAGAGGCCCAAGCAAGACGCGCCCCGAGGAGCGTCTTGCCAAATGTCACTACTCGGTCTGACTGAGCGCCTCCAGGAGGGAGGTCCAAGCAAGACGCGCCCCGAGGAGCGTCTTGACACATGTCAACACTGGGTCTGACAGAGGGCCTCCATGAGAGAGGCCCAAGCAAGACGCGCCCCGAGGAGTGTCTTGCCACATGTCAACACTGGGTCTGACAGAGGGCCTCCAGGAGAGAGGCCCAAGCAAGACGCGCCCCGAGGAGTGTCTTGCCACATGTCACCACTTGGTCTGACTGAGCGCCTCCAGGAGAGAGGCCCAAGCAAGACGCGCCCCGAGGAGCGTCTTGCCACATGTCACCTCTGGTTCTGACTGAGCGCCTCCAGGAGAGAGGCCCAAGCAAGACGCGCCCCGAGGAGCGTCTTGCCACATGTCAACACTGGGTCTGACAGAGGGCCTCCATGAGAGAGGCCCAAGCAAGACGCGCCCCGAGGAGCGTCTTGCGACATGTCACTACTTGGTCTAACTGAGCGCCTCCAGGAGAGAGGTCCAAGCAAGACGCGCCCCGAGGAGCGTCTTGCCACATGTCACAACTCGGTCTGACTGAGCGCCTCCAGGAGAGAGGCCCAAGCAAGACGTGCCCCGAGGAGCGTCTTGCCACATGTCAACAATGGGTCTGACTGAGGGCCTCCAGGAGAGAAGCCCAAGCAAGACGCGCCCCGTGGAGCGTCTTGCCACATGTCAACACTGGGTCTGACTGAGCGCCTCCAGGAGAGAGGCCCAAGCAAGACGCGCCCCGAGGAGCGTCTTGCCACATGTCAACAATGGGTCTGACTGAGGGCCTCCAGGAGAGAAGCCCAAGCAAGACGCGCCCCGTGGAGCGTCTTGCCACATGTAAACACTGGGTCTTATTGAGGGCCTTCTGGAGAGAGGCCCAAGCAATACGCGCCCCGAGGAGCGTCTTGCCACATGTCAACAATGGGTCTTACTGAGGGCCTCCAGGAGAGAGGCCCAAGCAAGATGCGCCCGGAGGAGCGTCTTGCCACATGTCAACACTGGGTCTGACAGAGGGCCTCCAGGAGAGAGGCCCAAGCAAGACGCGCTCCGAGGAGCGTCTTGCCACATGTCACCTCTGGTTCTGACTGAGCGCCTCCAGGAGAGAGGTCCAAGCAAGACGCGCCCCGAGGAGCGTCTTGCCACATGTCAACAATGGGTCTGACTGAGGGCCTCCAGGAGAGAAGCCCAAGCAAGACACGCCCCGTGGAGCGTCTTGACACATGTCACCACTGGGTCTGACAGAGGGCCTCCAGGAGAGGGGCCCAAGAAAGACGCGCCCCGAGGAGTGTCTTGCCACATGTCACCACTGGGTCTGACTGAGCGCCTCCAGGAGAGAGGCCCAGGCAAGACGCGCCCCGAGGAGCGTCAGGCCACATGTCACTACTCAGTCTGACTGAACGCCTCCAGGAGAAAGGCCCAAGCAAGACGCGCCCCGAGGAGCGTCTTGCCACGTGTCAACACTGGGTCTGATTGAGGGCCTTCTGGAGAGAGGCCCAAGCAAGACGCACCACGAGGAGCGTCTTGCCACATGTCAACAATGGGTCTTACTGAGGGCCTCCAGGAGAGAAGCCCAAGCAAGACGCGCCCCGAGGAGCTTCTTGCCACATGTCAGCACTCGGTCTGACTGAGCGCCTCCAGGAGAGAGGCCAAAGCAAGACGCGCCCCGAGGAGCGTCTTGACACATGTCAACACTGGGTCTGACAGAGGGCCTCCATGAGAGAGGCCCAAGCAAGACGCGCCCCGAGGAGTGTCTTGCCACATGTCAACACTGGGTCTGACAGAGGGCCTCCAGGAGAGAGGCCCAAGCAAGACGCGCCCCGAGGAGCGTCTTGCCTTATGTCAGCACTCGGTCTGACTGAGCGCCTCCAGGAGAGAGGCCCAAGCAAGACGCGCCCCGAGGAGCGTCTTGCCAAATGTCACTACTCGGTCTGACTGAGCGCCTCCAGGAGGGAGGTCCAAGCAAGACGCGCCCCGAGGAGCGTCTTGACACATGTCAACACTGGGTCTGACAGAGGGCCTCCATGAGAGAGGCCCAAGCAAGACGCGCCCCGAGGAGTGTCTTGCCACATGTCAACACTGGGTCTGACAGAGGGCCTCCAGGAGAGAGGCCCAAGCAAGACGCGCCCCGAGGAGTGTCTTGCCACATGTCACCACTTGGTCTGACTGAGCGCCTCCAGGAGAGAGGCCCAAGCAAGACGCGCCCCGAGGAGCGTCTTGCCACGTGTCAACACTGGGTCTGATTGAGGGCCTTCTGGAGAGAGGCCCAAGCAAGACGCGCCCCGAGGAGCGTCTTGCCACATGTCAACAATGGTTCTTACTGAGGGCCTCCAGGTGAGAAGCCCAAGCAAGACGCGCCCCGAGGAGCTTCTTGCCACATGTCAGCACTCGGTCAGACTGAGCGCCTCCAGGAGAGAGGCCAAAGCAAGACGCCCCCCGAGGAGCGTCTTGACACATGTCAACACTGGGTCTGACAGAGGGCCTCCATGAGAGAGGCCCAAGCAAGACGCGCCCCGAGGAGTGTCTTGCCAAATGTCAACACTGGGTCTGACTGAGCGCCTCAGGGAGAGAGGTCCAAGCAAGACGCGCCCCGAGGAGCGTCTTGCCACATGTCACTACTCGGTCTGACTGAGCGCCTCAGGGAGAGAGGTCCAAGCAAGACACGCCCCGAGGAGCGTCTTGCCACATGTCAACACTGGATCTGACTGAGTGCCTCCATGAGAGAAGCCCCAGCAAGACGCGCCCCGAGGAGCGTCTTGCCACATGTCACTACTCGGTCTGTTTGAGCGCCTCCAGGAGAGAGGCCCAAGCAAGACACGCCCCGAGGAGCGTCTTGACACATGTCAACACTGGGTCTGACTGAGGGCCTCCATGAGAGAAGCCCAAGCAAGACGCGCCTCGAGGAGCGTCTTGCCACATGTATACAATGGGTCTTACTGAGGGCCTCCAGGAGAGAGGCCCAAGCAAGATGCGCCCGGAGGAGCGTTTTGCCACATGTCAACACTGGGTCTGACAGAGGGCCTCCAGGAGAGAGGCCCAAGCAAGACGCACCCCGAGGAGCGTCGTGCCACATGTCACCTCTGGTTCTGACTGAGCGCCTCCAGGAGAGAGGCCCAAGCAAGACGCGCCCCGAGGAGCGTCTTGCCACATGTCAACACTGGGTCTGACAGAGGGCCTCCATGAGAGAGGCCCAAGCAAGACGCGCCCCGAGGAGCGTCTTGCGACATGTCACTACTCGGTCTAACTGAGCGCCTCCAGGAGAGAGGTCCTAGCAAGACGCGCCCCGAGGAGCGTCTTGCCACATGTCACTACTCGGTCTGACTGAGCGCCTCCAGGAGAGAGGCCCAAGCAAGACGTGCCCCGAGGAGCGTCTTGCCACATGTCAACACTGGGTCTGACTGAGCGCCTCCAGGAGAGAAGCCCAAGCAAGACGCGCCCCGTGGAGCGTCTTGCCACATGTCAACACTGGGTCTGACTGAGCGCCTCCAGGAGAGAGGCCCAAGCAAGACGCGCCCCGAGGAGCGTCTTGCCACATGTCAACAATGGGTCTGACTGAGGGCCTCCAGGAGAGAAGCCCAAGCAAGACGCGCCCCGTGGAGCGTCTTGCCACATGTCAACACTGGGTCTTATTGAGGGCCTTCTGGAGAGAGGCCCAAGCAATACGCGCCCCGAGGAGCGTCTTGCCACATGTCAACAATGGGTCTTACTGAGGGCCTCCAGGAGAGAGGCCCAAGCAAGATGCGCCCGGAGGAGCGTCTTGCCACATGTCAACACTGGGTCTGACAGAGGGCCTCCAGGAGAGAGGACCAAGCAAGACGCGCCCCGAGGAGCGTCTTGCCACATGTCACCTCTGGTTCTGACTGAGCGCCTCCAGGAGAGAGGCCCAAGCAAGACGCGCCCCGAGGAGCGTCTTGCCACATGTCACCACTGGGTCTGACTGAGCGCCTCCAGGAGAGAGGCCCAGGCAAGACGCGCCCCGAGGAGCGTCAGGCCACATGTCACTACTCAGTCTGACTGAGCCCCTCCAGGAGAGAGGCCCAAGCAAGACGCGCCCCGAGGAGCGTCTTGCCACGTGTCAACACTGGGTCTGATTGAGGGCCTTCTGGAGAGAGGCCCAAGCAAGACGCACCACGAGGAGCGTCTTGCCACATGTCAACAATGGGTCTTACTGAGGGCCTCCAGGAGAGAAGCCCAAGCAAGACGCGCCCCGAGGAGCGTCTTGCGACATGTCACTACTCGGTCTAACTGAGCGCCTCCAGGAGAGAGGTCCAAGCAAGACGCGCCCCGAGGAGCGTCTTGCCACATGTCACTACTCGGTCTGACTGAGCACCTCCAGGAGAGAGGCCCAAGCAAGACGTGCCCCGAGGAGCGTCTTGCCACATGTCAACACTGGGTCTGACAGAGGGCATCCAGGAGAGAGGCCCAAGCAATACGCGCCCCGAGGAGCGTCTTGCCACATGTCAACAATGGGTCTGACTGAGGGCCTCCAGGAGAGAAGCCAAAGCAAGACGCGCCCC
Source organism: Nothobranchius furzeri (assembly GCF_043380555.1). NCBI lineage: Eukaryota > Metazoa > Chordata > Actinopteri > Cyprinodontiformes > Nothobranchiidae > Nothobranchius > Nothobranchius furzeri. The sequence goes on from NC_091741.1 coordinate 204,557, forward strand.
GAGGAGCTTCTTTCCACATGTCAACAATGGGTCTTACTGAGGGCCTCCATGAGAGAAGCCCAAGCAAGACGCGCCCCGAGGAGTGTCTTGCCAAATGTCAACACTGTGTCTGACTGAGCGCCTCCAGGAGAGAGGCCCAAGCAAGACGCGCCCCGAGGAACGTCTTGCCACATGTCAACACTGGGTCTGACTTAGCGCCTCCAGGAGAGAGGCCCAAGCAAGATGCGCCTCGAGGAGCGTCTTGCCACGTGTCACCACTGGGTCTGACTGAGCTCCTCCAGGAGAGAGGCCCAAGCAAGACGCGCCCAGAAGAGCGTCTTGCCACGTGTCACCACTGGGTCTGATTGAGCACCTCCAGGAGAGAGGCCCCAGCAAGACGCGCCCCGAGGAGCGTCTTGCCTTATGTCAGCACTCGGTCTGACTGAGCGCCTCCAGGAGAGAGGCCCAAGCAAGACGCGCCCCGAGGAGCGTCTTGCCAAATGTAACTACTCGGTCTGACTGAGCGCCTCCAGGAGGGAGGTCCAAGCAAGACGAGCCCCGAGGAGCGTCTTGCCACATGTCACTACTCGGTCTGACTGAGCGCCTCCAGGAGAGAGGCCCAATCAAGACGTGCCCCGAGGAGCGTCTTGCCACATGTCAACAATGGGTCTGACTGAGGGCCTCCAGGAGAGAAGCCCAAGCAAGACGCGCCCAGAGGAGCGTCTTGCCACATGTCAACACTGGGTCTGACTGAGCGCCTCCAGGAGAGAGGCCAAAGCAAGACACGCCCCGAGGAGCGTCTTGACACATGTCAACACTCGGTCTGACAGAGGGCATTCAGGAGAGAGGCCCAAGCAATGAGCGCCCCGAGGAACGTCTTGCCTTCTGTCAGCACTCGGTCTTACTGAGCGCCTCCAGGAGAGAGGCCCAAGCAAGACGCGCCCCGAGGAGCGTCTTGATACATGTCAACAATGGGTCTGACTGAGGGCCTCCAGGAGAGAGGCCCAAGCAAGATGCGCCCGGAGGAGCGTCTTGCCACATGTCAACACTGGGTCTGACAGAGGGCCTCCAGGAGAGAGGCCCAAGCAAGACGCGCCCCGAGGAGCGTCTTGCCACATGTCACCTCTGGTTCTGACTGAGCGCCTCCAGGAGAGAGGCCCAAGCAAGATGCGCCCCAAGGAGCGTCTTGTCACATGTCAACACTGGGTCTGTCTGAGCGCCTCCAGGAGAGAAGCCCAAGCAAAACGCGCCCCGAGAAGCGTCTTGCCAAATGTCAGCACTCGGTCTGACTGAGCGCCTCCAAGAGAGAGGCCCCAGCAAGACGCGCCCCGAGGAGCGTCTTGCCACATGTCAACAATGGGTCTGACTGAGGGCCTCCAGGAGAGAAGCTTAAGCAACACGCGGCCCGAGGAGCGTCTTGCCACATGTCAGCACTCGGTCTGACTGAGCGCCTCCAGGAGAGAGGCCAAAGCAAGACGCGCCCCGAGGAGCGTCTTGACACATGTCAACACTGGGTCTGACAGAGGGCCTCCATGAGAGAGGCCCAAGCAAGACGCGCCCCGAGGAGTGTCTTGCCACATGTCAACACTGGGTCTGACAGAGGGCCTACAGGAGAGAGGCCCAAGCAAGACGCGCCCCGAGAAGTGTCTTGCCACATGTCACCACTTGATCTGACTGAGCGCCTCCAGGAGAGAGGCCCAAGCAACACGCGCCCCGAGGAGCGTCAGACCGCATGTCACTACTCATTCTGACTGAGCGCCTCCAGGAGAGAGGCCCAAGCAAGACGCGCCCCGAGGAGCGTCTTGCCACTTGTCAACACTGGGTCTGATTGAGGGCCTTCTGGAGAGAGGCCCAAGCAAGACACGCCCCGAGGAGCGTCTTGCCACATGTCACCACTTGGTCTGACTGAGCGCCTCCAGGAGAGAGGCCCAAGCAACACGCGCCCCGAGGAGCGTCAGGCCACATGTCACTACTCAGTCTGACTGAGCGCCTCCAGGAGAGAGGCCCAAGCAAGACGCGCCCCGAGGAGCGTCTTGCCACATGTCAACAATGGGTCTTACTGAGGGCCTCCAGGAGAGAGGCCCAAGAAAGACGCGCCCCGAGGAGCGTCTTGTCACATGTCAACACTGGGTCTGTCTGAGCGCCTCCAGGAGAGAAGCCCAAGCAAGACGCGCCCCGAGGAGCGTCTTGCCACATGTCAACAATGGGTCTGACTGAGGGCCTCCAGGAGAGAAGCCCAAGCAAGACGCGCCCCGAGGAGCGTCTTGACACATGTCAACACTGGGTCTGACAGAGGGCCTCCACGAGAGAGGCCCAAGCAAGACGCGCCCCGAGGAGTGTCTTGCCACATGTCACCACTGGGTCTGACTGAGCGCCTCCAGGAGAGAGGCCCAAGCAAGACGTGCCCCGAGGATCGTCAGGCCACATGTCACTACTCAGTCTGACTGAGCGCCTCCAGGAGAGAGGCCCAAGCAAGACGCGCGAGTGCCTCCAGGAGAGAGGCCAAAGCAAGACGCCCCCAGAGGAGCGTCTTGACACATGTCAACACTGGGTCTGACAGAGGGCCTCCATGAGAGAGGCCCAAGCAAGACGCGCCCCGAGGAGTGTCTTGCCAGATGTCAACACTGGGTCTGACTGAGCACCTCAGGGAGAGAGGTCCAAGCAAGACGCGCCCCGAGGAGCGTCTTGCCACATGTCACTACTCGGTCTGACTGAGCGCCTCAGGGAGAGAGGTCCAAGCAAGACGCGCCCCGAGGAGCGTCTTGCCACATGTCAACACTGGATCTGACTGAGTGCCTCCATGAGAGAAGCCCCAGCAAGACGCGCCCCGAGGAGCGTCTTGCCACATGTCACTACTCGGTCTGTTTGAGCGCCTCCATGAGAGAAGCCCAAGCAAGACGCGCCCCGAGGAGAGTCTTGCCACATGTCAACACTCGGTCTGACAGAGGGCATCCAGGAGAGAGGCCCAAGCAATACGCGCCCCGAGGAGCGTCTTGCCACATGTCACCACTGGGTCTGACTGAGCGCCTCCAGGAGAGAGGCCCAACCAAGACGCGCCCTGAGGAGCGTCTTGCCACATGCCAACACTGGGTCTGACAGAGGGCCTCCAGGAGAGAGGCCCAAGCAAGACGCGCCCCGAGGAGTGTCTTGCCACATGTCACCACTGGGTCTGACTGAGCGCCTCCAGGAGAGAGGCCCAAGCAAGACGTTTCCCGAGGAGCGTCTTGTCACATGTCAACACTGGGTCTTTCTGAGCGCCTCCAGGAGAGAGGCCCAAGCAAGACACGCCCCGAGGAGCGTCTGGACACATGTCAACACTGGGTCGGACTGAGGGCCTCCATGAGAGAAGCCCAAGTAAGACGTGCCCCGAGGAGCGTCTTGCCACATGTCAACAATGGGATTTACTGAGGGCCTCCAGGAGAGAAGCCCAAGCAAGAAGCGCCCCGAGGAGCGTCTTGCCACATGTCAACACTGGGTCTGACTTAGCGCCTCCAGGAGAGAGGCCCAAGCAAGACACGCCCCGAGGAGCGTCTTGACACATGTCAACACTGGGTCTGACTGAGGGCCTCCATGAGAGAGGCCCAAGCAATACGCGCCACGAGGAGCATCTTGCCACATGTCAACAATGGGTCTGACTGAGGGCCTCCAGGAGAGAAGCCAAAGCAAGACGCGCCCCGAGGAGCTTCTTTCCAGATGTCAACAATGGGTCTTACTGTGGGCCTCCATTAGAGAAGCTCAAGCAAGACGCGCCCCGAGGAGTGTCTTGCCACATGTCAACACTGTGTCTGACTGAGCGCCTCCAGGAGAGAGGCCCAAGCAAGACGCGCCCCGAGGAGCGTCTTGCCACGTGTCAACACTGGGTCTGACTTAGCGCCTCCAGGAGAGAGGCCCAAGCAAGATGCGCCCCGAGGAGCGTCTTGCCACGTGTCACCACTGGGTCTGACTGAGCTCCTCCAGGAGAGAGGCCCAAGCAAGACGCGCCCAGAGGAGCGTCTTGCCACGTGTCACCACTGGGTCTGATTGAGCACCTCCAGGAGAGAGGCCCCAGCAAGACGCGCCCCGAGGAGCGTCTTGCCTTATGTCAGCACTCGGTCTGACTGAGCACCTCCAGGAGAGAGGCCCAAGCAAGACGCGCCCCGAGGAGCGTCTTGCCACATGTCACTACTCGGTCTAACTGAGCGCCTCCAGGAGGGAGGTCCAAGCAAGACGCGCCCCGAGGAGCGTCTTGCCACATGTCACTACTCTGTCTGACTGAGCGCCTTCAGGAGAGAGGCCCAAGCAAGACATGCCCCGAGGAGCGTCTTGCCACATGTCAACAATGGGTCTGACTGAGGGCCTCCAGGAGAGAAGCCCAAGCAAGACGCGCCCAGAGGAGCGTCTTGCCACATGTCAACACTGGGTCTGACTGAGCGCCTCCAGGAGAGAGGCCCAAGCAAGACACGCCCCGAGGAGCGTCTTGACACATGTCAACACTGGGTCGGACTGAGGGCCTCCATGAGAGAAGCCCAAGCAAGACGCGCCCCGAGGAGAGTCTTGCCACTTGTCAACACTCGGTCTGACAGAGGGCATTCAGGAGAGAGGCCCAAGCAATACGCTCCCCGAGGAGCGTCTTGCCACATGTCACCACTGGGTCTGAATGAGCGCCTCCAGGAGAGAGGCCCAACCAAGACGCGCCCCGAGGAGTGTCTTGCCACATGCCAACACTGGGTCTGACTGAGCGCCTCCAGGAGAGAGGCCCAAGCAAGACGCGCCCCGAGGAGCGTCTTGCCACGTGTCAACACTGGGTCTGACTGAGCGCCTCCAGGAGAGAGGCCCAAGCAAGTCGTGCCCCGAGGAGCGTCTTTCCACGTGTCACCACTGGGTCTGACTGAGCGCCTCCAGGAGAGAGGCCCAAGCAAGACGCGCCCCGAGGAGCGTCTTGCCACATGTCAACACTGGGTCTGACTGAGCGCCTCCAGGAGAGAGGCCCAAGCAAGACGCGCCCCGAGGAGCGTCTTGCCACATGTCAACACTGGGTCTGACTGAGCGCCTCCAGGAGAGAGGCCCAAGCAAGATGCGCCCCGAGGAGCGTCTTGCCACATGTCAACAATGGGTCTGACTGAGGGCCTCCAGGAGAGAGGCCCAAGCAAGATGCGCCCGAAGGAGCGTCTTGCCACATGTCAACACTGGGTCTGACTGAGGGCCCCCAGGAGAGAGGCCCAAATAAGTCGCGCCCCGAGGAGCGTTTTGCCACATGTCAACACTGGGTCTGACTGAGGGCCTCCAGGAGAGAAGCCCAAGCAAGATGCGCCCCGAGGAGCGTCTTGCCACATGTCAGCACTCGGTCTGACTGAGCGCCTCCAGGAAGGAGGCCCAAGCAAGACGTGCCCCGAGGAGCATCTTGCCACATGTCAACACTGGGTCTGACTGAGTGCCTCCATGAGAGAAGCCCCAGCAAGACGCGCCCCGAGGAGCGTCTTGCCACATGTCAACACTGGGTCTGACTGAGCACCTCCAGGAGAGAGGCCCAAGCAAGACGCGCCCCGAGGAGCGTCTTGCCACATGTCAACACTGGGTCTGACTGAGCGCCTCCAGGAGAGAGGCCCGAGGAGCGTCTTGCCACATGTCACCTCTGGGTCTGACTGAGCGCCTCCAGGAGAGAGGCGCAAGCAAGAAACGCCCGAGGAGCGTCTTGACACATGTCAACACTGGGTCTGACTGAGCGCCTCCAGGAGAGAGGCCCCAGCAAGACGCGCCCCGAGGAGCGTCTTGCCACATGTCACTACTCGGTCTGACTGAGCGCCTCCAGGAGAGAGGTCCAAGCAACACGCGCCCCGAGGAGCGTCTTGCCACATGTCAACAATGGGTCTGACTGAGGGCCTCCAGGAGAGAAGCCAAAGCAAGACGCGCCCCGAGGAGCTTCTTTCCAGATGTCAACAATGGGTCTTACTGTGGGCCTCCATTAGATAGGACCAAGCAAGACGCGCCCCGAGGAGCGTCTTGCCACATGTCACCTCTGGTTCAGGCGCTCAGTCAGACCCAGTGGTGACATGTGGCAAGACGCTCCTCGGGGAGCGTATTGCTTGGGCCTCTCTCCTGAATGCCCTCTGTCAGACCGAGTGTTGACAAGTGGCAAGACTCTCCTCGGGGCGCGTCTTGCTTGGGCTTCTCTCATGGAGGCCCTCAGTCCGACCCAGTGTTGACATGTGTCAAGACGCTCCTCGGGGCGTGTCTTGCTTGGGCCTCTCTCCTGGAGGCGCTCAGTCAGACCCAGTGTTGACATGTGGCAAGACGCTCCTCTGGGCGCGTCTTGCTTGGGCTTCTCTCCTGGAGGCCCTCAGTCAGACCCATTGTTGACATGTGGCAAGACGCTCCTCGGGGCATGTCTTGCTTGGGCCTCTCTCCTGAAGGCGCTCAGTCAGACAGAGAAGTGACATGTGGCAAGACGCTCCTCGGGGCGCGTCTTGCTTGGACCTCCCTCCTGGAGGCGCTCAGTCAGACCGAGTAGTGACATTTGGCAAGACGCTCCTCGGGGCGCGTCTTGCTTGGACCTCTCTCCTGGAGGCGCTCAGTTAGACCGAGTAGTGACATGTGGCAAGACGCTCCTCGGGGCGCGTCTTGCTTGGGCCTCTCTCCTGGAGGTGCTCAGTCAGACCGAGTGCTGACATAAGGCAAGACGCTCCTCGGGGCGCGTCTTGCTGGGGCCTCTCTCCTGGAGGTGCTCAATCAGACCCAGTGGTGACACGTGGCAAGACGCTCCTCTGGGCGCGTCTTGCTTGGGCCTCTCTCCTGGGGGAGCTCAGTCAGACCCAGTGGTGACACGTGGCAAGACGCTCCTCGGGGCGCATCTTGCTTGGGCCTCTCTCCTGGAGGCGCTAAGTCAGACCCAGTGTTGACACGTGGCAAGACGCTCCTCGGGGCGCGTCTTGCTTGGGCCTCTCTCCTGGAGGCGCTCAGTCAGACACAGTGTTGACATGTGGCAAGACACTCCTCGGGGCGCGTCTTGCTTGGGCTTCTCTAATGGAGGCCCACAGTAAGACCCATTGTTGACATCTGGAAAGAAGCTCCTCGGGGCGCGTCTTGCTTTGGCTTCTCTCCTGGAGGCCCTCAGTCAGACCCATTGTTGACATGTGGCAAGATGCTCCTCGGGGCGCGTATTGCTTGGGCCTCTCTCATGGAGGCCCTCAGTCAGACCCAGTGTTGACATGTGTCAAGACGCTCCTCGGGGCGTGTCTTGCTTGGGCCTCTCTCCTGGAGGCGCTAAGTCAGACCCAGTGTTGACATGTGGCAAGACGCTCCTCGGGGCGCTTCTTGCTTGGGCTTCTCTCATGGAGGCCCTCAGTCCGACCCAGTGTTGACATGTGTCCAGACGCTCCTCGGGGCGTGTCTTGCTTGGGCCTCTCTCCTGGAGGCGCTCAGAAAGACCCAGTGTTGACATGTGACAAGACGCTCCTCGGGGCACGTCTTGCTTGGGCCTCTCTCCTGGAGGCGCTCAGTCAGACCCAGTGGTGACATGTGGCAAGACACTCCTCGGGGCGCGTCTTGCTTGGGCCTCTCTCCTGGAGGCCCTCTGTCAGACCCAGTGTTGGCATGTGGCAAGACGCTCCTCAGGGCGCGTCTTGGTTGGGCCTCTCTCCTGGAGGCGCTCAGTCAGACCCAGTGGTGACATGTGGCAAGACGCTCCTCGGGGCGCGTATTGCTTGGGCCTCTCTCCTGGATGCCCTCTGTCAGACCGAGTGTTGACATGTGGCAAGACTCTCCTCGGGGCGCGTCTTGCTTGGGCTTCTCTCATGGAGGCGCTCAAACAGACCGAGTAGTGACATGTGGCAAGACGCTCCTCGGGGCGCGTCTTGCTGGGGCTTCTCTCATGGAGGCACTCAGTCAGATCCAGTGTTGACATGTGGCAAGACGCTCCTCGGGGCGCGTCTTGCTTGGACCTCTCTCCCTGAGGCGCTCAGTCAGACCGAGTAGTGACATGTGGCAAGACGCTCCTCGGGGCGCGTCTTGCTTGGACCTCTCTCCCTGAGGTGCTCAGTCAGACCCAGTGTTGACATTTGGCAAGACACTCCTCGGGGCGCGTCTTGCTTGGGCCTCTCTCATGGAGGCCCTCTGTCAGACCCAGTGTTGACATGTGTCAAGACGCTCCTCTGGGGGCGTCTTGCTTTGGCCTCTCTCCTGGAGGCACTCGCGCGTCTTGCTTGGGCCTCTCTCCTGGAGGCGCTCAGTCAGACTGAGTAGTGACATGTGGCCTGACGATCCTCGGGGCACGTCTTGCTTGGGCCTCTCTCCTGGAGGCGCTCAGTCAGACCCAGTGGTGACATGTGGCAAGACACTCCTCGGGGCGCGTCTTGCTTGGGCTTCTCTCCTGGAGGCCCTCAGTCAGACCCATTGTTGACATGTGGCAAGACGCTCCTCGGGGCGCGTCTTGCTTGGGCTTCTCTCCTGGAGGCGCTCAGACAGACCCAGTGTTGACATGTGACAAGACGCTCCTCGGGGCGCGTCTTGCTTGGGCCTCTCTCCTGGAGGCCCTCAGTAAGACCCATTGTTGACATGTGGCAAGACGCTCCTCGGGGCGCGTCTTGCTTGGGCCTCTCTCCTGGAGGCGCTCAGTCAGACTGAGTAGTGACATGTGGCCTGACGCTCCTCGGGGCGCGTGTTGCTTGGGCCTCTCTCCTGGAGGCGCTCAGTCAGACCAAGTGGTGACATGTGGCAAGACGCTCCTCGGGGCGCGTCTTGCTTGGGCCTCTCTCCAGAAGGCCCTCAATCAGACCCAGTGTTGACAAGTGGCAAGACGCTCCTCGGGGCGCGTCTTGCTTGGGCCTCTCTCCTGGAGGCGCTCAGTCAGAATGAGTAGTGACATGCGGTCTGACGCTCCTCGGGGCGCGTGTTGCTTGGGCCTCTCTCCTGGAGGCGCTCAGTCAGATCAAGTGGTGACATGTGGCAAGACACTTCTCGGGGCGCGTCTTGCTTGGGCCTCTCTCCTGTAGGCCCTCTGTCAGACCCAGTGTTGACATGTGGCAAGACACTCCTCGGGGCGCTTCTTGCTTGGGCCTCTCTCATGGAGGCCCTCTGTCAGACCCAGTGTTGACATGTGTCAAGACGCTCCTCGGGGCGCGTCTTGCTTTGGCCTCTCTCCTGGAGGCGCTCAGTCAGACCGAGTGCTGACATGTGGCAAGACGCTCCTCGGGCCGCGTGTTGCTTAAGCTTCTCTCCTGGAGGCCCTCAGTCAGACCCATTGTTGACAAGTGGCAAGACGCTCCTCGGGGCGCGTCTTGCTGGGGCCTCTCTCTTGGAGGCGCTCAGTCAGACCGAGTGCTGACATTTGGCAAGACGCTTCTCGGGGCGCGTTTTGCTTGGGCTTCTCTCCTGGAGGCGCTCAGACAGACCCAGTGTTGACATGTGACAAGACGCTCCTTGGGGCGCATCTTGCTTGGGCCTCTCTCCTGGAGGCGCTCAGTCAGAACCAGAGGTGACATGTGGCAAGACGCTCCTCGGGGCGCGTCTTGCTTGGGCCTCTCTCCTGGAGGCCCTCTGTCAGACCCAGTGTTGACATCTGGCAAGACGCTCCTCCGGGCGCATCTTGCTTGGGCCTCTCTCCTTGAGGCCCTCAGTCAGACCCATTGTTGACATGTATCAAGACGCTCCTCGGGGCGCGTCTTGCTTGGGCCTCTCTCCTGGAGGCGCTCAGTAAGACCGAGTGCTGACAGAAGGCAAGACGTTCCTCGGGGCGCTCATTGCTTGGGCCTCTCTCCTGAATGCCCTCTGTCAGACCGAGTGTTGACATGTGTCAAGACGCTCCTCGGGGCGTGTCTTGCTTTGGCCTCTCTCCTGGAGGCGCTCAGTCAGACCCAGTGTTGACATGTGGCAAGACGCTCCTCTGGGCGCGTCTTGCTTGGGCTTCTCTCCTGGAGGCCCTCAGTCAGACCCATTGTTGACATGTGGCAAGACGCTCCTCGGGGCACGTCTTGCTTGGGCCTCTCTCCTGGAGGCGCTCAGTCAGACCGAGTAGTGACATGTGGCAAGACGCTCCTCGGGGCTCGTCTTGCTTGGACCTCCCTCCTGGAGGCGCTCAGTCAGACCGAGTAGTGACATTTGGCAAGACGCTCCTCGGGGCGCGTCTTGCTTGGGCCTCTCTCCTGGAGGCGCTCAGTCAGACCGAGTGCTGACATAAGGCAAGACGCTCCTCGGGGCGCGTCTTGCTGGGGCCTCTCTCCTGGAGGTGCTCAATCAGACCCAGTGGTGACACGTGGCAAGACGCTCCTCTGGGCGCGTCTTGCTTGGGCCTCTCTCCTGGAGGAGCTCAGTCAGACCCAGTGGTGACACGTGGCAAGACGCTCCTCGAGGCGCATCTTGCTTGGGCCTCTCTCCTGGAGGCGCTAAGTCAGACCCAGTGTTGACATGTGGCAAGACGTTCCTCGGGGCGCGTCTTGCTTGGGCCTCTCTCCTGGAGGCGCTCAGTCAGACACAGTGTTGACATGTGGCAAGACACTCCTCGGGGCGCGTCTTGCTTGGGCTTCTCTCATGGAGGCCCTCAGTAAGACCCATTGTTGACATGTGGAAAGAAGCTCCTCGGGGCGCGTCTTGCTTTGGCTTCTCTCCTGGAGGCCCTCAGTCAGACCCATTGTTGACATGTGGCAAGACGCTCCTCGGGGCGCGTATTGCTTGGGCCTCTCTCCTGGATGCCCTCTGTCAGACCCAGTGTTGACATGTGGCAAGACGCTCCTCGGGGCACGTCTTGCTTGGGCCTCTCTCCTGGAGGTGCTCAGTCAGACCGAGTAGTGACATGTGGCAAGACGCTCCTCGGGGCGCGTCTTGCTTGGACCTCTCTCCTGGAGGCGCTCAGTTAGACCGAGTAGTGACATGTCGCAAGACGCTCCTCGGGGCGCGTCTTGCTTGGGCTTCTCTCCTGGAGGCCCTCAGTAAGACCCATTGTTGACATGTGGCAAGACGCTCCTCGTGGTGCGTCTTGCTTGGGCCTCTCTCCAGAAGGCCCTCAATCAGACCCAGTGTTGACACGTGGCAAGACGCTCCTCGGGGTGCGTCTTGCTTGGGCCTCTCTCCTGGAGGGGCTCAGTCAGACTGAGTAGTGACATGTGGCCTGACGCTCCTCGGGGCGCGTCTTGCCTGGGCCTCTCTCCTGGAGGCGCTCAGTCAGACCCAGTGGTAACATGTGGCAAGACGCTCCTCGGGGCGCGTCTTGCTTGGGCCTCTCTCCTGGAGGCGCTCAGTCAGAACCAGAGGTGACATGTGGCAAGACGCTCCTCGGGGCGCGTCTTGCTTGGGCCTCTCTCCTGGAGGCCCTCTGTCAGACCCAGTGTTGACATGTGGCAAGACGCTCCTCCGGGCGCATCTTGCTTGGGCCTCTCTCCTGGAGGCCCTCAGTAAGACCCATTGTTGACATGTGGCAAGACGCTCCTCGGGGCGCGTATTGCTTGGGCCTCTCTCCAGAAGGCCCTCAATAAGACCCAGTGTTGACATGTGGCAAGACGCTCCACGGGGCGCGTCTTGCTTGGGCTTCTCTCCTGGAGGCCCTCAGTCAGACCCATTGTTGACATGTGGCAAGACGCTCCTCGGGGCGCGTCTTGCTTGGGCCTCTCTCCTGGAGGCGCTCAGTCAGACCCAGTGTTGACATGTGGCAAGACGCTCCACGGGGCGCGTCTTGCTTGGGCTTCTCTCCTGGAGGCGCTCAGTCAGACCCAGTGTTGACATGTGGCAAGACGCTCCTCGGGGCACGTCTTGCTTGGGCCTCTCTCCTGGAGGCGCTCAGTCAGACCGAGTAGTGACATGTGGCAAGACGCTCCTCGGGGCGAGTCTTGCTAGGACCTCTCTCCTGGAGGCGCTCAGTTAGACCGAGTAGTGACATGTCGCAAGACGCTCCTCGGGGCGCGTCTTGCTTGGGCCTCTCTCATGGAGGCCCTCTGTCAGACCCAGTGTTGACATGTGGCAAGACGCTCCTCGGGGCTCGTCTTGCTTGGGCCTCTCTCCTGGAGGCGCTCAGTCAGAACCAGAGGTGACATGTGGCACGACGCTCCTCGGGGTGCGTCTTGCTTGGGCCTCTCTCCTGGAGGCCCTCTGTCAGACCCAGTGTTGACATGTGGCAAAACGCTCCTCCGGGCGCATCTTGCTTGGGCCTCTCTCCTGGAAGCCCTCAGTAAGACCCATTGTATACATGTGGCAAGACGCTCCTCGAGGCGCGTCTTGCTTGGGCTTCTCTCATGGAGGCCCTCAGTCAGACCCAGTGTTGACATGTGTCAAGACGCTCCTCGGGGCGTGTCTTGCTTGGGCCTCTCTCCTGGAGGCGCTCAAACAGACCGAGTAGTGACATGTGGCAAGACGCTCCTCGGGGCGCGTCTTGCTGGGGCTTCTCTCATGGAGGCACTCAGTCAGATCCAGTGTTGACATGTGGCAAGACGCTCCTCGGGGCGTGTCTTGCTTGGACCTCTCTCCCTGAGGCGCTCAGTCAGACCGATTAGTGACATGTGGCAAGACGCTCCTCGGGGCGCGTCTTGCTTGGACCTCTCTCCCTGAGGCGCTCAGTCAGACCCAGTGTTGACATTTGGCAAGACACTCCTCGGGGCGCGTCTTGCTTGGGCCTCTCTCATGGAGGCCCTCTGTCAGACCCAGTGTTGACATGTGTCAAGACGCTCCTCGGGGGGCGTCTTGCTTTGGCCTCTCTCCTGGAGGCGCTCAGTCTGACCGAGTGCTGACATGTGGCAAGACGCTCCTCGGGGCGCGTCTTGCTTGGGCCTCTCTCCAGAAGGCCCTCAATCAGACCCAGTGTTGACACGTGGCAAGACGCTCCTCGGGGCGCGTCTTGCTTGGGCCTCTCTCCTGGAGGCGCTCAGTCAGACCAAGTGGTGACATGTGGCAAGACACTCCTCGGGGCGCGTCTTGCTTGGGCCTCTCTCCTGGAGGCCCTCTGTCAGACCCAGTGTTGACATGTGGCAAGACACTCCTCGGGGCGCGTCTTGCTTGGGCCTCTCTCATGGAGGCCCTCTGTCAGACCCAGTGTTGACATGTGTCAAGACGCTCCTCGGGGCGCGTCTTGCTTGGACCTCCCTCCTGGAGGCGCTCAGTCAGACCGAGTAGTGACATTTGGCAAGACGCTCCTCGGGGCGCGTCTTGCTTGGGCCTCTCTCCTGGAGGCGCTCAGTCAGACCGAGTGCTGACATAAGGCAAGACGCTCCTCGGGGCGCGTCTTGCTTGGGCCTCTCTCCTGGAGGCCCTCTGTCAGACCCAGTGTTGACATGTGGCAAGACACTCCTCGGGGCGCGTCTTGCTTGGGCCTCTCTCATGGAGGCCCTCTGTCAGACCCAGTGTTGACATGTGTCAAGACGCTCCTCGGGGCGCGTCTTGCTTTGGCCTCTCTCCTGGAGGCGCTCAGTCAGACCGAGTGCTGACATGTGGCAAGAAGCTCCTCGGGGCGCGTTTTGCTTGGGCTTCTCTCCTGGAGGCCCTCAGTAAGACCCATTGTTGACATGTGGCAAGACGCTCCTCGTGGTGCGTCTTGCTTGGGCCTCTCTCCAGAAGGCCCTCAATCAGACCCAGTGTTGACACGTGGCAAGACGCTCCTCGGGGCGCGTCTTGCTTGGGCCTTTCTCCTGGAGGCGTTCAGTCAGACTGAGTAGTGACATGTGGCCTGACGCTCCTCGGGGCGCGTCTTGCCTGGGCCTCTCTCCTGGAGGCGCTCAGTCAGACCCAGTGGTGACATGTGGCAAGACACTCCTCGGGGCGCGTCTTTCTTGGGCCCCTCTCCTGGAGGCCCTCTGTCAGACCCAGTGTTGACATGTGTCAAGACGCTCCACGGGGCGCGTCTTGCTTGGGCTTCTCTCCTGGAGGCCCTCAGTCAGACCCATTGTTGACATGTGGCAAGACGCTCCTCGGGGCGCGTCTTGCTTGGACCTCTCTCCTGGAGGCCCTCTGTCAGACCCAGTGTTGACATGTGGCAAGACGCTCCTCCGGGCACCTGAGTGAAGTTGGCCCCCCCACCTTCTTCAAATGCAACAAAAGTGGTATCAAACCATTGTGCTACGTTTGTGCTGGTTTGTGCTGCAAAAATTTTAGTTTGTGCTACTATCATTTTAAAGATATTAATAAAAATGTCTAGAGGTCATCAGAGGTCAACCAGCCCCCCCACATTAATGGAATCAGACAAAACTGGTGTCAATCAACTGTTCTACGTTTGTGCTGGTTTGTGCTGCTAAAATTATCATTTGTGCTGCTTCTGTCTTGAAGATATTAATGAAAATGTAAAGGTCAAAAGGTCAACCAGCCCCCCCACCTTCTTCAAATCCAACAAAAGTGGTATCAAACCATTGTGCTACGTTTGTGCTGGTTTGTGCTGCAAAAATTTTCGTTTGTGCTACTATCGTTTTAAAGATATTAATAAAAATGTCTAGAGGTCATCAGAGGTCAACCAGCCCCCCCACATTAATTAAATCGAACAAAACTGGTGTCAATCAATTGTGCTACGTTTGTGCTGGTTTGTGCTGCTAAAATTGTCGTTTGTGCTGCTTCTGTCTTGAAGATATTAATGAAAATGTAAAGGTCAAAAGGTCAACCAGCCCCCCCACCTTCTTCAAATCCAACAAAAGTGGTATCAAACCATTGTGCTACATTTGTGCTGGTTTGTGCTGCAAAAATTTTCGTTTGTGGTACTATCGTTTTAAAGATATTAATAAAAATTTCTGGAGGTCATCAGAGGTCAACCAGCCCCCCCACATTAATGGAATCAAACAAAACTGGTGTAAATCAATTGTGCTACGTTTGTGCTGGCTTGTGCTGCTAAAATTATCGTTTGTGCTGCTGTTGCTCATTAGCCTAGTGAACTAGACCAAATTTTTGCTTTGCAAAGTTTGGTCTAGGCATGCTCCATTGGAACCTCAGCAGCTCCTACCAGGACTCTGTCTAGCCAATCACAGCTCTCTAGAGGGGTTTCAAACACAAAAAGAGCTGTGATTGGTCCATAATAGAGGGCCAATCATAGTGCTCTATCTGCTTAGTGAACAAATCACAGAGCTTTATCCGCTTTGTGGGCCAATCAGGGCACTCTCTATATGCCTGGTGGGTGGGATGATTCAACAGAGTGAAACAAGAGTATGTCACATTCATTGTCCAGTGGAATGCGGAGATCATTTGAAATACAACGGTAGAACCCGCCCCACAACCGAGAGCCGTCAATGGAGCATGGCCACTAAATAATACATTTATTTAATCTGGCTTGCCAGGCTAGTTGCTCATGGAATCTAGCTTAAAAATGCAGATAAGATAGCTAGCACATGTTTTCTTCAACTCTTGTTTTTTTTCTCTCAGAAGTAGAATGTGTATGATAGCACCCCCTTGTGATCACAAACCAAACACAGTTCGTTACGTTTGTTTTTTTCTGGCAGAGTTGTACCAGTTTGTCCTTAACAAGATCTAGTTCAAAATTCATTTGATAGTACAAAAATGAATTTAGTCAATGTTCCTTGCTCATCATCAAAATACTTGTAGATAAATCCATGCTCTGTTGAGATAAATCTGTGTCTGTGTCAATCCCAAACGTGTTTAATAGTCCACTCATTTAATAGCCCTTTGTGACCATGGCTACAGAAGTTTGACTCTTGCAAAAAAATATAGTTTGGCCCTTTCAGGTAACATTGACAGTTACATAAGATTCACAGTTCTGCAGGCTGTTTGGAGCCTTTGAGTTCAGATTTGCTGAATCACTGAGTGCGTTTACATGCAGCCAGTAACCCTTTTAAAACCCGAATATTCACAATAACCCGGTTCCGCAGGTCCTTGAAAACACCGCCAAAAACCCAGATATGCTCATAACCGGGGGTAACACCTTTCTAACCCGAATGTTTGGTCGTGTAAACGCATACCGGGATATCCCCATCAAAGCATGTGTTCTGCACATGCTCTGTTCGCAAGGAATCTTGGTCTTTTGCGTAGCAAGACGTCTTGTATGTGCCAGAACACCAGAAGTAAACAACAAGTGGGGAGCAACATGGCGAGTCATGGCACAGCACCACACTTTTGGAGTGACGAAGAAACTAAAGCACAAACGAACTTGGTCGCTATCTCTTCCGAACTGGGAAACATGTTGTTGTTTTCACGGATACCGGAACAAGAAGAACCAGAAAAGACGCATATTGCGTCTGGACGTAGTCCATACGTCCTGACGCTACCCCAACGTCCGCATTTAAATCGGGTTATGCAAGTTAGGTGCAACTCTTTCTATTGTGCCTTTGACACAGTTGATCACAATGTTCTTTTAGAAAGACTTGAACATGTTGTAGGGATCAAAGGAACAGCGTTAGGCTGGTTTAAATCCTACCTGTCTGACAGATTTCATTTTGTAAACGTACATGACAAATCGTCTTCATACTCCAGGGTTACTTGCGGAGTACCACAGGGTTCAGTGCTTGGACCAATTCTTTTTACTATATATATGCTCCCAATTGGTAAAATCATTAGACAGCATGGGATAAACTTCCACTGTTATGCTGACGATACTCAGCTATATTTATCCATTAACCCTGATGAACCTAATCGGTTGGGTAGATTACAGGCTTGTCTTGAGGACATAAAAAATTGGATGACTCTAAACTTTTTGCTTTTAAATCAAGACAAGACGGAAGTTCTCATCTTTGGACCAGAAATCCAGAAAAGGAAATTGCTTAGCCAATCGCCTGACCTTAATGGCATTACATTAATCTCCGCGAACAAAGCAAGGAACCTTGGTGTTATCTTTGACCAGGACATGTCATTCAAATCCCAGGTTACACAAGTTTGTAGGATTTCCTTTTTCCACCTTCGGAATATTGCTAAGATTAGAAGTATACTTTCCAGAAGTGATGCTGAAAATCTAGTTCATGCATTTATTACATCAAGACTGGATTACTGTAATTCATTACTCTCAGGAAGTCCACAGAATGTAGTTAAAAGTCTTCAGCTTGTCCAAAATGCTGCAGCTAGAGTTCTGATGAGAATTAAAAAGAGAGATCATATCTCTCCTGTCTTAGCTTCCCTACATTGGCTACCTGTTCAATTCAGAATAGATTTTAAGATCCTTCCTCTCACATATAAAGCTCTTAATAATCAAGCTCCATCAAACATCAGTGATCTGATTGTTCCATACGTTCCTAACCGAGCGCTTCGCTCTCAGACTGCAGGTCTACTGGTGATTCCAAGAATATCTAAAATTAGGATGGGAGGCAGATCTTTTAGTTATCAGGCTCCTCTCCTGTGGAACCAGCTCCCAGCCTTAGTCCGTGAGGCAGACACTTTGTCTACATTTAAGAATAGGCTTAAAACATTTTTATTTGATAGGGCCTATGGTTAAAATCTGATGTTAGCCTAAATCTGGACAAGTGGGGGAGTACAGGGAGGTGGAGTGTACAGTCGGTAAAGACGGCTCTCCCTTGCCCTGCCTCCAACATGCCTACATCTAAATAGGATAGATTATCCAGAGTTATCTCTGTAGTTATGCTGCTATAGGCTTAGACTGCTGGAGGATACACTGACCACTTCTCACACTCTACTTCTTTCTTCTACAGTCTGCTCTTTGTACTATTTTGTGCAATTTCAGCTGTTAACTTTATTTTCTCTGTAAGTGTTTTTCTCCCCAGAAGAAGCTACAATGACGTTCTGCTGAGCTGTGGTGGCCTCATGGAGGGGGCCATCGACTAGCACACTGCTGCTAACTACTTAAACATTCTCTCTCTCCTGATAATAACTTTTTGGTTTCCTTGACTTTTGATGTGCTAATACTAGTTTATCCGTTTAATTATAGATCCACTAGGATAAATACAATAAAGTTTATCTTTCACCAAATAGAATATTTACTAAGACAGCATAATATAACTGTAGACACATTACTTGTCCGTGTGTGTGTGTGTGTGTGTGTGTGTGTGCTCTGTCTTCTCGATCCCCAGTGAGTCGTGGAGGATGGCTGCTTATACTGAGCCAGGATTCTCTGAAGGTTTCTTCCTATTAAAAGGGAGTTTTCCTCTCCACTGTCGCTGCATGCTTGCTTAGTATAAGGATTGCTGTATAGTCACTGACACTAGTCAGTGACTTGATGCAATTTGCTGGGTTCCTTATATAGGAAACATTATTTCTGATTGGCTTAATGAACTGTGAATTGGAATGTTTATTATGTGAAGTGCCTTGAGACTAGGGCTGCAACAACGAATCCATAAATTCAATGAAAATCGATTACTAAAAGCGTTGGCAACGAATTGCGTCATCGATTCATTGTGTCGCACAACTCTTCCAAAAGCGCCCCGCCTTCCCGCCCGCCGTTGCGCGCAGACCAGAGCAAGTCAGATCAGCGCAAGGGAGAGCCGCAGATCAGCGCGAGGGAGAGCCGCAGATCAGCGCGAGGGAGAGCCGCAGATCAGCGCGAGGGGGAGCCGGCAGATCAGCTCGAGGGAGAGCCACAGATCAGCGTGAGGGAGAGCCGGTACCGGCAGATCAGCGCGAGGGAGAGCCGCAGATAAGCGTGAGGGAGAGCCGGCAGACTTGCGCTGCTGCGAACCGGTTCCACATTGTTGCACAGCGATCCAGGCAGCTGCTTCCAGCGCACGGTCCATTCTCAAAGTGGCGCAACCAAAAAACTATAATTAGCATACGATCGTTCATGTCCGCACATGTTCTCTATTTTCTGTCTTATTTGTGCCTGAAGCTCGCTACTGCGGAGCTCATCACCTGTGCTGTGGTGATGTCACCTCACTGACGCAGCATCGAAAACGCGCTCTGCGCTTTTCGGTCAGGAGATCTTTGATCTGCTCAAAAGTAACTGATGAGGTGAAAAGGTAAGAATCCAGGCAACAGATTTTCTGGAGAATTAAGAGGAGATGCAGGAAGATGAGAGACAGACAGGACAGGAAAATAGTTAAATAAAAACAAGAAAACAAAACAAAGTGTTGAAAAGTAAAATGTAGGTAGATTTATCTCCACTACACGTTTTTACCAGTAAAAAACAATAAGTTCTACACATGTCATATTTATACATCTGATACAATTCAGATCACCTTCAAAACTCAGTCACACACCCAGGGCCGTTTCAAGACATTTTGGGGGCCAAGGCAAAAGCCCCCCCCCCCCCCCCCCCAAATAACTGGGCTCCCCAGAAGCCTCTGTGTAATTCATGCCCTCTCCAGTAGTGTTAGTTATATGGTGTTTATAAAAGCCCCTCAGACATTACTGACATGTTCTAATATTATCAGATGAAAAACTAAATTATCAGACATGCTGTCTCATCTGCTTCTTTTATAAACTTGCAAAAAGTAACAAAACCATTTGAAAGCCACTATTTGTGGATTCTCTGAAAGTTTCCATGGAGTGTGTGACAACTTATTTTTTCATTGATCCTATCGTCTAATCTCACAGCTGAAACAAGCATCCTTAATAATCTGTGCACAGGAAGCTTACCGATGCTGTAGTAAAACAAAAGGTATAATAATTTATTATTAATAAAACCTTCTTGCAGCACTAAAGCAGAAAAATTAGATTTTGCATTAAATATGCAAAATATTTACATATGAGTTGTTTTAGAGCCCTTTTATTGGCAGAATCTGATATTAATTTAGTTCTTACAAAAAATGGGTCCCAACATGGTTTGTGTGGCGTTGCCATAGTGTGACGTCATAGGCACAGATCCCCTGTCCTCTTGTTTGGAAATGGAAATATGGTCACCCTACATTAAACAAACTGTCCACCCGGGCTTTTGCACTGCACAGAGACGCTTCGCTGCCTATGACTTTGATCGTCAGTTGAGAGTCAGTCTCATGCAGACTGACCAATGAAGAAAGTTAAGAGTTAAGAGTATGAGTTAAGACCCTCTCCTCATTGGTCAGTCCACACGAGGTGGGTCAAAGGTTACTCTGGGCGGGTTACGTGTTGTCAGGCATTCAAGTATTGAGTATATTTACTGCATATTACAGTAAAATATTCTGTATGTGACCACATTATGGTGATCCTTGGGTCGTGATGATGGAGCCCTTGAATATTGTTGCCCAGGGTACAACAAAGTGTTAATCTGGCCCTGGTTCCGCCGTCACATTCCCGCAGAAACTGGTTGATCACACCGGGGCCAGACTACTAGCATGTGGCTTTACAGCCACAATGTCCTCAGAAGCAAAAACGCTTTTAAAAGGGAGGGAGGAGTCCTAACTGTTGCTGCAGGCGTGTTGTGTGAGAGTGCAGTTATATACTGGTTAATATATTTTTGGGTTCAGTTGCTTTCATGTGGCCTAATGTGAGTCTATTTGGGATCATTGGAATGATCAGCAGCATTTCTTGATGTGACTTTATGGCAGTTGCCCAGGGCATCATCGCAAGGAGGATGGCATTCATTTACTTTTGTTTTATTTGGTATTTTTTCAGTCATTTTTGGAAATAGTGATCAATTTTGATTAATTCACAGCCTATGTTTAATTACATTTAAAATAAATGTCAACAGATGAGATCAAACAAAACAGATGAGAATTGCCCTTAAGCTGTTTAACTTGGACCAAGCATTTTAGGTCACAGATAGATGTAGCTTAGGGTCTCTGTCTATACACCTTATAAGACAATTTAGGTGATGGCATGTTGTTTTTCTGCTATTGAACTGTTTTCTAATAATGTTGTGTTAAATAAAGTGAAGGAAGGAGAGAAATAACATTTCCCTAGCAGTTTTTAAAAATTTCCCCATGTAATCCGATTAATCGATTAATCGTGTCGAGACCCCATCCGATTAATCGATTATCCAAATAATCGTTTGTTGCAGCCCTACTTGAGACGACTCTTGTCGTGATTTGGCGCTATATAAATAAACTTGAATTGAATTGAATTGAACTCTTTCTATTTATTGTAAACGGGCTTGTAAACGGGTTATTCTGATCAACTCAGAAACCCGAATACCGACCTTAACGTGACCATAACCCGGATATTGGCTGCATGTAAACGTAGTCACTGAAGTGCACTCCTGTGTATGTTAATTTTATACAACTTGCTCATGACAGCCCACATCCAAATGACAGCACTTTTGTTAATATTAGCATTTTACTTAAAAGCTACAGCTCACATATTATTAGGTTAATGTTTTAACAACTGTTAGCATTTTACCATATACCCTGCTGGTAGCACACTAGATGGAGTAAGGTAATGTTAAGAAACATGGTAGTCAGTGATCCGCAACCAGATTATTGGCTCAAAATACCTTATCTAGTTATAAACTGATACGCACCAACTGGCATGCCCCTTTACATTTCTTCATCAATGTTAATTAATGTTATTATTACGGCAGCACGGTGGTTAGCACTGTTACAGGGTCTTTCTGTGTGGAGTTTTCATGTTCTCCCCGTGTTTGTGTGGGTTCTCTCCAAAGACATGCAGCTTGTGGGGATAGGTTAATTGGTTAATCCAAATTGCCCATAGCTGTGAGTGTAAATGGATGTCTGTCCCTTGTGTTGGGCCTGTGACAGACTGACAACCTGTCCAGGATGTACCCTGCCTCTTGCCCTATGACAGCTCGGATAGGTTCCAGCGCCCACACGCGACCCTTAGAAGGATAAGTGGAAGCGAATAGATGGATGGATGGAATTTTATTAATATCTTTAAAATTAAACATTAAAGAAAGGGGCTGGTTGAGCTTTAGAAACTTTTGGTTTCCAAATGAAAGCAGCACAAACGAAAATTTTTGCAGCACAAACCAGCACAAACGTAGCACAATGGTTTGATACCACTTTTGTTGGATTTGAAGAAGGTGGGGGGGGGCTGTTTGACCTTTTGACCTTTACATTTTCATTAATATCTTCAAGACAGAAGCAGCACAAACGACAATTTTAGCAGCACAAACCAGCACAAACGTAGAACAGTTGATTGACACCAGTTTTGTTTGATTCCATTAATGTGGGGGGGGGGCTGGTTGACCTCTGATGACCTCCAGAAATTTTTATTATTATCTTTAAAACGATAGTAGCACAAACGAAAATTTTTGCAGCACAAACCAGCACAAACGTAGCACAATGGTTTGATACCACTTTTGTTGGATTTGAAGAAGATGGGGGGGCTGGTTGACCTTTTGACCTTTACATTTTCATTAATATCTTCAAGACAGAAGCAGCACAAACGACAATTTTAGCAGCACAAACCAGCACAAACGTAGAACAGTTGATTGACACCAGTTTTGTTTGATTCCATTAATGTGGGGGGGGGCTGGTTGACCTCTGATGACCTCCAGAAATTTTTATTAATATCTTTAAAACGATAGTAGCACAAACGAAAATTTTTGCAGCACAAACCAGCACAAACGTAGCACAATGGTTTGATACCACTTTTGTTGGATTTGAAGAAGGTGGGGGGGCCAACTTCACTCAGGTCCTCCGGGCGCATCTTGCTTGGGCCTCTCTCCTGGAGGCCCTCAGTAAGACCCATTGTTGACATGTGGCAAGACGCTCCTCGGGGCGCGTATTGCTTGGGCCTCTCTCAAGAAGGCCCTCAATAAGACCCAGTGTTTACATGTGGCAAGACGCTCCACGGGGCGCGTCTTGCTTGGGCTTCTCTCCTGGAGGCCCTCAGTCAGACCCATTGTTGACATGTGGCAAGACGCTCCTCGGGGCGCGTCTTGCTTGGGCCTCTCTCCTGGAGGCGCTCAGTCAGACCCAGTGTTGACATGTGGCAAGACGCTCCACTGGGCGCGTCTTGCTTGGGCTTCTCTCCTGGAGGCCCTCAGTCAGACCCATTGTTGACATGTGGCAAGACGCTCCTCGGGGCACGTCTTGCTTGGGCCTCTCTCCTGGAGGCGCTCAGTCAGACCGAGTTGTGACATGTGGCAAGACGCTCCTCGGGGCGCGTCTTGCTTGGACCTCTCTCCTGGAGGCGCTCAGTTAGACCGAGTAGTGACATGTCGCAAGACGCTCCTCGGGGCGCGTCTTGCTTGGGCCTCTCTCATGGAGGCCCTCTGTCAGACCCAGTGTTGACATGTGGCAAGACGCTCCTCGGGGCGCGTCTTGCTTGGGCCTCTCTCCTGGAGGCGCTCAGTCAGAACCAGAGGTGACATGTGGCAAGACGCTCCTCGGGGTGCGTCTTGCTTGTGCCACTCTCCTGGAGGCCCTCTGTCAGACCCAGTGTTGACATGTGGCAAAACGCTCCTCCGGGCGCATCTTGCTTGGGCCTCTCTCCTGGAGGCCCTCAGTAAGACCCATTGTATACATTTGGCAAGACGCTCCTCGGGGCGCGTCTTGCTTGGGCCTCTCTCCAGAAGGCCCTCAATCAGACCCAGTGTTGACATGTGGCAAGACGCTCCTCGGGGCGCGTCTTGCTTGGGCTTCTCTCATGGAGGCCCTCAGTCAAACCCAGTGTTGACATGTGTCAAGACGCTCCTCGGGGCGTGTCTTGCTTGGGCCTCTCTCCTGGAGGCGCTCAAACAGACCGAGTAGTGACATGTGGCAAGACGCTCCTCGGGGCGCGTCTTGCTGGGGCTTCTCTCATGGAGGCACTCAGTCAGATCCAGTGTTGACATGTGGCAAGACGCTCCTCGGGGCGCGGCTTGCTTGGACCTCTCTCCCTGAGGCGCTCAGTCAGACCGAGTAGTGACATGTGGCAAGACGCCCCTCGGGGCGCGTCTTGCTTGGACCTCTCTCCCTGAGGCGCTCAGTCAGACCCAATGTTGACATTTGGCAAGACACTCCTCGGGGCGCGTCTTGCTTGGGCCTCTCTCATGGAGGCCCTCTGTCAGACCCAGTGTTGACATGTGTCAAGACGCTCCTCGGGGGGCGTCTTGCTTTGGCCTCTCTCCTGGAGGCGCTCGGTCTGACCGAGTGCTGACATGTGGCAAGAAGCTCCTCGGGGCGCGTCTTGCTTGGGCTTCTCACCTGGAGGCCCTCAGTAAGAACCATTGTTGACATGTGGCAAGACGCTCCTCGGGGCGCGTCTTGCTTGGGCCTCTCTCCAGAAGGCCCTCAATCAGACCCAGTGTTGACACGTGGCAAGACGCTCCTCGGGGCGCGTCTTGCTTGGGCCTCTCTCCTGGAGGCGCTCAGTCAGACCAAGTGGTGACATGTGGCAAGATACTCCTCGGGGCGCGTCTTGCTTGGGCCTCTCTCCTGGAGGCCCTCTGTCAGACCCAGTGTTGACATGTGGCAAGACACTCCTCGGGGCGCGTCTTGCTTGGGCCTCTCTCATGGAGGCCCTCTGTCAGACCCAGTGTTGACATGTGTCAAGACGCTCCTCGGGGCACGTCTTGCTTTGGCCTCTCTCCTGGAGGCGCTCAGTCAGACCGAGTGCTGACATGTGGCAAGAAGCTCCTCGGGGCGCGTCTTGCTTGGGCTTCTCTCCTGGAGGCCCTCAGTAAGACCCATTGTTGACATGTGGCAAGACGCTCCTCGGGGCGCGTCTTGCTTGGGCCTCTCTCCTGGAGGCGCTCAGTCAGACTGAGTAGTGACATGTGGCCTGACGCTCCTCGGGGCGCGTGTTGCTTGGGCCTCTCTCCTGGAGGCGCTCAGTCAGACCAAGTGGTGACATGTGGCAAGACACTCCTCGGGGCGCGTCTTGCTTGGGCCTCTCTCCAGAAGGCCCTCAATCAGACCCAGTGTTGACAAGTGGCAAGACGCTCCTCGGGGCGCGTCTTGCTTGGGCCTCTCTCCTGGAGGCGCTCAGTCAGAATGAGTAGTGACATGCGGTCTGACGCTCCTCGGGGCGCGTGTTGCTTGGGCCTCTCTCCTGGAGGCGCTCAGTCAGACCAAGTGGTGACATGTGGCAAGACACTTCTCGGGGCGCGTCTTGCTTGGGCCTCTCTCCTGGAGGCCCTCTGTCAGACCCAGTGTTGACATGTGGCAAGACACTCCTCGGGGCGCGTCTTGCTTGGGCCTCTCTCATGGAGGCCCTCTGTCAGACCCAGTGTTGACATGTGTCAAGACGCTCCTCGGGGCGCGTCTTGCTTTGGCCTCTCTCCTGGAGGCGCTCAGTCAGACCGAGTGCTGACATGTGGCAAGACGCTCCTCGGGCCGCGTGTTGCTTAAGCTTCTCTCCTGGAGGCCCTCAGTCAGACCCATTGTTGACATGTGGCAAGACGCTCCTCGGGGCGCGTCTTGCTGGGGCCTCTCTCTTGGAGGCGCTCAGTCAGACCGAGTGCTGACATTTGGCAAGACGCTTCTCGGGGCGCGTTTTGCTTGGGCTTCTCTCCTGGAGGCGCTCAGACAGACCCAGTGTTGACATGTGACAAGACGCTCCTTGGGGCGCATCTTGCTTGGGCCTCTCTCCTGGAGGCGCTCAGTCAGAACCAGAGGTGACATGGGGCAAGACGCTCCTCGGGGCGCGTCTTGCTTGGGCCTCTCTCCTGGAGGCCCTCTGTCAGACCCAGTGTTGACATGTGGCAAGACGCTCCTCCGGGCGCATCTTGCTTGGGCCTCTCTCCTGGAGGCCCTCTGTCAGACCCAGTGTTGACATGTGGCAAGACGCTCCTCCGGGCGCATCTTGCTTGGGCCTCTCTCCTGGAGGCCCTCAGTCAGACCCATTGTTGACATGTATCAAGACGCTCCTCGGGGCGCGTCTTGCTTGGGCCTCTCTCCTGGAGGCGCTCAGTAAGACCGAGTGCTGACAGAAGGCAAGACGCTCCTCGGGGCGCTCATTGCTTGGGCCTCTCTCCTGAATGCCCTCTGTCAGACCGAGTGTTGACATGTGTCAAGACGCTCCTCGGGGCGTGTCTTGCTTTGGCCTCTCTCCTGGAGGCGCTCAGTCAGACCCAGTGTTGACATGTGGCAAGACGCTCCTCTGGGCGCGTCTTGCTTGGGCTTCTCTCCTGGAGGCCCTCAGTCAGACCCATTGTTGACATGTGGCAAGACGCTCCTCGGGGCACGTCTTGCTTGGGCCTCTCTCCTGGAGGCGCTCAGTCAGACCGAGTAGTGACATGTGGCAAGACGCTCCTCGGGGCTCGTCTTGCTTGGACCTCCCTCCTGGAGGCGCTCAGTCAGACCGAGTAGTGACATTTGGCAAGACGCTCCTCGGGGCGCGTCTTGCTTGGGCCTCTCTCCTGGAGGCGCTCAGTCAGACCGAGTGCTGACATAAGGCAAGACGCTCCTCGGGGCGCGTCTTGCTGGGGCCTCTCTCCTGGAGGTGCTCAATCAGACCCAGTGGTGACACGTGGCAAGACGCTCCTCTGGGCGCGTCTTGCTTGGGCCTCTCTCCTGGAGGAGCTCAGTCAGACCCAGTGGTGACACGTGGCAAGACGCTCCTCGAGGCGCATCTTGCTTGGGCCTCTCTCCTGGAGGCGCTAAGTCAGACCCAGTGTTGACATGTGGCAAGACGTTCCTCGGGGCGCGTCTTGCTTGGGCCTCTCTCCTGGAGGCGCTCAGTCAGACACAGTGTTGACATGTGGCAAAACACTCCTCGGGGCGCGTCTTGCTTGGGCTTCTCTCATGGAGGCCCTCAGTAAGACCCATTGTTGACATGTGGAAAGAAGCTCCTCGGGGCGCGTCTTGCTTTGGCTTCTCTCCTGGAGGCCCTCAGTCAGACCCATTGTTGACATGTGGCAAGACGCTCCTCGGGGCGCGTATTGCTTGGGCCTCTCTCCTGGATGCCCTCTGTCAGACCCAGTGTTGACATGTGGCAAGAAGCTCCTCGGGGCACGTCTTGCTTGGGCCTCTCTCCTGGAGGTGCTCAGTCAGACCGAGTAGTGACATGTGGCAAGACGCTCCTCGGGGCGCGTCTTGCTTGGACCTCTCTCCTGGAGGCGCTCAGTTAGACCGAGTAGTGACATGTCGCAAGACGCTCCTCGGGGCGCGTCTTGCTTGGGCTTCTCTCATGGAGGCCCTCAGTAAGACCCATTGTTGACATGTGGAAAGAAGCTCCTCGGGGCGCGTCTTGCTTTGGCTTCTCTCCTGGAGGCCCTCAGTCAGACCCATTGTTGACATGTGGCAAGACGCTCCTCGGGGCGCGTATTGCTTGGGCCTCTCTCCTGGATGCCCTCTGTCAGACCCAGTGTTGACATGTGGCAAGACTCTCCTCGGGGCGCGTCTTGCTTGGGCTTCTCTCATGGAGGCCCTCAGTCAGACCCAGTGTTGACATGTGTCAAGACGCTCCTCGGGGCGTGTCTTGCTTGGGCCTCTCTCCTGGAGGCGCTCAGTCAGACCCAGTGTTGACATGTGGCAAGACGCTCCTCGGGGCGCTTCTTGCTTGGGCTTCTCTCCTGGAGGCCCTCAGTCAGACCCATTGTTGACATGTGGCAAGACGCTCCTCGGGGCGCGTCTTGCTTGGGCCTTTCTCCTGGAGGCGCTCAGTCAGACCCAGTGTTGACATGTGGCAAGACGCTCCACGGGGCGCGTCTTGCTTGGGCTTCTCTCCTGGAGGCCCTCAGTCAGACCCATTGTTGACATGTGGCAAGACGCTCCCCGGGGCACGTCTTGCTTGGGCCTCTCTCCTGGAGGTGCTCAGTCAGACCGAGTAGTGACATGTGGCAAGACGCTCCTCGGGGCGCGTCTTGCTTGGACCTCTCTCCTGGAGGCGCTCAGTTAGACCGAGTAGTGACATGTCGCAAGACGCTCCTCGGGGCGCGTCTTGCTTGGGCCTCTCTCATGGAGGCCCTCTGTCAGACCCAGTGTTGACATGTGGCAAGACGCTCCTCGGGGCGCGTCTTGCTTGGGCCTCTCTCCTGGAGGCGCTCAGTCAGAACCAGAGGTGACATGTGGCAAGACGCTCCTCGGGGTGCGTCTTGCTTGGGCCTCTCTCCTGGAGGCCCTCTGTCAGACCCAGTGTTGACATGTGGCAAAACGCTCCTCCGGGCGCATCTTGCTTGGGCCTCTCTCCTGGAGGCCCTCAGTAAGACCCATTGTATACATGTGGCAAGACGCTCCTCGGGGCGCATCTTGCTTGGGCCTCTCTCCAGAAGGCCCTCAATCAGACCCAGTGTTGACATGTGGCAAGACGCTCCTCGGGGCGCGTCTTGCTTGGGCTTCTCTCATGGAGGCCCTCAGTCAGACCCAGTGTTGACATGTGTCAAGACGCTCCTCGGGGCGTGTCTTGCTTGGGCCTCTCTCCTGGAGGCGCTCACACAGACTGAGTAGTGACATGTGGCAAGACGCTCCTCGGGGCGCGTCTTGCTGGGGCTTCTCTCATGGAGGCACTCAGTCAGATCCAGTGTTGACATGTGGCAAGACGCTCCTCGTGGCGCGTCTTGCTTGGACCTCTCTCCCTGAGGCGCTCAGTCAGACCGAGTAGTGACAGGTGGCAAGACGCTCCTCGGGGCGCGTCTTGCTTGGACCTCTCTCCCTGAGGCGCTCAGTCAGACCCAGTGTTGACATTTGGCAAGACACTCCTCGGGGCGCGTCTTGCTTGGGCCTCTCTCATGGAGGCCCTCTGTCAGACCCAGTGTTGACATGTGTCAAGACGCTCCTCGGGGGGCGTCTTGCTTTCGCCTCTCTCCTGGAGGCGCTCAGTCTGACCGAGTGCTGACATGTGGCAAGAAGGTCCTCGGGGCGTGTCTTGCTTGGGCTTCTCACCTGGAGGCCCTCAGTAAGAACCATTGTTGACATGTGGCAAGACGCTCCTCGGGGCGCGTCTTGCTTGGGCCTCTCTCCAGAAGGCCCTCAATCAGACCCAGTGTTGACACGTGGCAAGACGCTCCTCGGGGCGCGTCTTGCTTGGGCCTCTCTCCTGGAGGCGCTCAGTCAGACCAAGTGGTGACATGTGGCAAGACACTCCTCGGGGCGCGTCTTGCTTGGGCCTCTCTCCTGGAGGCCCTCTGTCAGACCCAGTGTTGACATGTGGCAAGACACTCCTCGGGGCGCGTCTTGCTTGGGCCTCTCTCATGGAGGCCCTCTGTCAGACCCAGTGTTGACATGTTTCAAGACGCTCCTCGGGGCGCGTCTTGCTTTGGCCTCTCTCATGGAGGCGCTCAGTCAGACCGAGTGCTGACATGTGGCAAGAAGCTCCTCGGGGCGCGTCTTGCTTGGGCTTCTCTCCTGGAGGCCCTCAGTAAGACCCATTGTTGACATGTGGCAAGACGCTCCTCGTGGTGCGTCTTGCTTGGGCCTCTCTCCAGAAGGCCCTCAATCAGACCCAGTGTTGACACGTGGCAAGACGCTCCTCGGGGCGCGTCTTGCTTGGGCCTCTCTCCTGGAGGCGCTCAGTCAGACTGAGTAGTGACATGTGGCCTGACGCTCCTCGGGGCGCGTCTTGCCTGGGCCTCTCTCCTGGAGGCGCTCAGTCAGACCCAGTGGTGACATGTGGCAAGACACTCCTCGGGGCGCGTCTTTCTTGGGCCCCTCTCCTGGAGGCCCTCTGTCAGACCCAGTGTTGACATGTGTCAAGACGCTCCACGGGGCGCGTCTTGCTGGGGCTTCTCTCCTGGAGGCCCTCAGTCAGACCCATTGTTGACATGTGGCAAGACGCTCCTCGGGGCGCGTCTTGCTTGGGCCTCTCTCCTGGAGGCGCTCAGTCAGAACCAGAGGTGACATGTGGCAAGACGCTCCTCGGGGCGCGTCTTGCTTGGGCCTCTCTCCTGGAGGCCCTCTGTCAGACCCAGTGTTGACATGTGGCAAGACGCTCCTCCGGGCGCATCTTGCTTGGGCCTCTCTCCTGGAGGCCCTCAGTAAGACCCATTGTTGACATGTGGCAAGACGCTCCTCGGGGCGCGTATTGCTTGGGCCTCTCTCCAGAAGGCCCTCAATAAGACCCAGTGTTGACATGTGGCAAGACGCTCCACGGGGCGCGTCTTGCTTGGGCTTCTCTCCTGGAGGCCCTCAGTCAGACCCATTGTTGACATGTGGCAAGACGCTCCTCGGGGCGCGTCTTGCTTGGGCCTCTCTCCTGGAGGCGCTCAGTCAGACCCAGTGTTGACATGTGGCAAGACGCTCCACGGGGCGCGTCGTGCTTGGGCTTCTCTCCTGGAGGCCCTCAGTCAGACCCATTGTTGACATGTGGCAAGACGCTCCTCGGGGCGCGTCTTGCTTGGGCCTCTCTCCAGAAGGCCCTCAATAAGACCCAGTGTTGACATGTGGCAAGACGCTCCACGGGGCGCGTCTTGCTTGGGCTTCTCTCCTGGAGGCCCTCAGTCAGACCCATTGTTGACATGTGGCAAGACGCTCCTCGGGGCGCGTCTTGCTTGGGCCTCTCTCCTGGAGGCCCTCAGTAAGACCCATTGTATACATGTGGCAAGACGCTCCTCGGGGCGCGTCTTGCTTGGGCCTCTCTCCAGAAGGCCCTCAATCAGACCCAGTGTTGACATGTGGCAAGACGCTCCTCGGGGCGCGTCTTGCTTGGGCTTCTCTCATGGAGGCCCTCAGTCAGACCCAGTGTTGACATGTGTCAAGACGCTCCTCGGGGCGTGTCTTGCTTGGGCCTCTCTCCTGGAGGCGCTCAAACAGACCGAGTAGTGACATGTGGCAAGACGCTCCTCGGGGCGCGTCTTGCTGGGGCTTCTCTCATGGAGGCACTCAGTCAGATCCAGTGTTGACATGTGGCAACACGCTCCTCGGGGCACGTCTTGCTTGGACCTCTCTCCCTGAGGCGCTCAGTCAGACCGAGTAGTGACATGTGGCAAGACGCTCCTCGGGGCGCGTCTTGCTTGGGCCTCTCTCATGGAGGCCCTCTGTCAGACCCAGTGTTGACATGTGTCAAGACGCTCCTCGGGGGGCGTCTTGCTTTGGCCTCTCTCCTGGAGGCGCTCAGTCTGACCGAGTGCTGACATGTGGCAAGAAGCTCCTCGGGGCGAGTCTTGCTTGGGCTTCTCTCCTGGAGGCGCTCAGTCAGACCAAGTGGTGACATGTGGCAAGACACTCCTCGGGGCGCGTCTTGCTTGGGCCTCTCTCCTGGAGGCCCTCTGTCAGACCCAGTGTTGACATGTGGCAAGACACTCCTCGGGGCGCGTCTTGCTTGGGCCTCTCTCATGGAGGCGCTCACTCAGACCGAGTGCTGACATGTGGCAAGAAGCTCCTCGGGGCGCATCTTGCTTGGGTTTCTCTCCTGGAGGCCCTCAGTAAGACTCATTGATGACATGTGGCAAGACGCTCCTCGGGGCGCGTCTTGCTTGGGCCTCTCTCCTGGAGGCGCTCAGTCAGACTGAGTAGTGACATGTGGCCTGACGCTCCTCGGGGCGCGTGTTGC
Source organism: Nothobranchius furzeri (assembly GCF_043380555.1). Classification (NCBI taxonomy): domain Eukaryota; kingdom Metazoa; phylum Chordata; class Actinopteri; order Cyprinodontiformes; family Nothobranchiidae; genus Nothobranchius; species Nothobranchius furzeri. The sequence continues at coordinate 235,589 of NC_091741.1, forward strand.
TTGGGCCTCTCTCCTGGAGGCGCTCAGTCAGACCAAGTGGTGACATGTGGCAAGACACTTCTCGGGGCGCGTCTTGCTTGGGCCTCTCTCCTGGAGGCCCTCTGTCAGACCCAGAGGAGACATGTGGCAAGACGCTCCACGGGGCGCGTCTTGCTTGGGCTTCTCTCCTGGAGGCCCTCAGTCAGACCCATTGTTGACATGTGGCAAGACGCTCCTCGGGGCACGTCTTGCTTGGGCCTCTCTCCTGGAGGCGCTCAGTCAGACCGAGTAGTGACATGTGGCAAGACGCTCCTCGGGGCGCGTCTTGCTTGGACCTCTCTCCTGGAGGCGCTCAGTTAGACCGAGTAGTGACATGTCGCAAGACGCTCCTCGGGGCGCGTCTTGCTTGGGCCTCTCTCATAGAGGCCCTCTGTCAGACCCAGTGTTTACATGTGGCAAGACGCTCCTCGGGGTGCGTCTTGCTTGGGCCTCTCTCCTGGAGGCCCTCTGTCAGACCCAGTGTTGACATGTGGCAAAACGCTCCTCCGGGCGCATCTTGCTTGGGCCTCTCTCATGGAGGCCCTCTGTCAGACCCAGTGTTGACATGTGTCAAGACGCTCCTCGGGGCGCGTCTTGCTTTGGCCTCTCTCATGGAGGCGCTCAGTCAGACCGAGTGCTGACATGTGGCAAGAAGCTCCTCGGGGCGCGTCTTGCTTGGGCCTCTCTCCTGGAGGCGCTCAGTCAGACCAAGTGGTGACATGTGGCAAGACACTCCTCGGGGCGCGTCTTGCTTGGGCCTCTCTCCTGGAGGCGCTCAGTCAGACCAAGTGGTGACATGTGGCAAGACACTCCTCGGGGCGCGTCTTGCTTGGGCCTCTCTCCTGGAGGCCCTCTGTCAGACCCAGTGTTGACATGTGGCAAAACGCTCCTCCGGGCGCATCTTGCTTGGGCCTCCTTCATGGAGGCCCTCTGTCAGACCCAGTGTTGACATGTGTCAAGACGCTCCTCGGGGCGCGTCTTGCTTTGGCCTCTCTCATGGAGGCGCTCAGTCAGACCGAGTGCTGACATGTGGCAAGAAGCTCCTCGGGGCGCGTCTTGCTTGGGCCTCTCTCCTGGAGGCGCTCAGTCAGACCAAGTGGTGACATGTGGCAAGACACTCCTCGGGGCGCGTCTTGCTTGGGCCTCTCTCCTGGAGGCGCTCAGTCAGACCAAGTGGTGACATGTGGCAAGACACTCCTCGGGGCGCGTCTTGCTTGGGCCTCTCTCCTGGAGGCCCTCTGTCAGACCCAGTGTTGACATGTGACAAGACACTCCTCGGGGCGCGTCTTGCTTGGGCCTCTCTCATGGAGGCCCTCTGTCAGACCCAGTGTTGACATGTGTCAAGACGCTCCTCGGGGCGCGTCTTGCTTTGGCCTCTCTCATGGAGGCGCTCAGTCAGACCGAGTGCTGACATGTGGCAAGAAGCTCCTCGGGGCGCGTCTTGCTTGGGCTTCTCTCCTGGAGGCCCTCAGTAAGACCCATTGTTGACATGTGGCAAGACGCTCCTCGTGGTGCGTCTTGCTTGGGCCTCTCTCCAGAAGGCCCTCAATCAGACCCAGTGTTGACACGTGGCAAGACGCTCCTCGGGGCGCGTCTTGCTTGGGCCTCTCTCCTGGAGGCGCTCAGTCAGACTGAGTAGTGACATGTGGCCTGACGCTCCTCGGGGCGCGTCTTGCCTGGGCCTCTCTCCTGGAGGCGCTCAGTCAGACCCAGTGGTGACATGTGGCAAGACACTCCTCGGGGCGCGTCTTTCTTGGGCCCCTCTCCTGGAGGCCCTCTGTCAGACCCAGTGTTGACATGTGTCAAGACGCTCCACGGGGCGCGTCTTGCTGGGGCTTCTCTCCTGGAGGCCCTCAGTCAGACCCATTGTTGACATGTGGCAAGACGCTCCTCGGGGCGCGTCTTGCTTGGGCCTCTCTCCTGGAGGCGCTCAGTCAGAACCAGAGGTGACATGTGGCAAGACGCTCCTCGGGGCGCGTCTTGCTTGGGCCTCTCTCCTGGAGGCCCTCTGTCAGACCCAGTGTTGACATGTGGCAAGACGCTCCTCCGGGCGCATCTTGCTTGGGCCTCTCTCCTGGAGGCCCTCAGTAAGACCCATTGTTGACATGTGGCAAGACGCTCCTCGGGGCGCGTATTGCTTGGGCCTCTCTCCAGAAGGCCCTCAATAAGACCCAGTGTTGACATGTGGCAAGACGCTCCACGGGGCGCGTCTTGCTTGGGCTTCTCTCCTGGAGGCCCTCAGTCAGACCCATTGTTGACATGTGGCAAGACGCTCCTCGGGGCGCGTCTTGCTTGGGCCTCTCTCCTGGAGGCGCTCAGTCAGACCCAGTGTTGACATGTGGCAAGACGCTCCACGGGGCGCGTCTTGCTTGGGCTTCTCTCCTGGAGGCCCTCAGTCAGACCCATTGTTGACATGTGGCAAGACGCTCCTCGGGGCGCGTCTTGCTTGGGCCTCTCTCCAGAAGGCCCTCAATAAGACCCAGTGTTGACATGTGGCAAGACGCTCCACGGGGCGCGTCTTGCTTGGGCTTCTCTCCTGGAGGCCCTCAGTCAGACCCATTGTTGACATGTGGCAAGACGCTCCTCGGGGCGCGTCTTGCTTGGGCCTCTCTCCTGGAGGCCCTCAGTAAGACCCATTGTATACATGTGGCAAGACGCTCCTCGGGGCGCGTCTTGCTTGTGCCTCTCTCCAGAAGGCCCTCAATCAGACCCAGTGTTGACATGTGGCAAGACGCTCCTCGGGGCGCGTCTTGCTTGGGCTTCTCTCATGGAGGCCCTCAGTCAGACCCAGTGTTGACATGTGTCAAGACGCTCCTCGGGGCGTGTCTTGCTTGGGCCTCTCTCCTGGAGGCGCTCAAACAGAACGAGTAGTGACATGTGGCAAGACGCTCCTCGGGGCGCGTCTTGCTGGGGCTTCTCTCATGGAGGCACTCAGTCAGATCCAGTGTTGACATGTGGCAACACGCTCCTCGGGGCACGTCTTGCTTGGACCTCTCTCCCTGAGGCGCTCAGTCAGACCGAGTAGTGACATGTGGCAAGACGCTCCTCGGGGCGCGTCTTGCTTGGACCTCTCTCCCTGAGGCGCTCAGTCAGACCCAGTGTTGACATTTGGCAAGACACTCCTCGGGGCGCGTCTTGCTTGGGCCTCTCTCATGGAGGCCCTCTGTCAGACCCAGTGTTGACATGTGTCAAGACGCTCCTCGGGGGGCGTCTTGCTTTGGCCTCTCTCCTGGAGGCGCTCAGTCTGACCGAGTGCTGACATGTGGCAAGAAGCTCCTCGGGGCGAGTCTTGCTTGGGCTTCTCACCTGGAGGCCCTCAGTAAGAACCATTGTTGAGATGTGGCAAGACGCTCCTCGGGGCGCGTCTTGCTTGGGCCTCTCTCCTGGAGGCGCTCAGTCAGACCAAGTGGTGACATGTGGCAAGACACTCCTCGGGGCGCGTCTTGCTTGGGCCTCTCTCCTGGAGGCCCTCTGTCAGACCCAGTGTTGACATGTGGCAAGACACTCCTCGGGGCGCGTCTTGCTTGGGCCTCTCTCATGGAGGCGCTCAGTCAGACCGAGTGCTGACATGTGGCAAGAAGCTCCTCGGGGCGCATCTTGCTTGGGTTTCTCTCCTGGAGGCCCTCAGTAAGACTCATTGATGACATGTGGCAAGACGCTCCTCGGGGCGCGTCTTGCTTGGGCCTCTCTCCTGGAGGCGCTCAGTCAGACTGAGTAGTGACATGTGGCCTGACGCTCCTCGGGGCGCGTGTTGCTTGGGCCTCTCTCCTGGAGGCGCTCAGTCAGACCAAGTGGTGACATGTGGCAAGACACTTCTCGGGGCGCGTCTTGCTTGGGCCTCTCTCCTGGAGGCCCTCTGTCAGACCCAGAGGAGACATGTGGCAAGACGCTCCACGGGGCGCGTCTTGCTTGGGCTTCTCTCCTGGAGGCCCTCAGTCAGACCCATTGTTGACATGTGGCAAGACGCTCCTCGGGGCACGTCTTGCTTGGGCCTCTCTCCTGGAGGCGCTCAGTCAGACCGAGTAGTGACATGTGGCAAGACGCTCCTCGGGGCGCGTCTTGCTTGGACCTCTCTCCTGGAGGCGCTCAGTTAGACCGAGTAGTGACATGTCGCAAGACGCTCCTCGGGGCGCGTCTTGCTTGGGCCTCTCTCATAGAGGCCCTCTGTCAGACCCAGTGTTTACATGTGGCAAGACGCTCCTCGGGGTGCGTCTTGCTTGGGCCTCTCTCCTGCAGGCCCTCTGTCAGACCCAGTGTTGACATGTGGCAAAACGCTCCTCCGGGCGCATCTTGCTTGGGCCTCTCTCCTGGAGGCCCTCAGTAAGACCCATTGTATACATGTGGCAAGACGCTCCTCGGGGCGCGTCTTGCTTGGGCCTCTCTCCAGAAGGCCCTCAATCAGACCCAGTGTTGACATGTGGCAAGACGCTCCTCGGGGCGCGTCTTGCTTGGGCTTCTCTCATGGAGGCCCTCAGTCAGACCCAGTGTTGACATGTGTCAAGACGCTCCTCGGGGCGTGTCTTGCTTGGGCCTCTCTCCTGGAGGCGCTCAAACAGACCGAGTAGTGACATGTGGCAAGACGCTCCTCGGGGCGCGTCTTGCTGGGGCTTCTCTCATGGAGGCACTCAGTCAGATCCAGTGTTGACATGTGGCAAGACGCTCCTCGGGGCACGTCTTGCTTGGACCTCTCTCCCTGAGGCGCTCAGTCAGACCGAGTAGTGACATGTGGCAAGACGCTCCTCGGGGCGCGTCTTGCTTGGACCTCTCTCCCTGAGGCGCTCAGTCAGACCCAGTGTTGACATTTGGCAAGACACTCCTCGGGGCGCGTCTTGCTTGGGCCTCTCTCATGGAGGCCCTCTGTCAGACCCAGTGTTGACATGTGTCAAGACGCTCCTCGGGGGGCGTCTTGCTTTGGCCTCTCTCCTGGAGGCGCTCAGTCTGACCGAGTGCTGACATGTGGCAAGAAGCTCCTCGGGGCGCGTCTTGCTTGGGCTTCTCACCTGGAGGCCCTCAGTAAGAACCATTGTTGACATGTGGCAAGACGCTCCTCGGGGCGCGTCTTGCTTGGGCCTCTCTCCAGAAGGCCCTCAATAAGACCCAGTGTTGACACGTGGCAAGACGCTCCTCGGGGCGCGTCTTGCTTGGGCCTCTCTCCTGGAGGCGCTCAGTCAGACCAAGTGGTGACATGTGGCAAGACACTCCTCGGGGCGCGTCTTGCTTGGGCCTCTCTCCTGGAGGCCCTCTGTCAGACCCAGTGTTGACATGTGGCAAGACACTCCTCGGGGCGCGTCTTGCTTGGGCCTCTCTCATGGAGGCGCTCAGTCAGACCGAGTGCTGACATGTGGCAAGAAGCTCCTCGGGGCGCGTCTTGCTTGGGCTTCTCTCCTGGATGGCCTCAGTAAGACTCATTGTTGACATGTGGCAAGACGCTCCTCGGGGCGCGTCTTGCTTGGGCCTCTCTCCTGGAGGCGCTCAGTCAGACTGAGTAGAGACATGTGGCCTGACGCTCCTCGGGGCGCGTGTTGCTTGGGCCTCTCTCCTGGAGGCGCTCAGTCAGACCAAGTGGTGACATGTGGCAAGACGCTCCTCGGGGCGCGTCTTGCTTGGGCCTCTCTCCAGAAGGCCCTCAATCAGACCCAGTGTTGACACGTGGCAAGACGCTCCTCGGGGCGCGTCTTGCTTGGGCCTCTCTCCTGGAGGCGCTCAGTCAGAATGAGTAGTGACATGCGGTCTGACGCTCCTCGGGGCGCGTCTTGCTTGGGCCTCTGTCCTGGAGGCGCTCAGTCAGACCAAGTGGTGACATGTGGCAAGACACTTCTCGGGGCGCGTCTTGCTTGGGCCTCTCTCCTGGAGGCCCTCTGTCAGACCCAGTGTTGACATGTGGCAAGACACTCCTCGGGGCGCGTCTTGCTTGGGCCTCTCTCATGGAGGCCCTCTGTCAGACCCAGTGTTGACATGTGTCAAGACGCTCCTCGGGGCGCGTCTTGCTTTGGCCTCTCTCCTGGAGGCGCTCAGTCAGACCGAGTGCTGACATGTGGCAAGACGCTCCTCGGGCCGCGTGTTGCTTGGGCTTCTCTCCTGGAGGCCCTCAGTCAGACCCATTGTTGACATGTGGCAAGACGCTCCTCTGGGCGCGTCTTGCTTGGGCCTCTCTCCTGGAGGAGCTCAGTCAGACCCAGTGGTGACACGTGGCAAGACGCTCCTCGAGGCGCATCTTGCTTGGGCCTCTCTCCTGGAGGCGCTAAGTCAGACCCAGTGTTGACACGTGGCAAGACGCTCCTCGGGGCGCGTCTTGCTTGGGCCTCTCTCCTGGAGGCGCTCAGTCAGACACAGTGTTGACATGTGGCAAGACACTCCTCGGGGCGCGTCTTGCTTTGGCTTCTCTCCTGGAGGCCCTCAGTCAGACCCATTGTTGACATGTGGCAAGACGCTCCTCGGGGCGCGTATTGCTTGGGCCTCTCTCCTGGATGCCCTCTGTCAGACCCAGTGTTGACATGTGGCAAGACTCTCCTCGGGGCGCGTCTTGCTTGGGCTTCTCTCATGGAGGCCCTCAGTCAGACCCAGTGTTGACATGTGTCAAGACGCTCCTCGGGGCGTGTCTTGATTTGGGCCTCTCTCCTGGAGGCGCTCAGTCAGACCCAGTGTTGACATGTGGCAAGACGCTCCTCGGGGCGCTTCTTGCTTGGGCTTCTCTCCTGGAGGCCCTCAGTCAGACCCATTGTTGACATGTGGCAAGACGCTCCTCGGGGCACGTGTTGCTTGGACCTCTCTCCTGGAGGCGCTCAGTCAGACCGAGCAGTGACATGTGGCAAGACGCTCCTCGGGGTATGTCTTGCTTGGGCCTCTCTCCTGGAGGCGCTCAATTAGACCCAGTGTTGACATGTGGCAAGACGCTCCTCGGGGCGCGTCTTGCTTTGGCTTCTCTCCTGGAGGCCCTCAGTGAGACCCATTGTTGACATGTGGCAAGAAGCTCCTCGGGGCGCTTCTTGCTTGGGCCTCTCTCCTGGAGGCGCTCAGTCAGACCGAGTGCTGACATGTGGCAAGACGCTCCTCGGGGCGCGTCTTGCTGGGGCCTCTCTCCTGGAGGCGCTCAGTCAGACCCAGTGTTGACATGTGGCCTGACGCTCCTCGGGGCGCGTCTTGCTTGGGCTTCTCTCCTGGAGGCCCTCAGTCAGACCCATTGTTGACATGTGGCAAGACGCTCCTCGGGGCACGTCTTGCTTGGGCTTCTCTCCTGGAGGCCCTCAGTCAGACCCATTGTTGACATGTGGCAAGACGCTCCTCGGGGCACGTCTTGCTTGGGCCTCTCTCCTGGAGGCACTCAGTCAGACCGAGTAGTGACATGTGGCAAGACGCTCCTCGGGGTGCGTCTTGCTTGGACCTCTCTCCTGGAGGCGCTCAGTTAGACCGAGTAGTGACATGTCGCAAGACGCTCCTCGGGGCGCGTCTTGCTTGGGCCTCTCTCCTGGAGGCGCTCAGTCAGCCCGAGTGCTGACATAAGGCAAGACGCTCCTCGGGGCGCGTCTTGCTTGGGCCTCTCTCCTGGAGGCGCTCAGTCAGACCCAGTGGTGACATGTGGCAAGACGCTCCTCGGGGCGCATCTTGCTTGGGCCTCTCTCCTGGAGGCGCTCAGTCAGACCCAGTGTTGACACGTGGCAAGACGCTCCTCGGGGCGCGTCTTGCTTGGGCCTCTCTCCTGGAGGCGCTCAGTCAGACCCAGTGTTGACATGTGGCAAGACACTCCTCGGGGCGCGTCTTGCTTGGGCCTCTCTCCTGGAGGCGCTCAGTCAGACCGAGTGCTGACATGTGGCAAGAAGCTCCTCGGGGTGCGTGTTGCTTGGGCTTCTCTCCTGGAGGCCCTCAGTAAGACCCATTGTTGACATGTGGCAAGACGCTCCTCGGGGCGCGTCTTGCTTGGGCCTCTCTCCAGAAGGCCCTCAATCAGACCCAGTGTTGACACGTGGCAAGACGCTCCTCGGGGCGCGTCTTGCTTGGGCCTCTCTCCTGGAGGCGCTCAGTCAGACTGAGTAGTGACATGTGGCCTGACGCTCCTCGGGGCGCGTGTTGCTTGGGCCTCTCTCCTGGAGGCGCTCAGTCAGACCCATTGTTGACATGTTGCAAGACGCTCCTTTGGGCGCGTCTTGCTTGGGCCTCTCTCCTGGAGGCGCTCAGTCAGACCGAGTGCTGACATGTGGAAAGACGCTCCTCGGGGCGCCTCTTGCTTGGGCCTCTCTCCTGGAGGCGCTCATTCAGACCCAGTGGTGACATGTGGCAAGACGCTCCTTGGGGCGCTTATTGCTTCGGCCTCTCTCCTGAATGCCCTCTGTCAGACCCAGTGTTGACATGTGGCAAGACACTCCTCGGGGCGCGTCTTGCTTGGGCCTCTCTCATGGAGGCGCTAAGTCAGACCCAGTGTTGACACGTGGCAAGACGCTCCTCGGGGCGCGTCTTGCTTGGGCCTCTCTCCTGGAGGCGCTCAGTCAGACACAGTGTTGACATGTGGCAAGACACTCCTCGGGGCGCGTCTTGCTTGGGCCTCTCTCATGGAGGCCCTCTGTCAGACCCAGTGTTGACATGTGTCAAGACGCTCCTCGGGGCGCGTCTTGCTTTGGCCTCTCTCCTGGAGGCGCTCAGTCAGACCGAGTGCTGACATGTGGCAAGACGCTCCTCGGGCCGCGTGTTGCTTGGGCTTCTCTCCTGGAGGCCCTCAGTCAGACCCATTGTTGACATGTGGCAAGACGCTCCTCTGGGCGCGTCTTGCTTGGGCCTCTCTCCTGGAGGAGCTCAGTCAGACCCAGTGGTGACACGTGGCAAGACGCTCCTCGAGGCGCATCTTGCTTGGGCCTCTCTCCTGGAGGCGCTAAGTCAGACCCAGTGTTGACACGTGGCAAGACGCTCCTCGGGGCGCGTCTTGCTTGGGCCTCTCTCCTGGAGGCGCTCAGTCAGACACAGTGTTGACATGTGGCAAGACACTCCTCGGGGCGCGTCTTGCTTTGGCTTCTCTCCTGGAGGCCCTCAGTCAGACCCATTGTTGACATGTGGCAAGACGCTCCTCGGGGCGCGTATTGCTTGGGCCTCTCTCCTGGATGCCCTCTGTCAGACCCAGTGTTGACATGTGGCAAGACTCTCCTCGGGGCGCGTCTTGCTTGGGCTTCTCTCATGGAGGCCCTCAGTCAGACCCAGTGTTGACATGTGTCAAGACGCTCCTCGGGGCGTGTCTTGATTTGGGCCTCTCTCCTGGAGGCGCTCAGTCAGACCCAGTGTTGACATGTGGCAAGACGCTCCTCGGGGCGCTTCTTGCTTGGGCTTCTCTCCTGGAGGCCCTCAGTCAGACCCATTGTTGACATGTGGCAAGACGCTCCTCGGGGCACGTGTTGCTTGGACCTCTCTCCTGGAGGCGCTCAGTCAGACCGAGCAGTGACATGTGGCAAGACGCTCCTCGGGGTATGTCTTGCTTGGGCCTCTCTCCTGGAGGCGCTCAATTAGACCCAGTGTTGACATGTGGCAAGACGCTCCTCGGGGCGCGTCTTGCTTTGGCTTCTCTCCTGGAGGCCCTCAGTGAGACCCATTGTTGACATGTGGCAAGAAGCTCCTCGGGGCGCTTCTTGCTTGGGCCTCTCTCCTGGAGGCGCTCAGTCAGACCGAGTGCTGACATGTGGCAAGACGCTCCTCGGGGCGCGTCTTGCTGGGGCCTCTCTCCTGGAGGCGCTCAGTCAGACCCAGTGTTGACATGTGGCCTGACGCTCCTCGGGGCGCGTCTTGCTTGGGCTTCTCTCCTGGAGGCCCTCAGTCAGACCCATTGTTGACATGTGGCAAGACGCTCCTCGGGGCACGTCTTGCTTGGGCTTCTCTCCTGGAGGCCCTCAGTCAGACCCATTGTTGACATGTGGCAAGACGCTCCTCGGGGCACGTCTTGCTTGGGCCTCTCTCCTGGAGGCACTCAGTCAGACCGAGTAGTGACATGTGGCAAGACGCTCCTCGGGGTGCGTCTTGCTTGGACCTCTCTCCTGGAGGCGCTCAGTTAGACCGAGTAGTGACATGTCGCAAGACGCTCCTCGGGGCGCGTCTTGCTTGGGCCTCTCTCCTGGAGGCGCTCAGTCAGCCCGAGTGCTGACATAAGGCAAGACGCTCCTCGGGGCGCGTCTTGCTTGGGCCTCTCTCCTGGAGGCGCTCAGTCAGACCCAGTGGTGACATGTGGCAAGACGCTCCTCGGGGCGCATCTTGCTTGGGCCTCTCTCCTGGAGGCGCTCAGTCAGACCCAGTGTTGACACGTGGCAAGACGCTCCTCGGGGCGCGTCTTGCTTGGGCCTCTCTCCTGGAGGCGCTCAGTCAGACCCAGTGTTGACATGTGGCAAGACACTCCTCGGGGCGCGTCTTGCTTGGGCCTCTCTCCTGGAGGCGCTCAGTCAGACCGAGTGCTGACATGTGGCAAGAAGCTCCTCGGGGTGCGTGTTGCTTGGGCTTCTCTCCTGGAGGCCCTCAGTAAGACCCATTGTTGACATGTGGCAAGACGCTCCTCGGGGCGCGTCTTGCTTGGGCCTCTCTCCAGAAGGCCCTCAATCAGACCCAGTGTTGACACGTGGCAAGACGCTCCTCGGGGCGCGTCTTGCTTGGGCCTCTCTCCTGGAGGCGCTCAGTCAGACTGAGTAGTGACATGTGGCCTGACGCTCCTCGGGGCGCGTGTTGCTTGGGCCTCTCTCCTGGAGGCGCTCAGTCAGACCCATTGTTGACATGTTGCAAGACGCTCCTTTGGGCGCGTCTTGCTTGGGCCTCTCTCCTGGAGGCGCTCAGTCAGACCGAGTGCTGACATGTGGAAAGACGCTCCTCGGGGCGCCTCTTGCTTGGGCCTCTCTCCTGGAGGCGCTCATTCAGACCCAGTGGTGACATGTGGCAAGACGCTCCTTGGGGCGCTTATTGCTTCGGCCTCTCTCCTGAATGCCCTCTGTCAGACCCAGTGTTGACATGTGGCAAGACACTCCTCGGGGCGCGTCTTGCTTGGGCCTCTCTCATGGAGGCGCTCAGTCAGACCGAGTGCTGACATGTGGCAAGAAGCTCCTCGGGGCGCATCTTGCTTGGGCTTCTCTCCTGGAGGCCCTCAGTAAGACTCATTGATGACATGTGGCAAGACGCTCCTCGGGGCGCGTCTTGCTTGGGCCTCTCTCCTGGAGGCGCTCATTCAGACCCAGTGGTGACATGTGGCAAGACGCTCCTCGGGGCGCTTATTGCTTCGGCCTCTCTCCTGAATGCCCTCTGTCAGACCCAGTGTTGACATGTGGCAAGACACTCCTCGGGGCGCGTCTTGCTTGGGCCTCTCTCCTGGAGGCGCTCATTCAGACTGAGTAGTGACATGTGGCCTGACGCTCCTCGGGGCGCGTGTTGCTTGGGCCTCTCTCCTGGAGGCGCTCAGTCAGACCAAGTGGTGACATGTGGCAAGACGCTCCTCGGGGCGCGTCTTGCTTGGGCCTCTCTCCAGAAGGCCCTCAATCAGACCCAGTGTTGACACGTGACAAGACGCTCCTCGGGGAGCGTCTTGCTTGGGCCTCTCTCCTGTAGGCGCTCAGTCAGAATGAGTAGTGACATGCGGTCTGACGCTCCTCGGGGCGCGTGTTGCTTGGGCCTCTCTCCTGGAGGCGCTCAGTCAGACCAAGTGGTGACATGTGGCAAGACACTACTCGGGGCGCGTCTTGCTTGGGCCTCTCTCCTGGAGGCCCTCTGTCAGACCCAGAGGAGACATGTGGCAAGACGCTCCACGGGGCGCGTCTTGCTTGGGCTTCTCTCCTGGAGGCCCTCAGTCAGACCCATTGTTGACATGTGGCAAGACGCTCCTCGGGGAACGTCTTGCTTGGGCCTCTCTCCTGAGGCGCTCAGTCAGACCGAGTAGTGACATGTGGCAAGACGCTCCACGGGGCGCGTCTTGCTTGGGCCTCTCTCCTGGAGGCGCTCAGTTAGACCGAGTAGTGACATGTCGCAAGACGCTCCTCGGGGCGCGTCTTGCTTGGGCCTCTCTCATAGAGGCCCTCTGTCAGACCCAGTGTTTACATGTGGCAAGACGCTCCTCGGGGTGCGTCTTGCTTGGGCCTCTCTCCTGGAGGCCCTCTGTCAGACCCAGTGTTGACATGTGGCAAAACGCTCCTCCGGGCGCATCTTGCTTGGGCCTCTCTCCTGGAGGCCCTCAGTAAGACCCATTGTATACATGTGGCAAGACGCTCCTCGGGGCGCGTCTTGCTTGGGCCTCTCTCCAGAAGGCCCTCAATCAGACCCAGTGTTGACATGTGGCAAGACGCTCCTCGGGGCGCGTCTTGCTTGGGCTTCTCTCATGGAGGCCCTCAGTCAGACCCAGTGTTGACATGTGTCAAGACGCTCCTCGGGGCGTGTCTTGCTTGGGCCTCTCTCCTGGAGGCGCTCAAACAGACCGAGTAGTGACATGTGGCAAGACGCTCCTCGGGGCGCGTCTTGCTGGGGCTTCTCTCATGGAGGCACTCAGTCAGATCCAGTGTTGACATGTGGCAAGACGCTCCTCGGGGCACGTCTTGCTTGGACCTCTCTCCCTGAGGCGCTCAGTCAGACCGAGTAGTGACATGTGGCAAGACGCTCCTCGGGGCGCGTCTTGCTTGGACCTCTCTCCCTGAGGCGCTCAGTCAGACCCAGTGTTGACATTTGGCAAGACACTCCTCGGGGCGCGTCTTGCTTGGGCCTCTCTCATGGAGGCCCTCTGTCAGACCCAGTGTTGACATGTGTCAAGACGCTCCTCGGGGGGCGTCTTGCTTTGGCCTCTCTCCTGGAGGCGCTCAGTCTGACCGAGTGCTGACATGTGGCAAGAAGCTCCTCGGGGCGCGTCTTGCTTGGGCTTCTCACCTGGAGGCCCTCAGTAAGAACCATTGTTGACATGTGGCAAGACGCTCCTCGGGGCGCGTCTTGCTTGGGCCTCTCTCCAGAAGGCCCTCAATCAGACCCAGTGTTGACACGTGGCAAGATGCTCCTCGGGGCGCGTCTTGCTTGGGCCTCTCTCCTGGAGGCGCTCAGTCAGACCAAGTGGTGACATGTGGCAAGACACTCCTCGGGGCGCGTCTTGCTTGGGCCTCTCTCCTGGAGGCCCTCTGTCGGACCCAGTGTTGACATGTGGCAAGACACTCCTCGGGGCGCGTCTTGCTTGGGCCTCTCTCATTGAGGCGCTCAGTCAGACCGAGTGCTGACATGTGGCAAGAAGCTCCTCGGGGCGCGTCTTGCTTGGGCTTCTCTCCTGGATGCCCTCAGTAAGACTCATTGTTGACATGTGGCAAGACGCTCCTCGGGGCGCGTCTTGCTTGGCCCTCTCTCCTGGAGGCGCTCAGTCAGACTGAGTAGAGACATGTGGCCTGACGCTCCTCGGGGCGCGTGTTGCTTGGGCCTCTCTCCTGGAGGCGCTCAGTCAGACCAAGTGGTGACATGTGGCAAGACGCTCCTCGGGGCGCGTCTTGCTTGGGCCTCTCTCCAGAAGGCCCTCAATCAGACCCAGTGTTGACACGTGGCAAGACGCTCCTCGGGGCGCGTCTTGCTTGGGCCTCTCTCCTGGAGGCGCTCAGTCAGAATGAGTAGTGACATGCGGTCTGACGCTCCTCGGGGCGCGTCTTGCTTGGGCCTCTCTCCTGGAGGCGCTCAGTCAGACCAAGTGGTGACATGTGGCAAGACACTTCTCGGGGCGCGTCTTGCTTGGGCCTCTCTCCTGGAGGCCCTCTGTCAGACCCAGTGTTGACATGTGGCAAGACACTCCTCGGGGCGCGTCTTGCTTGGGCCTCTCTCATGGAGGCCCTCTGTCAGACCCAGTGTTGACATGTGTCAAGACGCTCCTCGGGGCGCGTCTTGCTTTGGCCTCTCTCCTGGAGGCGCTCAGTCAGACCGAGTGCTGACATGTGGCAAGACGCTCCTCGGGCCGCGTGTTGCTTGGGCTTCTCTCCTGGAGGCCCTCAGTCAGACCCATTGTTGACATGTGGCAAGACGCTCCTCGGGGCGCGTCTTGCTTGGGCCTCTCTCCTGGAGGCGCTCAGTCAGACCGAGTGCTGACATTTGGCAAGACACTCCTCGGGGCGCGTCTTGCTTGGGCTTCTCTCCTAGAGGCGCTCAGACAGACCCAGTGTTGACATGTGACAAGACGCTCCTCGGGGCGCGTCTTGCTTGGGCCTCTCTCCTGGAGGCGCTCAGTCAGAACCAGAGGTGACATGTGGCAAGACGCTCCTCGGGGCGCGTCTTGCTTGGGCCTCTCTCCTGGAGGCCCTCTGTCAGACCCAGTGTTGACATGTGGCAAGACGCTCCTCCGGGCGCATCTTGCTTGGGCCTCTCTCCTGGAGGCCCTCAGTCAGACCCATTGTTGACATGTGGCAAGACACTCCTGGGGGCGCGTCTTGCTTGGGCCTCTCTCCTGGAGGCGCTCAGTAAGACCGAGTGCTGACATAAGGCAAGACGCTCCTCGGGGCGCTCATTGCTTGGGCCTCTCTCCTGAATTCCCTCTGTCAGACTGAGTGTTGACATGTGGCAAGACTCTCCTCGGGGCGCGTCTTGCTTGGGCTTCTCTCATGGAGGCCCTCAGTCCAACCCAGTGTTGACATGTGTCAAGACGCTCCTCGGGGCGTGTCTTGCTTGGGCCTCTCTCCTGGAGGCGCTCAGTCAGACCGAGTAGTGACATGTGGCAAGACGCTCCTCGGGGCGCGTTTTGCTTGGACCTCCCTCCTGGAGGCGCTCAGTCAGACCGAGTAGTGACATTTGGCAAGACGCTCCTCGGGGCACGTCTTGCTTGGGCCTCTCTCCTGGAGGCGCACAGTCAGACCGAGTGCTGACATAAGGCAAGACGCTCCTCGGGGCGCGTCTTGCTGGGGCCTCTCTCCTGGAGGTGCTCAATCAGACCCAGTGGTGACAAGTGGCAAGACGCTCCTCTGGGCGCGTCTTGCTTGGGCCTCTCTCCTGGAGGAGCTCAGTCAGACCCAGTGGTGACACGTGGCAAGACGCTCCTCGAGGCGCATCTTGCTTGGGCCTCTCTCCTGGAGGCGCTAAGTCAGACCCAGTGTTGACACGTGGCAAGACGCTCCTCGGGGCGCGTCTTGCTTGGGCCTCTCTCCTGGAGGCGCTCAGTCAGACACAGTGTTGACATGTGGCAAGACACTCCTCGGGGCGCGTCTTGCTTTGGCTTCTCTCCTGGAGGCCCTCAGTCAGACCCATTGTTGACATGTGGCAAGACGCTCCTCGGGGCGCGTATTGCTTGTGCCTCTCTCCTGGATGCCCTCTGTCAGACCCAGTGTTGACATGTGGCAAGACTCTCCTCGGGGCGCGTCTTGCTTGGGCTTCTCTCATGGAGGCCATCAGTCAGACCCAGTGTTGACATGTGTCAAGTTGCTCCTCGGGGCGTGTCTTGCTTGGGCCTCTCTCCTGGAGGCGCTCAGTCAGACCCAGTGTTGACATGTGGCAAGACGCTCCTCGGGGAGCTTCTTGCTTGGGCTTCTCTCCTGGAGGCCCTCAGTCAGACCCATTGTTGACATGTGGCAGGACGCTCCTCGGGGCACGTGTTGCTTGGACCTCTCTCCTGGAGGCGCTCAGTCAGACCGAGTAGTGACATGTGGCAAGACGCTCCTCGGGGTATGTCTTGCTTGGGCCTCTCTCCTGGAGGCGCTCAATTAGACCCAGTGTTGACATGTGGCAAGACGCTCCTCGGGGCGCGTCTTGCTTGGGCTTCTCTCCTGGAGGCCCTCAGTGAGACCCATTGTTGACATGTGGCAAGAAGCTCCTCGGGGCGCTTCTTGCTTGGGCCTCTCTCCTGGAGGCGCTCAGTCAGACCGAGTGCTGACATGTGGCAAGACGCTCCTCGGGGCGCGTCTTGCTGGGGCCTCTCTCCTGGAGGCGCTCAGTCAGACCCAGGGTTGACATGTGGCCTGACGCTCCTCGGGGCGCGTCTTGCTTGGGCTTCTCTCCTGGAGGCCCTCAGTCAGACCCATTGTTGACATGTGGCAAGACGCTCCTCGGGGCACGTCTTGCTTGGGCCTCTCTCCTGGAGGCACTCAGTCAGACCGAGTAGTGACATGTGGCAAGACGCTCCTCGGGGTGCGTCTTGCTTGGACCTCTCTCCTGGAGGCGCTCAGTTAGACCGAGTAGTGACATGTCGCAAGACGCTCCTCGGGGCGCGTCTTGCTTGGGCCTCTCTCCTGGAGGCGCTCAGTCAGCCCGAGTGCTGACATAAGGCAAGACGCTCCTCGGGGCGCGTCTTGCTTGGGCCTCTCTCCTGGAGGCGCTCAGTCAGACCCAGTGGTGACATGTGGCAAGACGCTCCTCGGGGCGCATCTTGCTTGGGCCTCTCTCCTGGAGGCGCTCAGTCAGACCCAGTGTTGACACGTGGCAAGACGCTCCTCGGGGCGCGTCTTGCTTGGGCCTCTCTCCTGGAGGCGCTGAGTCAGACCCAGTGTTGACATGTGGCAAGACACTCCTCGGGGCGCGTCTTGCTTGGGCCTCTCTCCTGGAGGCGCTCAGTCAGACCGAGTGCTGACATGTGGCAAGAAGCTCCTCGGGGTGCGTGTTGCTTGGGCTTCTCTCCTGGAGGCCCTCAGTAAGACCCATTGTTGACATGTGGCAAGACGCTCCTCGGGGCGCGTCTTGCTTGGGCCTCTCTCCTGGAGGCGCTCAGTCAGACTGAGTAGTGACATGTGGCCTGACGCTCCTCGGGGCGCGTGTTGCTTGGGCCTCTCTCCTGGAGGCGCTCAGTCAGACCCATTGTTGACATGTTGCAAGACGCTCCTTTGGGCGCGTCTTGCTTGGGCCTCTCTCCTGGAGGCGCTCAGTCAGACCGAGTGCTGACATGTGGAAAGACGCTCCTCGGGGCGCCTCTTGCTTGGGCCTCTCTCCTGGAGGCCCTCTGTCAGACCCAGTGTTGACATGTGGCAAGACGCTCCTCCGGGCGCATCTTGCTTGGGCCTCTCTCCTGGAGGCCCTCAGTCAGACCCATTGTTGACATGTGGCAAGACGCTCCTCAGGGCGCGTCTTGCTTGGGCCTTTCTCCTGGAGGCGCTCAGTCAGACCGAGTGCTGACATGTGGCAAGACGCTCCTCGGGGCGCGTCTTGCTTGGGCCTCTCTCCTGGAGGCGCTCAGTCAGACTGAGTAGTGACATGTGGCCTGACGCTCCCCGGGGCACGTCTTGCTTGGGCCTCTCTCCTGGAGGCGCTCAGTCAGACCCAGTGGTGACATGTGGCAAGACACTCCTCGGGGCGCGTCTTGCTTGGGCCTCTCTCCTGGAGGCCCTCAGTTATACCCAGTGTTGACATGTGTCAAGACGCTCCTCGGGGCGCGTCTTGCTCGGGCCTCTCTCCTGGAGGCCCTCAGTCAGACCCATTGTTGACATGTGGCAAGACGCTCCTCGGGGCGCGTCTTGCTTGGGCTTCTCTCCTGGAGGCGCTCAGACAGACCCAGTGTTGACATGTGACAAGACGCTCCTCGGGGCGCGTCTTGCTTGGGCCTCTCTGCTGGAGGCGCTCAGTCAGAACCAGAGGTGACATGTGGCAAGTCAACAATGGGTCTTACTGAGGGCCTCCATGAGAGAAGCCCAAGCAAGACGCGCCCCGAGGAGTGTCTTGCCACATGTCAACACTGTGTCTGACTGAGTACCTCCAGGAGAGAGGCCCAAGCAAGACGCGCCCCGAGGAGCGTCTTGCCACGTGTCAACACTGGGTCTGACTTAGCGCCTCCAGGAGAGAGTCCCAAGCAAGATGCGCCCCGAGGAGCGTCTTGCCACGTGTCACCACTGGGTCTGACTGAGCTTCTCCAGGAGAGAGGCCCAAGCAAGACGCGCCCAGAGGAGCGTCTTGCCACGTGTAACCACTGGGTCTGATTGAGCACCTCCAGTAGAGAGGCCCCAGCAAGACGCACCCCGAGGAGCGTCTTGCCTTATGTCAGCACTCGGTCTGAATGAGCGCCTCCAGGAGAGAGGCCCAAGCAAGACGCGCCCCGAGGAGCGTCTTGCCAAATGTCACTACTCGGTCTGACTGAGCGCCTCCAGGAGGGAGGTCCAAGCAAGACGCGCCCCGAGGAGCGTCTTGCCACATGTCACTACTCGGTCTGACTGAGCGCCTCCAGGAGAGAGGCCCAAGCAAGACGTGCCCCGAGAAGCGTCTTGCCACATGTCAACAATGGGTCTGACTGAGGGCCTCCAGGAGAGAAGCCCAAGCAAGACGCGCCCAGAGGAGCGTATTGCCACATGTCAACACTGGGTCTGACTGAGCGCCTCCAGGAGAGAGGCCCAAGCAAGACACGCCCCGAGGAGCGTCTTGACACATGTCAACACTGGGTCGGACTGAGGGCCTCCATGAGAGAAGCCCAAGCAAGACGCGCCCCGAGGAGAGTCTTGCCACATGTCAACACTCGGTCTGACAGAGGGCATTCAGGAGAGAGGCCGAAGCAATACGCGCCCCGAGGAGCGTCTTGCCACATGTCACCACTGGGTATGAATGAGCGCCTCCAGGAGAGAGGCCCAACCAAGACGCGCCCCGAGGAGTGTCTTGCCACATGCCAACACTGGGTCTGACTGAGCGCCTCCAGGAGAGAGGCCCAAGTAAGACGCGCCCCGAGGAGCGTCTTGCCACATGTCAACACTGGGTCTGACTGAGCGCCTCCAGGAGAGAGGCCCAAGCAAGACGCGCCCCGAGGAGCGTCTTGCCACATGTCAACACTGGGTCTGACTGAGCGCCTCCAGGAGAGAGGCCCAAGCAAGACGCGCCCTGAGGAGCGTCTTGCCACATGTCAACACTGGGTCTGACAGAGGGCCTCCAGGAGAGAAGCCCAAGCAAGACGCGCCCCGAGGAGCGTCTTGCCACATGTCAACAATGGGTCTGACTGAGGGCCTCCAGGAGAGAGGCCCAAGCAAGACGCTCCCCGAGGAGCGTCTTGACACATGTCAACACTGGGTATGACTGAGGGCCTCCAGGAGAGAGGCCCAAGCAAGACGCGCCCCGAGGAGCGTCATGCCACATGTCACCTCTGGTTCTGACTGAGCGCCTCCAGGAGAGAGGCCCAAGCAAGACGCGCCCCGAGGAGCGTCTTGTCACATGTCAGCACTGGGTCTGTCTGAGCACCTCCAGGAGAGAAGCCCAAGCAAGACACGCCCCGAGGAGCGTCTTGCCACATGTCAACAATAGGTCTGACTGAGGGCCTCCAGGAGAGAGGCCCAAGCAAGACGCGCCCCGAGGAGCGTCTTGACACATGTCAACACTGGGTATGACTGAGGGCCTCCAGGAGAGAGGCCCAAGCAAGACGCGCCCCGAGGAGTGTCTTGCCACATGTCACCACTGGGTCTGACTGAGCACCTCCAGGAGAGAGGCCCAAGCAAGATGCGCCCCGGGGAGCGTCAGGCCACATGTCACTACTCAGTCTGACTGAGCGCCTCCAGGAGAGAGGCCCAAGCAAGACGCGCCCCGAGGAGCGTCTTGCCACATGTCAGCACTCGGTCTGACTGAGCGCCTCCAGGAGAAAGGCCCAAGCAAGACGCGCCCTGAGGAGCGTCTTGCCACATGTCAACAATGGGTCTGACTGAGGGCCTCCAGGAGAGAGGCCCAAGCAAGATGTGCCCGGAGGAGCGTCTTGCCACATGTCAACACTGGGTCTGACAGAGGGCCTCCAGGAGAGAGGCCCAAGCAAGACGCGCCCCGAGGAGCGTCTTTCCACATGTCAGCACTCGGTCTGACTGAGCGCCTCCAGGAGAGAGGCCCAAGCAAGACGCGCCCAAAGGAGCGTCTTGCAACATGTCAACAATGGGTCTGACTGAGTGCCTCCAGGAGAGAGGCCCAAGCAAGACGCGCCCCGAGGAGCGTCTTGCCACGTGTCAACACTGGGTCTGATTGAGGGCCTTCTGGAGAGAGGCCCAAGCAAGACGCGCCCCGAGGAGCGTCTTGCCACATGTCAACAATGGGTCTTACTGAGGGCCTCCAGGAGAGAAGCCCAACCAACACGCGCCCCGAGGAGCTTCTTGCCACATGTCAGCACTCGGTCTGACTGAGCGACTCCAGGAGAGAGGCCAAAGCAAGACGCGCCCCGAGGAGCGTCTTGACACATGTCAACACTGGGTCTGACAGAGGGCCTCCATGAGAGAGGCCCAAGCAAGACGCGCCCCGAGGAGTGTCTTGCCACATGTCAACACTGGGTCTGACTGAGCGGCTCCAGGAGAGAGGCCCAAGCAAGACGCGCCCCGAGGAGCGTCTTGCCTTATGTCAGCACTCGGTCTGACTGAGCGCCTCCAGGAGAGACGCCCAAGCAAGACGCGCCCCGAGGAGCGTCTTGCGACATGTCACTACTCGGTCTAACTGAGCGCCTCCAGGAGAGAGGTCCAAGCAAGACGCACCCCGAGGAGCGTCTTGCCACATGTCACTACTCGGTCTGACTGAGTGCCTCCAGGAGAGAGGCCCAAGCAAGACGTGCCCCGAGGAGCGTCTTGCCACATGTCAACAATGGGTCTGACTGAGGGCCTCCAGGAGAGAAGCCCAAGCAAGACGCGCCCCGAGGAGCGTCAGGCCACATGTCAACACTGGGTCTGACTGAGCGCCTCCAGGAGAGAGGCCCCAGCAAGACGCGCCCCGAGGAGCGTCTTGCCACATGTCAGCACTCGGTCTGACTGAGCACCTCCAGGAGAGAGGCCCAAGCAAGAAGCGCCCCGAGGAGCTTCTTGCCACATGTCAACAATGGGTCTCACTGAGGGCCTCCAGGAGAGAAGCCCAACCAAGACGCGCCCCGAGGAGCGTCTTGCCAAATGTCAACACTGGGTCTAATTGAGCGCCTCCAGGAGAGAGGCCCAAGCAAGACATACCCCGAGGAGCGTCTTGCCACATGTCACTACTCGGTCTGACTGAGCGCCTCTAGGAGAGAGGTCCAAGCAACACGTGCCCCGAGGAGCGTCTTGCCACATGTCAACAATGGGTCTGACTGAGGGCCTCCAGGAGAGAGGCCCAAGCAAGACACGCCCCGAGGAGCGTCTTGACACATGTCAATACTGGGTCTGACTGAGGGCCTCCATGAGAGAAGCCCAAGAAAGACGCGCCCCAAGGAGAGTCTTGCCACATGTCAACACTGGGTCTGACAGAGGGCATCCAGGAGAGAGGCCCAAGCAATACGCGCCCCGAGGAGCGTCTTGCCACATGTCAACAATGGGTCTGACTGAGGGCCTCCAGGAGAGAAGCCAAAGCAAGACGCGCCCCGAGGAGCTTCTTTCCACATGTCAACAATGGGTCTTACTGAGGGCCTCCATGAGAGAAGCCCAAGCAAGACGCGCCCCGAGGAGTGTCTTGCCACATGTCAACACTGTGTCTGACTGAGCGCCTCCAGGAGAGAGGCCCAAGCAAGACGCGCCCCGAGGAGCGTCTAGCCACGTGTCAACACTGGGTCTGACTTAGCGCCTCCAGGAGAGAGGCCCAAGCAAGACGCGCCCCGAGGAGTGTCTTGCCACATGTCAACACTGTGTCTGACTGAGCGCCTCCAGGAGAGAGGCCCAAGCAAGACGCGCCCCGAGGAGCGTCTTGCCACATGTCAGCACTCGGTCTGACTGAGCGCCTCCAGGAGAAAGGCCCAAGCAAGACGCGCCCTGAGGAGCGTCTTGCCACATGTCAACAATGGGTCTGACTGAGGGCCTCCAGGAGAGAGGCCCAAGCAAGATGTGCCCGGAGGAGCGTCTTGCCACATGTCAACACTGGGTCTGACAGAGGGCCTCCAGGAGAGAGGCCCAAGCAAGACGCGCCCCGAGGAGCGTCTTTCCACATGTCAGCACTCGGTCTGACTGAGCGCCTCCAGGAGAGAGGCCCAAGCAAGACGCGCCCAAAGGAGCGTCTTGCAACATGTCAACAATGGGTCTGACTGAGTGCCTCCAGGAGAGAGGCCCAAGCAAGACGCGCCCCGAGGAGCGTCTTGCCACGTGTCAACACTGGGTCTGATTGAGGGCCTTCTGGAGAGAGGCCCAAGCAAGACGCGCCCCGAGGAGCGTCTTGCCACATGTCAACAATGGGTCTTACTGAGGGCCTCCAGGAGAGAAGCCCAACCAACACGCGCCCCGAGGAGCTTCTTGCCACATGTCAGCACTCGGTCTGACTGAGCGACTCCAGGAGAGAGGCCAAAGCAAGACGCGCCCCGAGGAGCGTCTTGACACATGTCAACACTGGGTCTGACAGAGGGCCTCCATGAGAGAGGCCCAAGCAAGACGCGCCCCGAGGAGTGTCTTGCCACATGTCAACACTGGGTCTGACTGAGCGGCTCCAGGAGAGAGGCCCAAGCAAGACGCGCCCCGAGGAGCGTCTTGCCTTATGTCAGCACTCGGTCTGACTGAGCGCCTCCAGGAGAGACGCCCAAGCAAGACGCGCCCCGAGGAGCGTCTTGCGACATGTCACTACTCGGTCTAACTGAGCGCCTCCAGGAGAGAGGTCCAAGCAAGACGCACCCCGAGGAGCGTCTTGCCACATGTCACTACTCGGTCTGACTGAGTGCCTCCAGGAGAGAGGCCCAAGCAAGACGTGCCCCGAGGAGCGTCTTGCCACATGTCAACAATGGGTCTGACTGAGGGCCTCCAGGAGAGAAGCCCAAGCAAGACGCGCCCCGAGGAGCGTCAGGCCACATGTCAACACTGGGTCTGACTGAGCGCCTCCAGGAGAGAGGCCCCAGCAAGACGCGCCCCGAGGAGCGTCTTGCCACATGTCAGCACTCGGTCTGACTGAGCACCTCCAGGAGAGAGGCCCAAGCAAGAAGCGCCCCGAGGAGCTTCTTGCCACATGTCAACAATGGGTCTCACTGAGGGCCTCCAGGAGAGAAGCCCAACCAAGACGCGCCCCGAGGAGCGTCTTGCCACATGTCAACACTGGGTCTAATTGAGCGCCTCCAGGAGAGAGGCCCAAGCAAGACATACCCCGAGGAGCGTCTTGCCACATGTCACTACTCGGTCTGACTGAGCGCCTCTAGGAGAGAGGTCCAAGCAACACGTGCCCCGAGGAGCGTCTTGCCACATGTCAACAATGGGTCTGACTGAGGGCCTCCAGGAGAGAGGCCCAAGCAAGACACGCCCCGAGGAGCGTCTTGACACATGTCAATACTGGGTCTGACTGAGGGCCTCCATGAGAGAAGCCCAAGAAAGACGCGCCCCAAGGAGAGTCTTGCCACATGTCAACACTGGGTCTGACAGAGGGCATCCAGGAGAGAGGCCCAAGCAATACGCGCCCCGAGGAGCGTCTTGCCACATGTCAACAATGGGTCTGACTGAGGGCCTCCAGGAGAGAAGCCAAAGCAAGACGCGCCCCGAGGAGCTTCTTTCCACATGTCAACAATGGGTCTTACTGAGGGCCTCCATGAGAGAAGCCCAAGCAAGACGCGCCCCGAGGAGTGTCTTGCCACATGTCAACACTGTGTCTGACTGAGCGCCTCCAGGAGAGAGGCCCAAGCAAGACGCGCCCCGAGGAGCGTCTAGCCACGTGTCAACACTGGGTCTGACTTAGCGCCTCCAGGAGAGAGGCCCAAGCAAGATGCGCCTCGAGGAGCGTCTTGCCACGTGTCATCACTGAGTCTGACTGAGCTCCTCCAGGAGAGAGGCCCAAGCAAGACGCGCCCAGAGGAGCGTCTTGCCACGTGTCACCACTGGGTCTGATTGAGCACCTCCAGGAGAGAGGCCCCAGCAAGACGCGCCCCGAGGAGCGTAGAGAGGCCCAAGCAAGACGCGCCCAGAGGAGTGTCTTGCCACATGTCAACACTGGGTCTGACTGAGCGCCTCCAGGAGAGAGGCCCAAGCAAGACGCGCCCCGAGGAGCGTCTTGCCACATGTCAACACTGGGTCTGACTGAGCGCCTCCAGGAGAGAGGCCCAAGCAAGACGCGCCCCGAGGAGCGTCTTGCCACATTTCAGCACTGGGTCTGACTGAGCGCCTCCAGGAGAGAGGCCCCAGCAAGACGCGCCCCGAGGAGCGTCTTGCCTTATGTCAGCACTCGGTCTGACTGAGCGCCTCCAGGAGAGAGGCCCAAGCAAGACGCGCCCCGAGGAGCGTCTTGCCACATTTCAACAATGGGTCTGACTGAGGGCCTCCAGGAGAGAGGCCCAAGCAAGATGCGCCCGGAGGAGCGTCTTGCCACATGTCAACACTGGGTCTGACAGAGGGCCTCCAGGAGAGAGGCCCAAGCAAGACGCGCCCCGAGGAGCGTCTTGCCACATGTCACCTCTGGTTCCGACTGAGCGCCTCCAGGAGAGAGGCCCAAGCAAGACGTGCCCCAAGGAGCCTCTTGTCACATGTCAACACTGGGTCTGTCTGAGCGCCTCCAGGAGAGAAGCCCAAGCAAGACGCGCCCCGAGGAGCGTCTTGCCAAATGTCACTACTCGGTCTGACTGAGGGCCTTCTGGAGAGAGGCCCCAGCAAGACGCGCCCCAAGGAGCGTCTTGCCTTATGTCAGCACTCGGTCTGACTGAGCGCCTCCATTAGAGAGGCCCAAGCAAGAGGTGCCCCGAGGAGCGTCTTGCCACATGTCACTACTCGGTCTAACTGAGCGCCTCCAGGAGAGAGGTCCAAGCAAGACGCGCCCCGAGGAGCGTCTTGCCAAATGTCACTACTCGGTCTGACTGAGCGCCTCCAGGAGGGAGGTCCAAGCAAGACGCGCCCCGAGGAGCATCTTGCCACATGTCACTACTCGGTCTGACTGAGCGCCTCCAGGAGAGAGGCCCAAGCAAGACGTGCCCCGAGGAGCGTCTTGCCACATGTAAACAATGGGTCTGACTGAGGGCCTCCAGGAGAAAAGCCCAAGCAAGACGCGCCCAGAGGAGCGTCTTGCCACAAGTCAACACTGGGTCAGACTGAGGAACTCCATGAGAGAAGCCCAAGCAAGACGCGCCCCGAGGAGAGTCTTGCCACATGTCAACAATCGGTCTGACAGAGGGCATTCAGGAGAGAGGCCCAAGCAATACGCGCCCCGAGGAGCGTCTTGCCACATGTCACCACTGGGTCTGAATGAGCGCCTCCAGGAGAGAGGCCCAACCAAGACGCGCCCCGAGGAGTGTCTTGCCACATGCCAACACTGGGTCTGACTGAGCGCCTCCAGGAGAGAGGCCCAAGCAAGACGCGCCCCGAGGAGCGTCTGGCCACGTGTCAACACTGGGTCTGACTGAGCGCCTCCAGGAGAGAGGCCCAAGCAAGACGCGCCCCGAGGAGCGTCTTGCCACAGTTGAACACTGGGTCTGACTGAGCGCCTCCAGGAGAGAGGCCCAAGCAAGACGCGCCCGGAGGAGCGTCTTGCAACATGTCAGCACTCGGTCTGACTGAGCGCCTCCAGGTGAGAGGCCCAAGCAAGACGCGCCCCGAGGAGCGTCTTGCCACATGTCACTACTCGGTCTTACTAAGCGCCTCAGGGAGAGAGGTCCAAGCAAGACGCGCCCCGAGGAGCGTCTTGCCACATGTCAACACTGGGTCTGACTGAGTGCCTCCATGAGAGAAGCCCAAGCAAGACGCGCCCCGAGCAGCGTCTTGCCACATGTCACTACTCGGTCTGTTAGAGCGCCTCCAGGAGAGAGGCCCAAGCAAGACGTGCCCCGAGGAGCGTCTTGCCACATGTCAACATTGGGTCTGACTGAGGGCCTCCAGGAGAGAAGCCCAAGCAAGACGCGCCCCGAGGAGCGTCTTGCCACATGTCAACACTCGGTCTGACAGAGGGCATCCAGGAGAGAGGCCCAAGCAATACGCGCCCCGAGGAGCGTCTTGCCACTTAAACCCACAACCTAGCACTGAGGACAGAGGGACTTTATTTAAATTAGTACTTAATGTAAACGATACATAATGATACATAAGAGCCATGTCATACATTCAGCCTAGGAACAGTAGCGTTGTGCACTATTAAAAATATACACATCAATTGCTCGAATCCCATTGTTGCAAAATAAAACTCTAATAAAACTCTAGTCTGACATCAACAGAGAAGACTTAGTGTATGTACTACAAATACAGCATTAGGATTTCGAGTGGACCGTGCACCTTGTGAACCATCAGAGGCTTATGACGCAACATATCTTCCAGTTGCTATTAGACAAGTTATAATTCTCGACCATTTTTCGAAACTGGTTTCTTGGGTCCGTGAGTAAATGCCAAATGAGATGATAGTCCTTAAGTAAGTTCCTGGCGATCCCATGTCACGCTCTTGCCCATCAGCCGGTGAACGCTGAGACGGAACTCGATGAGAGCGATGTATTTTTTAAGTGCTCCGAATGTACTTCTAACAAGCGTGCGATTCACTTCGTGAGTAAACCGCAGCTGCAGCTGATTCAAACAGTCGAGCCAACGTTCTACATCACAATATGCGTTTTGTAGTTAGTCGAGTTACCTTTTGTGTGGCGCATGCACGGGTCGTTAGCGTCCAGCTCCCAGCTTATAGAGTCCTGTATTGACACAGACGTCAATACATCTCGATGTCATGCAACACACAAAGTCTGTCGTATACAGGTGGGTTAACACATGTACGATACCTTTTGTGTGGCGCATGCACGGGTCGTTAGCGTCCAGCTCCCGGCTTATAGAGAGTCCTGTATTGACACAGACGTCAATACATCTCGATGTCATGCAACACACAAAGTCTGTCGCATACAGGTGGGTTAACACACATGTACGATGTGTGCGATGGCGAGCCCATTTACAATGGGACACGACGATGATCATTGTTAACCAAACTCTTGTTTCTCACGACAGGTGGTAGCGTTGTCTCCTGCACCTGGTCTTCGTGCACAGAGGGTGGTGTAATGTGCTCGTCATAGTCGCGATCGTTGTCACTCGAATCCATTGTTCTCACGACAGGTGGTAGCGTTGTCTCCTGTATGTTGTCATCGCGTGCGGCAAGCAATGTGCTGTGCTCGTTATAATGGTTGTCTTCGTACAAAGGGGGTGTTGAATACTCCTTCGCGAGTAGTCTAGGAGGTGGTGTGATGGGACGTATCTCAGAGGCGTTATGTGAGCGTACCACCATGGCCTGAGCAACTGCGACTACTGAGAGTACACCCAGTACAGACAGCGAGATAATTTTTTTTCTTGGGTTTTGTACGTGTGGGTACAGCCGCTTTAATGGCAGTGAGAGCAAGTGGTGACTCGGGGCGCGTATTGCTTGGGCCTCTCTCCTGACTGCCCTCTGTCAGACCGAGTGTTGACATGTGGCAAGACTCTCCTCGGGGCGCGTCTTGCTTGGGCTTCTCTCATGGAGGCCCTCAGTCCGACCCATTGTTGACATGTGTCAAGACGCTCCTCGGGGCGTGTCTTGCTTGGGCCTCTCTCCTGGAGGCCCTCAGTCAGACCCATTGTTGACATGTGGCAAGAAGCTCCTCGGGGCACGTCTTGCTTGGGCCTCTCTCCTGGAGGCGCTCAGTCAGACCGAGTAGTGAAATGTGGCAAGACGCTCCTCGGGGCGCGTCTTGCTTGGGCCTCTCTCCTGGAGGCGCTCAGTCAGACCGAGTGCTGACATAAGGCAAGACGCTCCTCGGGGCGCGTCTTGCTGGGGCCTCTCTCCTGGAGGTGCTCAATCAGACCCAGTGGTGACACGTGGCAAGACGCTCCTCTGGGCGCGTCTTGCTTGGGCCTCTCTCCTGGAGGAGCTCAGTCAGACCCAGTGGTGACACGTGGCAAGACGCTCCTCGGGGCGCATCTTGCTTGGGCCTCTCTCCTGGAGGCGCTAAGTCAGACCCAGTGTTGACACGTGGCAAGACGCTCCTCGGGGCGCGTCTTGCTTGGGCCTCTCTCCTGGAGGCGCTCAGTCAGACACAGTGTTGACATGTGGTAAGAGACACTCCTCGGGGCGCGTCTTGCTTGGGCTTCTCTCATGGAGGCCCACAGTAAGACCCATTGTTGACATGTGGAAAGAAGCTCCTCGGGGCGCGTCTTGCTTTGGCTTCCCTCCTGGAGGCCCTCAGTCAGACCCATTGTTGACATGTGGCAAGACGCTCCTCGGGGCGCGTATTGCTTGGGCCTCTCTCCTGGATGCCCTCTGTCAGACCCAGTGTTGACATGTGGCAAGACTCTCCTCGGGGCGCGTCTTGCTTGGGCTTCTCTCATGGAGGCCCTCAGTCAGACCCATTGTTGACATGTGTCAAGACGCTCCTCGGGGCGTGTCTTGCTTGGGCCTCTCTCCTGGAGGCGCTCAGTCAGACCCAGTGTTGACATGTGGCAAGACGCTCCTCGGGGCGCTTCTTGCTTGGGCTTCTCTCCTGGAGGCCCTCAGTCAGACCCATTGTTGACATGTGGCAAGACGCTCTCGGGGCACGTCTTGCTTGGGCCTCTCTCCTGGAGGCGCTCAGTCAGACCGAGTAGTGACATGTGGCAAGACGCTCCTCGGGGCGCGTCTTGCTGGGGCTTCTCTCATGGAGGCACTCAGTCAGACCCAGTGTTGACATGTGGCAAGACGCTCCTCGGGGCGCGTGTTGCTTGGACCTCTCTCCTGGAGGCGCTCAGTCAGACCGAGTAGTGACATGTGGCAAGACGCTCCTCGGGGCGCGTCTTGCTGGGGCCTCTCTCCTGGAGGCGCTCAGTCAGACCCAGTGTTGACATGTGTCAAGACGCTCCTCGGGCGTTTCTTGCTTGGGCCTCTCTCCTGGAGGCCCTCAGTCAGACCCATTGTTGACATGTGGCAAGACGCTCCTCGGGGCGCGTCTTGCTTGGGCCTCTCTCCTGGAGGCGCTCAGTCAGACCGAGTGCTGACATAAGGCAAGACGCTCCTCGGGGCGCGTCTTGCTGGGGCCTCTCTCCTGGGGGGGCTCAGTCAGACCCAGTGCTGACATGTGGCAAGACGCTCCTCGGGGCGCGTCTTGCTTGGGCTTCTCTCATGGAGGCCCTCAGTCAGACCCAGTGTTGACATGTGTCAAGACGCTCCTCGGGGCGTGTCTTGCTTGGGCCTCTCTCCTGGAGGCGCTCAGTCAGACCCAGTGTTGACATGTGGCAAGACGCTCCTCGGGGCGCTTCTTGCTTGGGCTTCTCTCCTGGAGGCCCTCAGTCAGACCCATTGTTGACATGTGGCAAGACGCTCCTCGGGGCACGTCTTGCTTGGGCCTCTCTCCTGGAGGCGCTCAGTCAGACCGAGTAGTGACATGTGGCAAGACGCTCCTCGGGGCGCGTCTTGCTGGGGCTTCTCTCATGGAGGCACTCAGTAAGACCCAGTGTTGACATGTGGCAAGACGCTCCTCGGGGCGCGTGTTGCTTGGACCTCTCTCCTGGAGGCGCTCAGTCAGACCGAGTAGTGACATGTGGCAAGACGCTCCTCGGGGCGCGTCTTGCTTGGGCCTCTCTCCTGGAGGCGCTCAGTCAGACCGAGTGGTGACATGTGGCAAGACACTCCTCGGGGCGCGTCTTGCTTGGGCCTCTCTCCTGGAGGCCCTCAGTCAGACCCAGTGTTGACATGTGTCAAGACGCTCCTCGGGGCGCGTCTTGCTTGGGCCTCTCTCCTGGAGGCCCTCAGTCAGACCCATTGTTGACATGTGGCAAGACGCTCCTCGGGGCGCGTCTTGCTTGGGATTCTCTCCTGGAGGCGCTCAGACAGACCCAGTGTTGACATGTGGCCTGTGTGTGTGTGTGTGTGTGTGTGTGTGCGTGCGTGTGTGTGTGTGTGTGTGTGTGTGTGTGTGTGTGTGTGTGTATGTGTGTGTGTGTGTGTGTGTGTGTGTGTGTGTGTGTGTGTGTGTATGTGTGTGTGTGTGTGTGTGTGTGTGCGTGTGTGTGTGTGTGTGTGTGTGTGTGTGTGTGTGTGTGTGAAACAAATAAAGATAAATATAGCTAGTGCGGCCACGAGCGGTCGTGCAGGGTAGAGGCTGCGCGAAAACGCCTCTAAAACAAGCGCGTGCCCACGCCCGATCCGTGGAAGCACTTAGAACTAGCAAACGTACTAGCAGAAATCAACGATTGCACACGTGTCATTGAGTGTGTACAGGGTTCGTCTGCGTGTTTGGCATTGGGCAATCTAGCGGCAACCGAGTGGCCTGAAGGCGGAACCGGCCAACCCGTCGCCCTCACCATCGTTGTGCTTCGAGATGAACTATTGCTAAAGATGATCGTCCTCGTCAACCACGGCGCTACCAGAGTTACCACGACATGCGCCTTAAAAGCGTTCTCGTTTGGGTCAGCGCCACCAGAATAGAATCGGCAAGTCAGCGGATATTACACAACTCGTAACGAAGACCCTCTCCGCGACCTCGCGGCCAGTGTGCGCAGTGTAGAGCAAATGACAAACGATGTTGCGAGCGATATATCGGAAAAACTTTGCACTGACGCGACGGTCGCCACTGCAGGTTGTGCGAGTCTCGCGCAAAGTGCCATATCAAACGTGCGCAAGCTAGTGACAAGCAACTTCACCAGATGCGTAGATTCTGCATACGCTCGGATACGAATGAAAGTATCGAGAGATAACACCGACACAAGTTACGCGACGGCGCTGGCTGCAGTCGCTACAACACTGGATTTATTAATAAACGTAATTGTGATCGTAATGGCGTTTCGAGTGTGCACCAGAAACTACAACCAGTACTACAGAAAACTGGCATGAGGGTCGCGGTCTAACGTTATGTTGGTGTCTCGCATCGACTGTCGACGGCCTCTCTCCTGGAGGCGCTCAGTCAGGCCGAGTGCTGACATGTGGCAAGAAGCTCCTCGGGGTGCGTCTTGCTTGGGCTTCTCTCCTGGAGGCCCTCAGTAAGAACCATTGTTGACATGTGGCAAGACGCTCCTCGGGGCGCGTCTTGCTTGGACCTCTCTCCCTGAGGCGCTCAGTCAGACCCAGTGTTGACATTTGGCAAGACACTCCTCGGGGCGCGTCTTGCTTGGGCCTCTTTCATGGAGGCCCTCCGTCAGACCCATTGTTGACATGTGGCAAGACGCTCCTCGGGGCGCGTCTTGCTTGGGCCTCTCTCCTGGAGGCGCTCAGTCAGACTGAGTAGTGACATGTGGCCTGACGCTCCTCGGGGCGCGTGTTGCTTGGGCCTCTCTCCTGGAGGCGCTCAGTCAGACCAAGTGGTGACATGTGGCAAGACGCTCCTCGGGGCGCATCTTGCTTGGGCCTCTCTCCAGAAGGCCCTCAATCAGACCCAGTGTTGACACGTGGCAAGACGCTCCTCGGGGCGCGTCTTGCTTGGGCCTCTCTCCTGGAGGCGCTCAGTCAGAATTTGTAGTGACATGTGGTCTGACGCTCCTCGGGGCGCGTGTTGCTTGGGCCTCTCTCCTGGAGGCGCTCAGTCAGACCAAGTGGTGACATGTGGCAAGACACTTCTTGGGGCGCGTCTTGCTTGGGCCTCTCTCCTGGAGGCCCTCTGTCAGAACCAGTGTTGACATGTGGCAAGACACTCCTCGGGGCGCATCTTGCTTGGGCCTCTCTCATGGAGGCCCTCTGTCAGACCCAGTGTTGACATGTGTCAAGACGCTCCTCGGGGCGCGTCTTGCTTTGGCCTCTCTCCTGGAGGCGCTCAGTCAGACCGAGTGCTGACATGTGGCAAGACGCTCCTCGGGCCGCGTGTTGCTTGGGCTTCTCTCCTGGAGGCCCTCAGTCAGACCCATTGTTGACATGTGGCAAGACGCTCCTCGGGGCGCGTCTTGCTTGGGCTTCTCTCCTGGAGGCCCTCTGTAAGACCCATTGTTGACATGTGGCAAGACGCTCCACGGGGCGCGTCTTGCTTGGGCTTCCGAGGAGCGTCTTGCCACATGTCAACAATGTGTCTGACTGAGGGCCTCCAGGAGAGAGGCCCAAGCAAAATGCGCCCGGAGGAGCGTCTTGCCACATGTCAACACTGGGTCTGACAGAGGGCCTCCAGGAGAGAGGCCCAAGCAAGACGCGCCCCGAGGAGCGTCTTGCCACATGTCACCTCTGGTTCTGACTGAGCGCCTCCAGGAGAGAGGCCCAAGCAAGACGCACCACGAGGAGCGTCTTGTCACATGTCAACACTGGGTCTGTCTGAGCGCCTCCAGGAGAGAATCCCAAGCAAGACGCGGCCTGAGGAGCGTCTTGCCACATGTCAACAATGGGTCTTACTGAGGGCCTCCAGGAGAGAGGCCCAAGCAAGACGCGCCCCGAGGAGCGTCTTGACACATGTCAACACTGGGTCTGACTGAGGGCCTCCAGGAGAGAGGCCCAAGCAAGACGCGCCCCGAGGAGTGTCTTGCCACATGTCACCACTGGGTCTGACTGAGCGCCTCCAGGAGAGAGGCCCAAGCAAGACGCGCCCCGGGGAGCGTGAGGCCACATGTCACTACTCAGTCTGACTGAGCGCCTCCAGGAGAGAGGCCCAAGCAAGACGCGCCCCGAGGAGCGTCTTGCCACATGTCAGCACTCGGTCTGACTGAGCGCCTCCAGGAGAAAGGCCCAAGCAAGACGCGCCCTGAGGAGCGTCTTGCCACATGTCAACAATGGGTCTGACTGAGGGCCTCCAGGAGAGAGGCCCAAGCAAGATGCGCCCGGAGGAGCGTCTTGCCACATGTCAACACTGGGTCTGACAGACGGCCTCCAGGAGAGAGGCCCAAGCAAGACGCGCCCCGAGGAGCGTCTTTCCACATGTCAGCACTTGGTCTTACTGAGCGCCTCCAGGAGAGAGGCACAAGCAACACGCGCCCCGAGGAGCGTCAGGCCACATGTCACTACTCAGTCTGACTGAGCGCCTCCAGGAGAGAGGCCCAAGCAAGACGCGCCCCGAGGAGCGTCTTGCCACGTGTCAACACTGGGTCTGATTGAGGGCCTTCTGGAGAGAGGCCCAAGCTAGATGCGCCCCGAGGAGCGTCTTGCCACATGTCAACAATGGGTCTTACTGAGGGCCTCCAGGAGAGAAGCCCAAGCAACACGCGCCCCGAGGAGCTTCTTGCCACATGTCAGCACTCGGTCTGACTGAGCGCCTCCAGGAGAGAGGCCCAAGCAAGACGCGCCCCGAGGAGCGTCTTGCCTTATGTCAGCACTCGGTCTGACTGAGCGCCTCCAGGAGAGAGGCCCAAGCAAGACGCGCCCCGAGGAGCGTCTTGCGACATGTCACTACTTGGTCTAACTGAGCGCCTCCAGGAGAGAGGTCCAAGCAAGACGCACCCCGAGGAGCGTCTTGCCACATGTCACTACTCGGTCTGACTGAGCGCCTCCAGGAGAGAGGCCCAAGCAAGACGTGCCCCAAGGAGCGTCTTGCCACATGTCAACAATGGGTCTGACTGAGGGCCTCCAGGAGAGAAGCCCAAGCAGGACGCGCCCCGAGGAGCGTCAGGCCACATGTCAACACTGGGTCTGACTGAGCGCCTCCAGGAGAGAGGCCCCAGCAAGACGTGCCCCAAGGAGCGTCTTGCCACATGTCAGCACTCGGTCTGACTGAGCGCCTCCAGGAGAGAGGTCCAAGCAACACGCGCCCCGAGGAGCGTCTTGCCACATGTCAACACTGGGTTTGACTGAGCGCCTCCAGGAGAGAGGCCCCAGCAAGACGCGCCCCGAGGAGCGTCTTGCCACATGTCACTACTCGGTCAGACTGAGCGCCTCCAGGAGAGAGGTCCAAGCAACACGCGCCCCGAGGAGCGTCTTGCCACATGTCAACACTGGGTCTGACTGAGTGCCTCCATGAGAGAAGCCCCAGCAAGACACGCCCCGAGGAGCGTCTTGCCACATGTCACTACTCGGTCTGACTGAGCGCCTCCAGGAGAGAGGCCCAAGCAAGACGTGCCCCGAGGAGCGTCTTGCCACATGTCAACAATGGGTCTGACTGAGGGCCTCCAGGAGAGAAGCCCAAGCAAGAATCGCCCCGAGGAGCGTCTTGCCACATGTCAACACTGGGTCTGACTGAGCGCCTCCAGGAGAGAGGCCCAAGCAAGACACGCCCCGAGGAGCGTCTTGACACATGTCAACACTGGGTCTGACTGAGGGCCTCCATGAGAGAGGCCCAAGCAATACGCGCCCCGAGGAGCGTCTTGCCACATGTCAACAATGGGTCTGACTGAGGGCCTCCAGGAGAGAAGCCAAAGCAAGACGCGCCCCGAGGAGCTTCTTTCCAGATGTCAACAATGGGTCTTACTGTGGGCCTCCATGAGAGAAGCCCAAGCAAGACGCGCCCTGAGGAGTGTCTTGCCACATGTCAACACTGTGTCTGACTGCGCGCCTCCAGGAGAGAGGCCCAAGCAAGACGCGCCCCGAGGAGCGTCTTGCCACGTGTCAACACTGGGTCTCACTTAGCGCCTCCAGGAGAGAGGCCCAAGCAAGATGCGCCCCGAGGAGCGTCTTGCCACGTGTCACCACTGGGTCTGACTGAGCTCCTCCAGGAGAGAGGCCCAAGCAAGACGCGCCCAGAGGAGCGTCTTGCCACATGTCACCACTGGGTCTGATTGAGCACCTCCAGGAGAGAGGCCCCAGCAAGACGCGCCCCGAGGAGTGTCTTGCCTTATGTAAGCACTCGGTCTGACTGAGCGCCTCCAGGAGAGAGGCCCAAGCAAGACGCGCCCCGAGGAGCGTCTTGCCACATGTCACTACTCGGTCTAACTGAGCGCCTCCAGGAGAGAGGTCCAAGCAAGACGCGCCCCGAGGAGCGTCTTGCCAAATGTCACTACTCGGTCTGACTGAGCGCCTCCAGGAGGGAGGTCCAAGCAAGACGCGCCCCGAGGAGCGTCTTGCCACATGTCACTACTCGGTCTGACTGAGCGCCTCCAGGAGAGAGGCCCAAGCAAGACGTGCCCCGAGGAGTGTCTTGCCACATGTCAACACTGGGTCTGACTGAGCGCCTCCAGGAGAGAGGCCCAAGCAAGACACGCCCCGAGGAGCGTCTTGACACATGTCAACACTGGGTCGGACTGAGGGCCTCCATGAGAGAAGCCCAAGCAAGACGCGCCCCGAGGAGCGTCTTGCCACATGTCACTACTCGGTCTGACTGAGCGCCTCCAGGAGAGAGGCCCAAGCAAGACGTGCCCCGAGGAGCGTCTTGCCACATGTCAACACTCGGTCTGACAGAGGGCATTCAGGAGAGAGGCCCAAGCAATACGCGCCCCGAGGAGCGTCTTGCCACATGTCACCACTGGGTCTGAATGAGCGCCTCCAGGAGAGAGGCCCAACCAAGACGCGCCCCGAGGAGTGTCTAGCCACATGCCAACACTGGGTCTGACTGAGCGCCTCCAGGAGAGAGGCCCAAGCAAGACGCGCCCCGAAGAGCGTCTTACCACGTGTCAACACTGGGTCTGACTGAGCGCCTCCAGGAGAGAGGCCCAAGCAAGACGCGCCCCGAGGAGCGTCTTGCCACATGTCAGCACTGGGTCTGACTGAGCGCCTCCAGGAGAGAGGCCCAAGCAAGACGCGCCCCGAGGAGCGTCTTGCCACATGTCAACAATGGGTCTGACTGAGGGTCTCCAGGAGAGAGGCCCAAGCAAGATGCGCCCGAAGGAGCGTCTTGCCACATGTCAACAATGGGTCTGACAGAGGGCCTCCAGGAGAGAGGCCCAAGCAAGACACGCCCCGAGGAGCGTCTTGCCACAAGTCACCGCTGGTTCTGACTGAGCGCCTCCAGGAGAGAGGCCCAAGCAAGACGCGCCCCGAGGAGCGTCTTGTCACATGTCAACACTGGGTCTGTCTGAGCGCCTCCAGGAGAGAAGCCCAAGCAAGACGCGCCCCGAGGAGCGTCTTGCCACATGTCAACAATGGGTCTGACTGAGGGCCTCCAGGAGAGAAGCCCAAGCAAGACGCGCCCCGAGGAGCGTCTTGACACATGTCAACACTGGGTCTGACAGAGGGCCTCCACGAGAGAGGCCCAAGCAAGACGCGCCCCGAGGAGTGTCTTGCCACATGTCACCACTGGGTCTGACTGAGCGCCTCCAGGAGAGAGGCCCAAGCAAGACGTGCCCCGAGGATCGTCAGGCCACATGTCACTACTCAGTCTGACTGAGCGCCTCCAGGAGAGAGGCCAAAGCAAGACGCGCCCCGAGGAGCGTCTTGCCACATGTCAGCACTCGGTCTGACTGAGCGCCTCCAGGAGAGAGGCCCAAGCAAAACGCGCCCCGAGGAGCGTCTTGCCACATGTCAACAATGGGTCTGACTGAGGGCCTCCAGGAGAGAAGCCCAAGCAACACGCGGCCCGAGGAGCGTCTTGCCACATGTCAGCACTCGGTCTGACTGAGCGCCTCCAGGAGAGAGGCCCAAGCAACACGCGCCCCGAGGAGCGTCAGGCCACATGTCACTACTCAGTCTGACTGAGCGCCTCCAGGAGAGAAGCCAAAGCAAGACGCGCCCCGAGGAGCTTCTTGCCACATGTCAGCACTCGGTCTGACTGAGCGCCTCCAGGAGAGAGGCCAAAGCAAGACGCGCCCCGAGGAGCGTCTTGACACATGTCAACACTGGGTCTGACAGAGGGCCTCCATGAGAGAGGCCCAAGCAAGACGCGCCCCGAGGAGTGTCTTGCCACATGTCAACACTGGGTCTGACAGAGGGCCTCCAGGAGAGAGGCCCAAGCAAGATGCGCCCCGAGGATTGTCTTGCCACAAGTCACCACTTGGTCTGACTGAGCCCCTCCAGGAGAGAGGCCCAAGCAACAAGCGCCCCGAGGAGCGTCAGGCCACATGTCACTACTCAGTCTGACTGAGCGCCTCCAGGAGAGAGGCCCAAGCAAGACGCACCCCGAGGAGCGTCTTGCCACGTGTCAACACTGGGTCTGATTGAGGGCCTTCTGGAGAGAGGCCCAAGCAAGACGCGTCCCGAGGAGCGTCTTGCCACATGTCAACAATGGTTCTTACTGAGGGCCTCCGGGAGAGTAGTCCAAGTTAGACGCGCCCCGAGGAGCTTCTTGCCACATGTCAGCACTCGGTCTGACTGAGTGCCTCCAGGAGAGAGGCCAAAGCAAGACGCCCCCCGAGGAGCGTCTTGACACATGTCAACACTGGGTCTGACAGAGGGCCTCCATGAGAGAGGCCCAAGCAAGACGCGCCCCGAGGAGCGTCTTGCCACATGTCACTACTCGGTCTTACTGAGCACCTCAGGGAGAGAGGCCCAAGCAAGACGCGCCCCGAGGAGCGTCTTGCCACATGTCAACACTGGGTCTGACTGAGCGCCTCCAGGAGAGAGGCCCAAGCAAGACGCGCCCGAAGGAGCGTCTTGCCACATGTCAACACTGGGTCTGACAGAGGGCCTCCAGGAGAGAGGCCCAAGCAAGACGCGCCCCGAGGAGCGACTTGTCACTTGTCAACACTGGGTCTGTCTGAGCGCCTCCAGGAGAGAAGCCCAAGCAAGACGCGCCCCGAGGAGCGTCTTGCCACATGTCAACAATGGGTCTGACTGAGGGCCTCCAGGAGAGAAGCCCAAGCAAGACGCGCCCCGAGGAGCGTCTTGACACATGTCAACACTGGGTCTGACAGAGGGCCTCCACGAGAGAAGCCCAAGCAAGACGCGCCCCGAGGAGTGTCTTGCCACATGTCACCACTGGGTCTGACTGAGCGCCTCCAGGAGAGAGGCCCAAGCAAGACGTGCCCCGAGGATCGTCAGGCCACATGTCACTACTCAGTCTGACTGAGCGCCTCCAGGAGAGAGGCCCAAGCAAGACGCGCCCCGAGGAGCGTCTTGCCACATGTCAGCACTCGGTCCTACTGAGCGCCTCCAGGAGAGAGGCCCAAGCAAGACGCGCCCCGAGGAGCGTCTTGCCACATGTCAACAATGGGTCTGACTGAGGGCCTCCAGGAGAGAAGCCCAAGCAACACGCGGCCCGAGGAGCGTCTTGCCACATGTCAGCACTCGGTCTGACTGAGCGCCTCCAGGAGAGAGGCCCAAGCAAGACGCGCCCCGAGGAGCGTCTTGCCACATGCCAACAATGGGTCTGACTGAGGGCCTCCAGGAGAGAGGCCCAAGCAAGACGCGCCCCGAGGAGTGTCTTGCCACATGTCACCACTTGGTCTGACTGAGCGCCTCCAGGAGAGAGGCCCAAGCAACACGCGCCCCGAGGAGCGTCAGGCCACATGTCACTACTCAGTCTGACTGAGCGCCTCCAGGAGAGAGGCCCAAGCAAGACGCGCCCCGAGGAGCGTCTTGCCACATGTCAACAATGGGTCTTACTGAGGGCCTCCAGGAGAGAAGCCCAAGCAAGACACGCCCCGAGGAGCTTCTTGCCACATGTCAGCACTCGGTCTGACTGAGCGCCTCCAGGAGAGAGGCCAAAGCAAGACGCGCCCCGAGGAGCGTCTTGACACATGTCAACACTGGGTCTGACAGAGGGCCTCCATGAGAGAGGCCCAAGCAAGACGCGCCCCGAGGAGAGTCTTGCCACATGTCAACACTGGGTCTGACAGAGGGCCTCCAGGAGAGAGGCCCAAGCAAGATGCGCCCCAAGGATTGTCTTGCCACATGTCACCACTTGGTCTGACTGAGCGCCTCCAGGAGAGAGGCCCAAGCAAGACGTGCCCCGAGGAGCGTCTTGCCACGTGTCAACACTGGGTCTGATTGAGGGCCTTCTGGAGAGAGGCCCAAGCAAGACGCGTCCCGAGGAGCGTCTTGCCACATGTCAACAATGGTTCTTACTGAGGGCCTCCGGGAGAGAAGTCCAAGCAAGACGCGCCCCGAGGAGCTTCTTGCCACATGTCAGCACTCGGTCTGACTGAGTGCCTCCAGGAGAGAGGCCAAAGCAAGACGCCCCCCGAGGAGCGTCTTGACACATGTCAACACTGGGTCTGACAGAGGGCCTCCATGAGAGAGGCCCAAGCAAGACGCGCCCCGAGGAGCGTCTTGCCACATGTCACTACTCGGTCTTACTGAGCGCCTCAGGCAGAGAGGTCCAAGCAAGACGCGCCCCGAGGAGCGTCTTGCCACATGTCAACACTGGGTCTGACTGAGTGCCTCCATGAGAGAAGCCCCAGCAAGACGCGCCCAGAGGAGCGTCTTGCCACATGTCACTACTCGGTCTGTTTGAGCGCCTCCAGGAGAGAGGCCCAAGCAAGACGTGCCCCGAGGAGCGTCTTGCCACATGTCAACAATGGGTCTGACTGAGGGCCTCCAGGAGAGAAGCCCAAGCAAGACACGCCCCGAGGAGCGTCTTGCCACATGTCAACACTGGGTCTGACTGAGCGCCTCCAGGAGAGAGGCCCAAGCAAGACAGGCCCCGAGGAGCGTCTTGACACATGTCAACACTGGGTCTGACTGACGGCCTCCATGAGAGAAGCCCAAGCAAGACGCGCCCCGAGGAGAGTCTTGCCACATGTCAACACTCGGTCTGACAGAGGGCATCCAGGAGAGAGTCCCAAGCAATATGCGCCCCGAGGAGCGTCTTGCCACTTAAACCCACAACCTAGCACTGAGGACAGAGGGACTTTATTTAAATTAGTACTTAATGGAAACGATACATAATGATACATAAGAGCCATGTCACACATTCAGCCTAGGAATAGTAGCATTGTGCACTATTAAAAATATACACATCAATTGCTCGAATCCCATTGTTGCAAAGTAAAACTCTAATAAAACTCTAGTCTGACATCAACAGAGAAGACTTAGTGTATGTACTACAAATACAGCATTAGGATTTAGAGTGGACCGTGCACCTTGTGAACCATCAGAGGCTTATGACGCAACATATCTTCCAGTTGCTATTAGACAAGTTATAATTCTCGACCATTTTTCGGAACTGGTTTCTTGGGTCCATGAGTAAATGCCATTAGTACTTAATGGAAACGATACATAATGATACATAAGAGCCATGTCGTACATTCAGCCTAGGAATAGTAGCATTGTGCACTATTAAAAATATACACATCAATTGCTCGAATCCCATTGTTGCAAAGTAAAACTCTACTAAAACTCTAGTCCGACATCAACAGAGAAGACTTAGTGTATGTACTACAAATACAGCATTAGGATTTCGAGTGGACCATGCACCTTGTGAACCATCAGAGGCTTATGACGCAACATATCTTCCAGTTGCTATTAGACAAGTTATAATTCTCGACCATTTTTCGGAACTGGTTTCTTGGGTCCGTGAGTAAATGCCAAATGAGATGATAGTCCTTAAGTAAGTTCCTGGCGATCCCATGTCACGCTCTTGCCCATCAGCCGGTGAACGCTGAGACGGAACTCGATGAGAGCGATGTATTTTTTAAGTGCTCCGAATGTACTTCTAACAAGCGTGCGATTCACTTTGTGAGTAAACAGCAGCTGCAGCTGATTCAAACAGTCGAGCCAACTTTCTACATCACAATATGCGTTTTGTAGTTAGTCGAGTTACCTTTTGTGTGGCGCATGCACGGGTCGTTATCGTCCAGCTCCCAGCTTAGAGAGTCCTGTATTGACACAGACGTCAATACATCTCGATGTCATGCAACACACAAAGTCTGTCGCATACAGGTGGGTTAACACATGTACGATACCTTTTGTGTGGCGCATGCACGGGTTGTTAGCGTCCAGCTCCCAGCTTAGAGAGTCCTGTATTGACACAGACGTCAATACATCTCGATGTCATGCAACACACAAAGTCTGTCACATACAGGTGGGTTAGCACATGTACGATACCTTTTGTGTGGCGCATGCACGGGTCGTTAGCGTCCAGCTCCCGGCTTATAGAGAGTCCTGTATTGACACAGACGTCAATACATCTCGATGTCATGCAACACACAAAGTCTGTCGCATACAGGTGGGTTAACACACATGTACGATGTGTGCGACGGCACGCCTAGTTTACAATGGGACACGACGATGATCATTGTTAACCAAACTCTTGTTTCTCACGACAGGTGGTAGCGTTGTCTCCTGCACCTGGTCTTCGTGCACAGAGGGTGCTGTAATGTGCTCGTCATAGTCGCGATCGTTGTCACTCGAATCCGTTGTTCTCACGACAGGTGGTAGCGTTGTCTCCTGCATGTTGTCTTCACGTGCGGCAAGCGTTGTGCTGTGCTCGTTATAATGGTTGTCTTCGTACAAAGGGGGTGTTGAATACTCCTTCGCGAGTAGTGTAGGAGGTGGTGTGATGGGACGTATCTCAGAGGCGTTATGTGAGCGTACCACCATGGCCTGAGCAACTGCGACTACTGAGAGTACACCCAGTACAGACAGCGAGATCTTTTTTTTTCTTGGGTGTTGTACGTGTGGGTACAGCCGCTTTAATGGCAGTGAGAGCAAGTGGGCAAATGTATTTATAGGTCACTAGCAGAAACTAAGGCACGTGGTCAGAGTGTAATCGTAACCACCGTAGCTCTTGTCATAATTTAATATACATAGAAATCAGAAACGGGCATGTCAGGATAGACATCGCGAGTGATAATGCGGCCAGTATCTGTGTGCGCTTGAGAGCACCTTGTTGTTCTACTGTGGTGCCCACGCCTCCAGGTCTGTAAATGTCATCGACCTCCTTTATATACGCATACGCTAAAGACCGTATATTCTCTATGGATTTGAACACGTCCTATGTTTCGCGTAATGCTTGAGCTGTCTCGAGCGTGATGTTGTGAGTGTACGCCAGTGTTTCACGTGCACCGAGGTCCGAAAGGGCGTGCGCTACAACTATTAACCTTGGTTTGGGAGTGTGGCAAAACGCTCGCTCCGCTGTAATGGGCGGATGCAATGTTATCACCTGGTACGTTTCGTTAGTCGGGTCGTAACACACCGGTCCGTGAAACGGACCGTCACATTGTATGGGGCACAGTAAGGACAACACGCCGCCGACCGTGACTTCGCACTCGACCGCGGTGGTGTTATCGATTTGCAAAGGATCACATACGCCTCTCCAGTCGCAATGAGGCACATTGTAGTCGACGCGACCGTCGGTCACCATAGCTTTCGTCAGCCAACACACTCGATTGCCCTTCGAAACATCGGCGATCAACGTGAGCTTAGAGGTCGACGTCGCTTTACTGTACGCCAGGATATCCGTGTGTGAGTGCACGCTCGACGTCGATTGACAACCGGTCATGTCAGACCTGATCAGACCTTCCGAACACATGACCATTAGTTGTTGTGCGGCCGAGAGTATCGCGATCATACCGTTGAGATGTGTAGAAAGCGCGTACACGCCAGCCTTCCACGTTTCCAAAATTTCCAGCAGTCTAGAGGGACTTGTCTTAGTCGCACGGCTGTGCTGAATTTGCGTTGGGTAGACACAACGGCTTCTACCTCGCTTAGGATCTGTGGGCTCATGTACTCGTGGTAGGCCAAGACGTGTATAGTCGAGCGCGGTGATGCCCCGAACACTTGACCCAGTTTTGTTGTGGCGATATGCGTGTCCAGTAACGCGGCAAAGTCCGCGTGTCTAGCGTGTATTGATTTTACAGCTCGCTCATACCCCAACAGTACGGTCCGTAGAAGTTCGTTCACTTGTTTCCATGCGCTCGTGGAACACAGGACATCGCAACCTCCGTGATACTCAAGTAAAGCGTCAAACACCAGCTGCTTGCACGTTGTAAATACAATCGGTAGTAACTTCTTACTCCACTCTATGTTGAACTCGTATAGTATGTATATGGGCGGTTGCGGCGGTTTGCGCATTTTCTATCTACCCTCCGCTAATATGACTCTGTGGTCTGTCTCCTGAGATGGTGCGGTTGGAACTTGCGAGAGTGCACTATCGACGGTCGGCGTTTTCATTTCGTCAACTGCCATTTTCAGCCGCTGGCAAACGGCCGTCGACGGTCGATGCGAGACACCAACATAACGTTAGACCGCGACCCTCATGCCAGTTTTCTGTAGTACTGGTTGTAGTTTCTGGTGCACACTCGAAACGCCATTACGATCACAATTACGTTGATTAATAAATCCAGTGTTGTAGCGACTGCAGCCAGCGCCGTCGCGCAACTTGTGTCGGTGTTATCTCTCGATACTTTCATTCGTATCCGAGCGTATGCAGAATCTACGGATCTGGTGAAGTTGCTTGTCACTAGCTTGCGCATGTTTGATATGGCACTTTGCGCGAGACTCGCACAACCTGCAGTGGCGACCGTCGCGTCAGTGCAAAGTTTTTCCAATATATCGCTCGCAACATCGTTTGTCATTTGCTGTACACTGCGCACACTGGCCGCGAGGTCGCGGAGAGGGTCTTCGTTACGAGCTACTCTGGTAGCGCCGTGGTTGATGAGGACGATCATCTTTTGCAATAGTTCATCTCGAAGCGCAACGATGGTGAGGGCGACCGGTTGGCCGGTTCCGCCTTCAGGCCACACGGTTGCCGCTAGATTGCCCAATGCCACACACGCAGACGAACCCTGTACACACTCAATGACCCGTGTGCGATCGTTGATTTCTGCTAGTACGTTTGCTAGGTCTACGTGCTTCCACGGATCGGGCTTGGGCACGCGCTTGTTTTTAGAGGCGTTTTCGCGCATCCTCTACACTGCACGACCGCTCGTGGCCGCACTAGCTATATTTATCTTTATTTGATTCACACACACACACACACACACACACACACACACACACACACACACACACACACACACACACACACACACACACACACACACACACACACACACACACACACACACACACAGGCCCTTGCGTGCAAACCCCGGTCAGGCCTGCAGTGTACACATCAGAGACATGATGTTCTTTCACAGAACTGAGGTTGTTCATTACTAAATGACTTTTACAGGAATATTGTTATTATACTGTTCAACAGGTTGATCATAATAATGTGTATTAAACCCACAACCTAGCACTGAGGACAGAGGGACTTTATTTAAATTTGTACTTAATGGAAACGATACATAATGATACATAAGAGCCATGTCGTACATTCAGCCTAGGAATAGTAGCATTGTGCACTATTAAAAATATACACATCAATTGCTCGAATCCCATTGTTGCAAAGTAAAACTCTAATAAAACTCTAGTCTGACATCAACAGAGAAGACTTAGTGTATGTACTACAAATACAGCATTAGGATTTCGAGTGGACCGTGCACCTTGTGAACCATCAGAGGCTTATGACGCAACATATCTTCCAGTTGCTATTAGACAAGTTATAATTCTCTACCATTTTTCGGAACTGGTTTCTTGGGTCCGTGAGTAAATGCC
This sequence comes from Nothobranchius furzeri, assembly GCF_043380555.1. NCBI lineage: Eukaryota > Metazoa > Chordata > Actinopteri > Cyprinodontiformes > Nothobranchiidae > Nothobranchius > Nothobranchius furzeri. Next base: position 279,536 of record NC_091741.1, read on the forward strand.
AAATGAGATGATAGTCCTTAAGTAAGTTCCTGGCGATCCCATGTCACGCTCTTGCCCATCAGCCGGTGAACGCTGAGACGGAACTCGATGAGAGCGATGTATTTTTTAAGTGCTCCGAATGTACTTCTAACAAGCGTGCGATTCACTTTGTGAGTAAACCGCAGCTGCAGCTGATTCAAACAGTCGAGCCAACTTTCTACATCACAATATGCGTTTTGTAGTTAGTCGAGTTACCTTTTGTGTAGCGCATGCACGGGTCGTTATCGTCCAGCTCCCAGCTTAGAGAGTCCTGTATTGACACAGACGTCAATACATCTCGATGTCATGCAACACACAAAGTCTGTCGCATACAGGTGGGTTAACACATGTACGATACCTTTTGTGTGGCGCATGCACGGGTTGTTAGCGTCCAGCTCCCAGCTTAGAGAGTCCTGTATTGACACAGACGTCAATACATCTCGATGTCATGCAACACACAAAGTCTGTCGCATACAGGTGGGTTAACACATGTACGATACCTTTTGTGTGGCGCATGCACGGGTCGTTAGCGTCCAGCTCCCGGCTTATAGAGAGTCCTGTATTGACACAGACGTCAATACATCTCGATGTCATGCAACACACAAAGTCTGTCGCATACAGGTGGGTTAACACACATGTACGATGTGTGCGATGGCACGCCCAGTTTACAATGGGACACGACGATGATCATTGTTAACCAAACTCTTGTTTCTCACGACAGGTGGTAGCGTTGTCTCCTGCACCTGGTCTTCGTGCACAGAGGGTGCTGTAATGTGCTCGTCATAGTCGCGATCGTTGTCACTCGAATCCGTTGTTCTCACGACAGGTGGTAGCGTTGTCTCCTGCATGTTGTCTTCGCGTGCGGCAAGCGTTGTGCTGTGCTAGTTATAATGGTTGTCTTCGAACAAAGGGGGTGTTGAATACTCCTTCGCGAGTAGTGTAGGAGGTGGTGTGATGGGACGTATCTCAGAGGCGTTATGTGAGCGTACCACCATGGCCTGAGCAACTGCGACTACTGAGAGTACACCCAGTACAGACAGCGAGATCTTTTTTTTTCTTGGGTGTTGTACGTGTGGGTACAGCCGCTTTAATGGCAGTGAGAGCAAGTGGGCAAATGTATTTATAGGTCACTAGCAGAAACTAAGGCACGTGGTCAGAGTGTAATCGTAACCACCGTAGCTCTTGTCATAATTTAATATACATAGAAATCAGAAACGGGCATGTCAGGATAGACATGGCGAGTGATAATGCGGCCAGTATCTGTGTGCGCTTGAGAGCACCTTGTTGTTCTACTGTGGTGCCCACGCCGCCAGGTCTGTAAATGTCATCGACCTCCTTTATATACGCATACGCTAAAGACCGTATATTCTCTATGGATTTGAACACGTCCTTTGTTTCGCGTAACGCTTGAGCTGTCTCGAGCGTGATGTTGTGAGTGTACGCCAGTTTTTCACGTGCACCGAGGTCCGAAAGGGCGTGCGCTACAACTATTAACCTTGGTTTGGGAGTGTGGCAAAACGCTCGCTCCGCTGTAATGGGCGGATGCAATGTTATCACCTGGTACGTTTCGTTAGTCGGGTCGTAACACACCGGTCCGTGAAACGGACCGTCACATTGTATGGGGCACAGTAAGGACAACACGCCGCCGACCGTGACTTCGCACTCGACCGCGGTGGTGTTATCGATTTGCAAAGGATCACATACGCCTCTCCAGTCGCAATGAGGCACATTGTAGTCGACGCGACCGTCGGTCACCATAGCTTTCATCAGCCAACACACTCGATTGCCCTTCGAAACATCGGCGATCAACGTGAGCTTAGAGGTCGACGTCGCTTTACTGTACGCCAGGATATCCGTGTGTGAGTGCACGCTCGACGTCGATTGACAACCGGTCATGTCAGACCTGATCAGACCTTCCGAACACATGACCATTAGTTGTTGTGCGGCCGAGAGTATCGCGATCATACCGTTGAGATGTGTAGAAAGCGCGTACACTCCAGCCTTCCACGTTTCCAAAATTTCCAGCAGTCTAGAGGGACTTGTCTTAGCGCGCACGGCTGTGCTGAATTTGCGTTGGGTAGACACAACGGCTTCTACCTCGCTTAGGATCTGTGGGCTCATGTACTCGTGGTAGGCCAAGACGTGTATAGTCGAGCGCGGTGACGCCCCGAACACTTGACCCGGTTTTGTTGTGGCGATATGCGTGTCCAGTAACGCGGCAAAGTCCGCGTGTCTAGCGTGTATTGATTTTACAGCTCGCTCATACCCCAACAGTACGGTCCGTAGAAGTTCGTTCACTTGTTTCCATGCGCTCGTGGAACACAGGACATCGCAACCTCTGTGATACTCAAGTAAAGCGTCAAACACCAGCTGCTTGCACGTTGGAAATACAATCGGTAGTAACTTCTTACTCCACTCTATGTTGAACTCGTATAGTATGTATATGGGCGGTTGCGGCGGTTTGCGCATTTTCTATCTACCCTCCGCTAATATGACTCTGTGGTCTGTCTCCTGAGATGGTGCGGTTGGAACTTGCGAGAGTGCACTATCGACGGTCGGCGTTTCCATTTCGTCAACTGCCATTTTCAGCCGCTGGCAAACGGCCGTCGACGGTCGATGCGAGACACCAACATAACGTTAAACCGCGACCCTCATGCCAGTTTTCTGTAGTACTGGTTGTAGTTTCTGGTGCACACTCGAAACGCCATTACGATCACAATTACGTTGATTAATAAATCCAGTGTTGTAGCGACTCCTGTCAGCGCCGTCGCGCAACTTGTGTCGGTGTTATCTCTCGATACTTTCATTCGTATCCGAGCGTATGCAGAATCTACGGATCTGGTGAAGTTGCTTGTCACTAGCTTGCGCACGTTTGATATGGCACTTTGCGCGAGACTCGCACAACCTGCAGTGGCGATCGTCGCGTCAGTGCAAAGTTTTTCCAATATATCGCTCGCAACATCGTTTGTCATTTGCTGTACACTGCGCACACTGGCCGCGAGGTCGCGGAGAGGGTCTTCGTTACGAGCTACTCTGGTAGCGCCGTGGTTGATGAGGACGATCATCTTTAGCAATAGTTCATCTCGAAGCGCAACGATGGTGAGGGCGACGGGTTGGCCGGTTCCGCCTTCAGGCCACACGGTTGCCGCTAGATTGCCCAATGCCACACACGCAGACGAACCCTGTACACACTCAATGACCCGTGTGCGATCGTTGATTTCTGCTAGTACGTTTGCTAGGTCTACGTGCTTCCACGGATCGGGCGTGGGCACGCGCTTGTTTTTAGAGGCGTTTTCGTGCAGCCTCTACCCTGCACGACCGCTCGTGGCCGCACTAGCTATATTTATCTTTATTTGTTTCACACACACACACACACACACACACACACACACACACACACACACACACACACACACACACACACACACACACACACACACACACACACAGGCCCTTGCGTGCAAACCCCGGTCAGGCCTGCAGTGTACACATCAGAGACATGATGTTCTTTCACAGAACTGAGGTTGTTCATTACTAAATGACTTTTACAGGAATATTGTTATTATACTGTTCAACAGGTTGATCATAATAATGTGTATTAAACCCACAACCTAGCACTGAGGACAGAGGGACTTTATTTAAATTTGTACTTAATGGAAACGATACATAATGATACATAAGAGCCATGTCGTACATTCAGCCTAGGAATAGTAGCATTGTGCACTATTAAAAATATACACATCAATTGCTCGAATCCCATTGTTGCAAAGTAAAACTCTAATAAAACTCTAGTCTGACATCAACAGAGAAGACTTAGTGTATGTACTACAAATACAGCATTAGGATTTCGAGTGGACCGTGCACCTTGTGAACCATCAGAGGCTTATGACGCAACATATCTTCCAGTTGCTATTAGACAAGTTATAATTCTCGACCATTTTTCGGAACTGTTTTCTTGGGTCCGTGAGTAAATGCCAAATGAGATGATAGTCCTTAAGTAAGTTCCTGGCGATCCCATGTCACGCTCTTGCCCATCAGCCGGTGAACGCTGAGACGGAACTCGATGAGAGCGATGTATTTTTTAAGTGCTCCGAATGTACTTCTAACAAGCGTGCGATTCACTTTGTGAGTAAACCGCAGCTGCAGCTGATTCAAACAGTCGAGCCAACTTTCTACATCACAATATGCGTTTTGTAGTTAGTCGAGTTACCTTTTGTGTGGCGCATGCACGGGTCGTTATCGTCCAGCTCCCAGCTTAGAGAGTCCTGTATTGACACAGACGTCAATACATCTCGATGTCATGCAACACACAAAGTCTGTCACATACAGGTGGGTTAACACATGTACGATACCTTTTGTGTGGCGCATGCACGGGTTGTTAGCATCCAGCTCCCAGCTTAGAGAGTCCTGTATTGACACAGACGTCAATACATCTCGATGTCATGCAACACACAAAGTCTGTCGCATACAGGTGGGTTAACACATGTACGATACCTTTTGTGGCAAGACGCTCCTCGGGGCGCGTATTGCTTGGGCCTCTCTCCTGGATGCCCTCTGTCAGACCCAGTGTTGACATGTGGCAAGACTCTCCTCGGGGCGCGTCTTGCTTGGGCTTCTCTCATGGAGGCCCTCAGTCAGACCCAGTGGTGACATGTGTCAAGACGCTCCTCGGGCCGTGTCTTGCTTGGGCTTCTCTCCTGGAAGCGCTCAGTCAGACCCAGTGTTGACATGTGGCAAGACGCTCCTCGGGGCGCTTCTTGCTTGGGCTTCTCTCCTGGAGGCCCTCTGTCAGACCCATTGTTGACATGTGGCAAGACGCTCCTCGGGGCACGTCTTGCTTGGGCCTCTCTCCTGGAGGCGCTCAGTCAGACCGAGTAGTGACATGTGGCAAGACGCTCCTCGGGGCGCGTCTTGAAAATATACACATCAATTGCTCGAATCCCATTGTTGCAAAGTAAAACTCTAATAAAACTCTAGTCTGACATCAACAGAGAAGACTTAGTGTATGCACTACAAATACAGCATTAGGATTTCGAGTGGACCGTGCACCTTGTGAACCATCAGAGGCTTATGACGCAACATATCTTCCAGTTGCTATTAGACAAGTTATAATTCTGGACCATTTTTTGGAACTGGTTTCTTGGGTCTGTGAGTAAATGCCAAATGAGATGATAGTCCTTAAGTAAGTTCCTTGCGATCCCATGTCACGCTCTTGCCCATCAGCCGGTGAACGCTGAGACGGAACTCGATGAGAGCGATGTATTTTTTAAGTGCTCCGAATGTACTTCTAACAAGCGTGCGATTCACTTCGTGAGTAAACCGCAGCTGCAGCTGATTCAAACAGTCGAGCCAACATTCTACATCACAATATTCGTTTTGTAGTTAGTCGAGTTACCTTTTGTGTGGTGCATGCACGGGTCGTTAGCGTCCAGCTCCCAGCTTAGAGAGTCCTGTATTGACACAGACGTCAATACATCTCGATGTCATGCAACACACAAAGTCTGTCGCATACAGGTGGGTTAACACATGTACGATACCTTTTGTGTGGCGCATGCACGGGTCGTTAGCGTCCAGCTCCCGGCTTATAGAGAGTCCTGTATTGACACAGACGTCAATACATCTCGATGTCATGCAACACACAAAGTCTGTCGCATACAGGTGGGTTAACACACATGTACGATGTGTGCGATGGCACGCCCAGTTTACAATGGGACACGACGATGATCATTGTTAACCAAACTCTTGTTTCTCACGACAGGTGGTAGCGTTGTCTCCTGCACCTGGTCTTCGTGCACAGAGGGTGCTGTAATGTGCTCGTCATAGTCGCGATCGTTGTCACTCGAATCCGTTGTTCTCACGACAGGTGGTAGCGTTGTCTCCTGCATGTTGTCTTCGCGTGCGGCAAGCGTTGTGCTGTGCTCGTTATAATGGTTGTCTTCGTACAAAGGGGGTGTTGAATACTCCTTCGCGAGTAGTGTAGGAGGTGGTGTGATGGGACGTATCTCAGAGGCGTTATGTGAGCGTACCACCATGGCCTGAGCAACTGCGACTACTGAGAGTACACCCAGTACAGACAGCGAGATCATTTTTTTACTTGGGTGTTGTACGTGTGGGTACAGCCGCTTTAATGGCAGTGAGAGCAAGTGGTCAAATGTATTTATAGGTCACTAGCAGAAACTAAGGCACGTGGTCAGAGTGTAATCGTAACCACCGTAGCTCTTGTCATAATTTAATATACATAGAAATCAGAAACGGGCATGTCAGGATAGACATCGCGAGTGATAATGCGGCCAGTATCTGTGTGACGTCGAGCGTGCACTCACACACGGATATCCTGGCGTACAGTAAAGCGACAGCGACCTCTACGCTCACGTTGATCGCCGATGTTTCGAAGGGCAATCGAGTGTGTTGGCTGACGAAAGCTATGGTGACCGACGGTCGCGTCGACTACAATGTGCCTCATTGCGACTGGAGAGGCGTATGTGATCCTTTGCAAATCGACAACACCACCGCGGTCGAGTGCGAAGTCACGGTCGGTGGCGTGTTGTCCTTACTGTGCCCCATACAATGTGACGGTCCGTGTCACGGACCGGTGTGTTACGACCCGACTAACGAAACGTACCAGGTGATAACATTGCATCTGCCCATTACAGCGGAGCGAGCGTTTCGCCACACTCCCAAACCAAGGTTAATAGTTGTAGCGCACGCCCTTTCGGACCTCGGTGCACGCGAAACACTGGCGTACACTCACAAAATCACGCTCGAGACAGCTCAAGTGTTACGCAAAACAAAGGACGTGTTCAAATCCATAGAGAATATACGGTCTTTAGCGTATGCGTATATAAAGAAGGTCGATGACATTTACAGACCCGGCGGCGTGGGCACCACAGTAGAACAACAAGGAGCTCTCAAGATACTGGCCGCATTATCACTCGCGATGTCTATCCTGACATGCCCGTTTCTGATTTCTATGTATATTAAATTATGACAAGAGCTACGGTGGTTACGATTACACTCTGACCACGTGCCTTAGTTTCTGCTAGTGACCTATAAATACATTTGACCACTTGCTCTCACTGCCATTAAAGCGGCTGTACCCACACGTACAACACCCAAGTAAAAAAATGATCTCGCTGTCTGTACTGGGTGTACTCTCAGTAGTCGCAGTTGCTCAGGCCATGGTGGTACGCTCACATAACGCCTCTGAGATACGTCCCATCACACCACCTCCTACACTACTCGCGAAGGAGTATTCAACACCCCCTTTGTACGAAGACAACCATTATAACGAGCACAGCACAACGCTTGCCGCACGCGAAGACAACATGCAGGAGACAACGCTACCACCTGTCGTGAGAACAACGGATTCGAGTGACAACGATCGCGACTATGACGAGCACATTACAGCACCCTCTGTGCACGAAGACCAGGTGCAGGAGACAACGCTACCACCTGTCGTGAGAAACAAGAGTTTGGTTAACAATGATCATCGTCGTGTCCCATTGTAAACTGGGCGTGCCATCGCACACATCGTACATGTGTGTTAACCCACCTGTATGCGACAGACTTTGTGTGTTGCATGACATCGAGATGTATTGACGTCTGTGTCAATACAGGACTCTCTATAAGCCGGGAGCTGGACGCTAACGACCCGTGCATGCGCCACACAAAAGGTATCGTACATGTGTTAACCCACCTGTATGCGACAGACTTTGTGTGTTGCATGACATCGAGATGTATTGACGTCTGTGTCAATACAGGACTCTCTAAGCTGGGAGCTGGACGCTAACGACCCGTGCATGCACCACACAAAAGGTAACTCGACTAACTACAAAACGAATATTGTGATGTAGAATGTTGGCTCGACTGTTTGAATCAGCTGCAGCTGCGGTTTACTCACGAAGTGAATCGCACGCTTGTTAGAAGTACATTCGGAGCACTTAAAAAATACATCGCTCTCATCGAGTTCCGTCTCAGCGTTCACCGGCTGATGGGCAAGAGCGTGACATGGGATCGCAAGGAACTTACTTAAGGACTATCATCTCATTTGGCATTTACTCACAGACCCAAGAAACCAGTTCCAAAAAATGGTCCAGAATTATAACTTGTCTAATAGCAACTGGAAGATATGTTGCGTCATAAGCCTCTGATGGTTCACAAGGTGCACGGTCCACTCGAAATCCTAATGCTGTATTTGTAGTGCATACACTAAGTCTTCTCTGTTGATGTCAGACTAGAGTTTTATTAGAGTTTTACTTTGCAACAATGGGATTCGAGCAATTGATGTGTATATTTTCAAGACGCGCCCCGAGGAGCGTCTTGCCACATGTCACTACTCGGTCTGACTGAGCGCCTCCAGGAGAGAGGCCCAAGCAAGACGTGCCCCGAGGAGCGTCTTGCCACATGTCAACAATGGGTCTGACAGAGGGCCTCCAGGAGAGAAGCCCAAGCAAGAAGCGCCCCGAGGAGCGTCTTGCCACATGTCAACACTGGGTCTGACTGAGCGCTTCCAGGAGAGAAGCCCAAGCAAGACACGGCCCGAGGAGCGTCTTGACACATGTCACCACTGGGTCTGACTGAGGGCCTCCATGAGAGAAGCCCAAGCAAGACGCGCCCCGAGGAGAGTCTTGCCACATGTCAACACTGGGTCTGACAGAGGGCATCCAGGAGAGAGGCCCAAGCAATACGCGCCCCGAGGAGCGTCTTGCCACAAAAGGTATCGTACATGTGTTAACCCACCTGTATGCGACAGACTTTGTGTGTTGCATGACATCGAGATGTATTGACGTCTGTGTCAATACAGGACTCTCTAAGCTGGGAGCTGGATGCTAACAACCCGTGCATGCGCCACACAAAAGGTATCGTACATGTGTTAACCCACCTGTATGTGACAGACTTTGTGTGTTGCATGACATCGAGATGTATTGACGTCTGTGTCAATACAGGACTCTCTAAGCTGGGAGCTGGACGATAACGACCCGTGCATGCGCCACACAAAAGGTAACTCGACTAACTACAAAACGCATATTGTGATGTAGAAAGTTGGCTCGACTGTTTGAATCAGCTGCAGCTGCGGTTTACTCACAAAGTGAATCGCACGCTTGTTAGAAGTACATTCGGAGCACTTAAAAAATACATCGCTCTCATCGAGTTCCGTCTCAGCGTTCACCGGCTGATGGGCAAGAGCGTGACATGGGATCGCCAGGAACTTACTTAAGGACTATCATCTCATTTGGCATTTACTCACGGACCCAAGAAAACAGTTCCGAAAAATGGTCGAGAATTATAACTTGTCTAATAGCAACTGGAAGATATGTTGCGTCATAAGCCTCTGATGGTTCACAAGGTGCACGGTCCACTCGAAATCCTAATGCTGTATTTGTAGTACATACACTAAGTCTTCTCTGTTGATGTCAGACTAGAGTTTTATTAGAGTTTTACTTTGCAACAATGGGATTCGAGCAATTGATGTGTATATTTTTAATAGTGCACAATGCTACTATTCCTAGGCTGAATGTACGACATGGCTCTTATGTATCATTATGTATCGTTTCCATTAAGTACAAATTTAAATAAAGTCCCTCTGTCCTCAGTGCTAGGTTGTGGGTTTAATACACATTATTATGATCAACCTGTTGAACAGTATAATAACAATATTCCTGTAAAAGTCATTTAGTAATGAACAACCTCAGTTCTGTGAAAGAACATCATGTCTCTGATGTGTACACTGCAGGCCTGACCGGGGTTTGCACGCAAGGGCCTGTGTGTGTGTGTGTGTGTGTGTGTGTGTGTGTGTGTGTGTGTGTGTGTGTGTGTGTGTGTGTGTGTGTGTGTGTGTGTGTGTGTGTGTGTGTGAAACAAATAAAGATAAATATAGCTAGTGCGGCCACGAGCGGTCGTGCAGGGTAGAGGCTGCACGAAAACGCCTCTAAAAACAAGCGCGTGCCCACGCCCGATCCGTGGAAGCACGTAGACCTAGCAAACGTACTAGCAGAAATCAACGATCGCACACGGGTCATTGAGTGTGTACAGGGTTCGTCTGCGTGTGTGGCATTGGGCAATCTAGCGGCAACCGTGTGGCCTGAAGGCGGAACCGGCCAACCCGTCGCCCTCACCATCGTTGCGCTTCGAGATGAACTATTGCTAAAGATGATCGTCCTCATCAACCACGGCGCTACCAGAGTAGCTCGTAACGAAGACCCTCTCCGCGACCTCGCGGCCAGTGTGCGCAGTGTACAGCAAATGACAAACGATGTTGCGAGCGATATATTGGAAAAACTTTGCACTGACGCGACGATCGCCACTGCAGGTTGTGCGAGTCTCGCGCAAAGTGCCATATCAAACGTGCGCAAGCTAGTGACAAGCAACTTCACCAGATCCGTAGATTCTGCATACGCTCGGATACGAATGAAAGTATCGAGAGATAACACCGACACAAGTTGCGCGACGGCGCTGACAGGAGTCGCTACAACACTGGATTTATTAATCAACGTAATTGTGATCGTAATGGCGTTTCGAGTGTGCACCAGAAACTACAACCAGTACTACAGAAAACTGGCATGAGGGTCGCGGTTTAACGTTATGTTGGTGTCTCGCATCGACCGTCGACGGCCGTTTGCCAGCGGCTGAAAATGGCAGTTGACGAAATGGAAACGCCGACCGTCGATAGTGCACTCTCGCAAGTTCCAACCGCACCATCTCAGGAGACAGACCACAGAGTCATATTAGCGGAGGGTAGATAGAAAATGCGCAAACCGCCGCAACCGCCCATATACATACTATACGAGTTCAACATAGAGTGGAGTAAGAAGTTACTACCGATTGTATTTCCAACGTGCAAGCAGCTGGTGTTTGACGCTTTACTTGAGTATCACAGAGGTTGCGATGTCCTGTGTTCCACGAGCGCATGGAAACAAGTGAACGAACTTCTACGGACCGTACTGTTGGGGTATGAGCGAGCTGTAAAATCAATACACGCTAGACACGCGGACTTTGCCGCGTTACTGGACACGCATATCGCCACAACAAAACCGGGTCAAGTGTTCGGGGCGTCACCGCGCTCGACTATACACGTCTTGGCCTACCACGAGTACATGAGCCCACAGATCCTAAGCGAGGTAGAAGCCGTTGTGTCTACCCAACGCAAATTCAGCACAGCCGTGCGCGCTAAGACAAGTCCCTCTAGACTGCTGGAAATTTTGGAAACGTGGAAGGCTGGAGTGTACGCGCTTTCTACACATCTCAACGGTATGATCGCGATACTCTCGGCCGCACAACAACTAATGGTCATGTGTTCGGAAGGTCTGATCAGGTCTGACATGACCGGTTGTCAATCGACGTCGAGCGTGCACTCACACACGGATATCCTGGCGTACAGTAAAGCGACGTCGACCTCTAAGCTCACGTTGATCGCCGATGTTTCGAAGGGCAATCGAGTGTGTTGGCTGATGAAAGCTATGGTGACCGACGGTCGCGTCGACTACAATGTGCCTCATTGCGACTGGAGAGGCGTATGTGATCCTTTGCAAATCGATAACACCACCGCGGTCGAGTGCGAAGTCACGGTCGGCGGCGTGTTGTCCTTACTGTGCCCCATACAATGTGACGGTCCGTTTCACGGACCGGTGTGTTACGACCCGACTAACGAAACGTACCAGGTGATAACATTGCATCCGCCCATTACAGCGGAGCGAGCGTTTTGCCACACTCCCAAACCAAGGTTAATAGTTGTAGCGCACGCCCTTTCGGACCTCGGTGCACGTGAAAAACTGGCGTACACTCACAACATCACGCTCGAGACAGCTCAAGCGTTACGCGAAACAAAGGACGTGTTCAAATCCATAGAGAATATACGGTCTTTAGCGTATGCGTATATAAAGGAGGTCGATGACATTTACAGACCTGGCGGCGTGGGCACCACAGTAGAACAACAAGGTGCTCTCAAGCGCACACAGATACTGGCCGCATTATCACTCGCCATGTCTATCCTGACATGCCCGTTTCTGATTTCTATGTATATTAAATTATGACAAGAGCTACGGTGGTTACGATTACACTCTGACCACGTGCCTTAGTTTCTGCTAGTGACCTATAAATACATTTGCCCACTTGCTCTCACTGCCATTAAAGCGGCTGTACCCACACGTACAACACCCAAGAAAAAAAAAGATCTCGCTGTCTGTACTGGGTGTACTCTCAGTAGTCGCAGTTGCTCAGGCCATGGTGGTACGCTCACATAACGCCTCTGAGATACGTCCCATCACACCACCTCCTACACTACTCGCGAAGGAGTATTCAACACCCCCTTTGTTCGAAGACAACCATTATAACTAGCACAGCACAACGCTTGCCGCACGCGAAGACAACATGCAGGAGACAACGCTACCACCTGTCGTGAGAACAACGGATTCGAGTGACAACGATCGCGACTATGACGAGCACATTACAGCACCCTCTGTGCACGAAGACCAGGTGCAGGAGACAACGCTACCACCTGTCGTGAGAAACAAGAGTTTGGTTAACAATGATCATCGTCGTGTCCCATTGTAAACTGGGCGTGCCATCGCACACATCGTACATGTGTGTTAACCCACCTGTATGCGACAGACTTTGTGTGTTGCATGACATCGAGATGTATTGACGTCTGTGTCAATACAGGACTCTCTATAAGCCGGGAGCTGGACGCTAACGACCCGTGCATGCGCCACACAAAAGGTATCGTACATGTGTTAACCCACCTGTATGCGACAGACTTTGTGTGTTGCATGACATCGAGATGTATTGACGTCTGTGTCAATACAGGACTCTCTAAGCTGGGAGCTGGACGCTAACAACCCGTGCATGCGCCACACAAAAGGTATCGTACATGTGTTAACCCACCTGTATGCGACAGACTTTGTGTGTTGCATGACATCGAGATGTATTGACGTCTGTGTCAATACAGGACTCTCTAAGCTGGGAGCTGGACGATAACGACCCGTGCATGCGCTACACAAAAGGTAACTCGACTAACTACAAAACGCATATTGTGATGTAGAAAGTTGGCTCGACTGTTTGAATCAGCTGCAGCTGCGGTTTACTCACAAAGTGAATCGCACGCTTGTTAGAAGTACATTCGGAGCACTTAAAAAATACATCGCTCTCATCGAGTTCCGTCTCAGCGTTCACCGGCTGATGGGCAAGAGCGTGACATGGGATCGCCAGGAACTTACTTAAGGACTATCATCTCATTTGGCATTTACTCACGGACCCAAGAAACCAGTTCCGAAAAATGGTAGAGAATTATAACTTGTCTAATAGCAACTGGAAGATATGTTGCGTCATAAGCCTCTGATGGTTCACAAGGTGCACGGTCCACTCGAAATCCTAATGCTGTATTTGTAGTACATACACTAAGTCTTCTCTGTTGATGTCAGACTAGAGTTTTATTAGAGTTTTACTTTGCAACAATGGGATTCGAGCAATTGATGTGTATATTTTTAATAGTGCACAATGCTACTATTCCTAGGCTGAATGTACGACATGGCTCTTATGTATCATTATGTATCGTTTCCATTAAGTACAAATTTAAATAAAGTCCCTCTGTCCTCAGTGCTAGGTTGTGGGTTTAATACACATTATTATGATCAACCTGTTGAACAGTATAATAACAATACTCCTGTAAAAGTCATTTAGTAATGAACAACCTCAGTTCTGTGAAAGAACATCATGTCTCTGATGTGTACACTGCAGGCCTGACCGGGGTTTGCACGCAAGGGCCTGTGTGTGTGTGTGTGTGTGTGTGTGTGTGTGTGTGTGTGTGTGTGTGTGTGTGTGTGTGTGTGTGTGTGTGTGTGTGTGTGTGTGTGTGTGTGTGTGTGTGTGTGTGTGTGTGTGAATCAAATAAAGATAAATATAGCTAGTGCGGCCACGAGCGGTCGTGCAGTGTAGAGGATGCGCGAAAACGCCTCTAAAAACAAGCGCGTGCCCAAGCCCGATCCGTGGAAGCACGTAGACCTAGCAAACGTACTAGCAGAAATCAACGATCGCACACGGGTCATTGAGTGTGTACAGGGTTCGTCTGCGTGTGTGGCATTGGGCAATCTAGCGGCAACCGTGTGGCCTGAAGGCGGAACCGGCCAACCGGTCGCCCTCACCATCGTTGCGCTTCGAGATGAACTATTGCAAAAGATGATCGTCCTCATCAACCACGGCGCTACCAGAGTAGCTCGTAACGAAGACCCTCTCCGCGACCTCGCGGCCAGTGTGCGCAGTGTACAGCAAATGACAAACGATGTTGCGAGCGATATATTGGAAAAACTTTGCACTGACGCGACGGTCGCCACTGCAGGTTGTGCGAGTCTCGCGCAAAGTGCCATATCAAACATGCGCAAGCTAGTGACAAGCAACTTCACCAGATCCGTAGATTCTGCATACGCTCGGATACGAATGAAAGTATCGAGAGATAACACCGACACAAGTTGCGCGACGGCGCTGGCTGCAGTCGCTACAACACTGGATTTATTAATCAACGTAATTGTGATCGTAATGGCGTTTCGAGTGTGCACCAGAAACTACAACCAGTACTACAGAAAACTGGCATGAGGGTCGCGGTCTAACGTTATGTTGGTGTCTCGCATCGACCGTCGACGGCCGTTTGCCAGCGGCTGAAAATGGCAGTTGACGAAATGAAAACGCCGACCGTCGATAGTGCACTCTCGCAAGTTCCAACCGCACCATCTCAGGAGACAGACCACAGAGTCATATTAGCGGAGGGTAGATAGAAAATGCGCAAACCGCCGCAACCGCCCATATACATACTATACGAGTTCAACATAGAGTGGAGTAAGAAGTTACTACCGATTGTATTTACAACGTGCAAGCAGCTGGTGTTTGACGCTTTACTTGAGTATCACGGAGGTTGCGATGTCCTGTGTTCCACGAGCGCATGGAAACAAGTGAACGAACTTCTACGGACCGTACTGTTGGGGTATGAGCGAGCTGTAAAATCAATACACGCTAGACACGCGGACTTTGCCGCGTTACTGGACACGCATATCGCCACAACAAAACTGGGTCAAGTGTTCGGGGCATCACCGCGCTCGACTATACACGTCTTGGCCTACCACGAGTACATGAGCCCACAGATCCTAAGCGAGGTAGAAGCCGTTGTGTCTACCCAACGCAAATTCAGCACAGCCGTGCGACTAAGACAAGTCCCTCTAGACTGCTGGAAATTTTGGAAACGTGGAAGGCTGGCGTGTACGCGCTTTCTACACATCTCAACGGTATGATCGCGATACTCTCGGCCGCACAACAACTAATGGTCATGTGTTCGGAAGGTCTGATCAGGTCTGACATGACCGGTTGTCAATCGACGTCGAGCGTGCACTCACACACGGATATCCTGGCGTACAGTAAAGCGACGTCGACCTCTAAGCTCACGTTGATCGCCGATGTTTCGAAGGGCAATCGAGTGTGTTGGCTGACGAAAGCTATGGTGACCGACGGTCGCGTCGACTACAATGTGCCTCATTGCGACTGGAGAGGCGTATGTGATCCTTTGCAAATCGATAACACCACCGCGGTCGAGTGCGAAGTCACGGTCGGCGGCGTGTTGTCCTTACTGTGCCCCATACAATGTGACGGTCCGTTTCACGGACCGGTGTGTTACGACCCGACTAACGAAACGTACCAGGTGATAACATTGCATCCGCCCATTACAGCGGAGCGAGCGTTTTGCCACACTCCCAAACCAAGGTTAATAGTTGTAGCGCACGCCCTTTCGGACCTCGGTGCACGTGAAACACTGGCGTACACTCACAACATCACGCTCGAGACAGCTCAAGCATTACGCGAAACATAGGACGTGTTCAAATCCATAGAGAATATACGGTCTTTAGCGTATGCGTATATAAAGGAGGTCGATGACATTTACAGACCTGGAGGCGTGGGCACCACAGTAGAACAACAAGGTGCTCTCAAGCGCACACAGATACTGGCCGCATTATCACTCGCGATGTCTATCCTGACATGCCCGTTTCTGATTTCTATGTATATTAAATTATGACAAGAGCTACGGTGGTTACGATTACACTCTGACCACGTGCCTTAGTTTCTGCTAGTGACCTATAAATACATTTGCCCACTTGCTCTCACTGCCATTAAAGCGGCTGTACCCACACGTACAACACCCAAGAAAAAAAAAGATCTCGCTGTCTGTACTGGGTGTACTCTCAGTAGTCGCAGTTGCTCAGGCCATGGTGGTACGCTCACATAACGCCTCTGAGATACGTCCCATCACACCACCTCCTACACTACTCGCGAAGGAGTATTCAACACCCCCTTTGTACGAAGACAACCATTATAACGAGCACAGCACAACGCTTGCCGCACGTGAAGACAACATGCAGGAGACAACGCTACCACCTGTCGTGAGAACAACGGATTCGAGTGACAACGATCGCGACTATGACGAGCACATTACAGCACCCTCTGTGCACGAAGACCAGGTGCAGGAGACAACGCTACCACCTGTCGTGAGAAACAAGAGTTTGGTTAACAATGATCATCGTCGTGTCCCATTGTAAACTAGGCGTGCCGTCGCACACATCGTACATGTGTGTTAACCCACCTGTATGCGACAGACTTTGTGTGTTGCATGACATCGAGATGTATTGACGTCTGTGTCAATACAGGACTCTCTATAAGCCGGGAGCTGGACGCTAACGACCCGTGCATGCGCCACACAAAAGGTATCGTACATGTGCTAACCCACCTGTATGTGACAGACTTTGTGTGTTGCATGACATCGAGATGTATTGACGTCTGTGTCAATACAGGACTCTCTAAGCTGGGAGCTGGACGCTAACAACCCGTGCATGCGCCACACAAAAGGTATCGTACATGTGTTAACCCACCTGTATGCGACAGACTTTGTGTGTTGCATGACATCGAGATGTATTGACGTCTGTGTCAATACAGGACTCTCTAAGCTGGGAGCTGGACGATAACGACCCGTGCATGCGCCACACAAAAGGTAACTCGACTAACTACAAAACGCATATTGTGATGTAGAAAGTTGGCTCGACTGTTTGAATCAGCTGCAGCTGCTGTTTACTCACAAAGTGAATCGCACGCTTGTTAGAAGTACATTCGGAGCACTTAAAAAATACATCGCTCTCATCGAGTTCCGTCTCAGCGTTCACCGGCTGATGGGCAAGAGCGTGACATGGGATCGCCAGGAACTTACTTAAGGACTATCATCTCATTTGGCATTTACTCACGGACCCAAGAAACCAGTTCCGAAAAATGGTCGAGAATTATAACTTGTCTAATAGCAACTGGAAGATATGTTGCGTCATAAGCCTCTGATGGTTCACAAGGTGCATGGTCCACTCGAAATCCTAATGCTGTATTTGTAGTACATACACTAAGTCTTCTCTGTTGATGTCGGACTAGAGTTTTAGTAGAGTTTTACTTTGCAACAATGGGATTCGAGCAATTGATGTGTATATTTTTAATAGTGCACAATGCTACTATTCCTAGGCTGAATGTACGACATGGCTCTTATGTATCATTATGTATCGTTTCCATTAAGTACTAATGGCATTTACTCATGGACCCAAGAAACCAGTTCCGAAAAATGGTCGAGAATTATAACTTGTCTAATAGCAACTGGAAGATATGTTGCGTCATAAGCCTCTGATGGTTCACAAGGTGCACGGTCCACTCTAAATCCTAATGCTGTATTTGTAGTACATACACTAAGTCTTCTCTGTTGATGTCAGACTAGAGTTTTATTAGAGTTTTACTTTGCAACAATGGGATTCGAGCAATTGATGTGTATATTTTTAATAGTGCACAATGCTACTATTCCTAGGCTGAATGTGTGACATGGCTCTTATGTATCATTATGTATCGTTTCCATTAAGTACTAATTTAAATAAAGTCCCTCTGTCCTCAGTGCTAGGTTGTGGGTTTAAGTGGCAAGACGCTCCTCGGGGCGCATATTGCTTGGGACTCTCTCCTGGATGCCCTCTGTCAGACCGAGTGTTGACATGTGGCAAGACTCTCCTCGGGGCGCGTCTTGCTTGGTTTTCTCTCATGGAGGCCGTCAGTCAGACCCAGTGTTGACATGTGTCAAGACGCTCCTCGGGGCCTGTCTTGCTTGGGCCTCTCTCCTGGAGGCGCTCAGTCAGACCCAGTGTTGACATGTGGCAAGACGCTCCTCGGGGCGTGTCTTGCTTGGGCTTCTCTCCTGGAGGCCCTCAGTCAGACCCATTGTTGACATGTGGCAAGACGCTCCTCGGGGCACGTCTTGCTTGGGCCTCTCTCCTGGAGGCGCTCAAACAGACCGAGTAGTGACATGTGGCAAGACGCTCCTCTGGGCGCGTCTTGCTGGGGCTTCTCTCATGGAGGCACTCAGTCAGACCCAGTGTTGACATGTGGCAAGACGCTCCTCGGGGCGCGTCTTGCTTGGACCTCTCTGCCTGAGGCGCTCAGTAAGACCGAGTAGTGACATGTGGCAAGACGCTCCTCGGGGCGCGTCTTGCTTGGGCCTCTCTCATGGAGGCCCTCTGTCAGACCCAGTGTTGACATGTGTCAAGACGCTCCTCGGGGGGCGTCTTGCTTTGGCCTCTCTCCTGGAGGCACTCAGTCAGACCGAGTGCTGACATGTGGCAAGAAGCTCCTCGGGGCGCGTCTTGCTTGGACTTCTCTCCCGGAGGCCCTCAGTAAGAACCATTGTTGACATGTGGCAAGACGCTCCTCGGGACGCGTCTTGCTTGGGCCTCTCTCCAGAAGGCCCTCAATCAGACCCAGTGTTGACACGTGGCAAGACGCTCCTCGGGGCACGTCTTGCTTGGGCCTCTCTCCTGGAGGCGCTCAGTCAGACCAAGTGGTGACATGTGGCAAGACAATCCTTGGGGCGCATCTTGCTTGGGCCTCTCTCCTGGAGGCCCTCTGTCAGACCCAGTGTTGACATGTGGCAAGACTCTCCTCGGGGCGCGTCTTGCTTGGGCCTCTCTCATGGAGGCCCTCTGTCAGACCCAGTGTTGACATGTGTCAAGACGCTCCTCGGGGCGCGTCTTGCTTTGGCCTCTCTCCTGGAGCCGCTCAGTCAGACCGAGTGCTGACATGTGGCAAGAAGCTCCTCGGGGCGTGTCTTGCTTGGGCTTCTCTCCTGGAGGCCCTCAGTAAGACCCATTGTTGACATGTGGCAAGACGCTCCTCGGGGCGCGTCTTGCTTGGGCCTCTCTCCTGGAGGCGCTCAGTCAGACTGAGTAGTGACATGTGGCCTGACGCTCCTCGGGGCGCGTGTTGCTTGGGCCTCTCTCCTGGAGGCGCTCAGTCAGACCAAGTGGTGACATGTGGCAAGACACTCCTCGGGGCGCGTCTTGCTTGGGCCTCTCTCCTGGAGGCCCTCAGTCAGACCCATTGTTGGCATGTGGCAAGACGCTCCTCGGGGCGCGTCTTGCTTGGGCCTCTCTCCTGGAGGCGCTCAGTCAGACCGAGTGCTGACATGTGGCAAGACGCTCCTCGGGCCGCGTGTTGCTTGGGCTTCTCTCCTGGAGGCCCTCAGTCAGACCCATTGTTGACATGTGGCAAGACGCTCCTCGGGGCGCGTCTTGCTTGGGCCTCTCTCCTGGAGGCGCTCAGTAGGACCGAGTGCTGACATGTGGCAAGACGCTCCTCGGGGCGCGTCTTGCTTGGGCCTCTCTCCTGGAGGCGCTCAGTCAGACTGAGTAGTGACATGTGGCCTGACGATCCTCGGGGCACGTCTTGCTTGGGCCTCTCTCCTGGAGGCGCTCAGTCAGACCCAGTGGTGACATGTGGCAAGACACTCCTCGGGGCGCGTCTTGCTTGGGCTTCTCTCGTGGAGGCCCTCTGTCAGACCCAGTGTTGACATGTGTCAAGACGCTCCTCGGGGCGCGTCTTGCTTGGGCTTCTCTCCTGGAGGCCCTCAGTCAGACCCATTGTTGACATGTGGCAAGACGCTCCTCGGGGCGCGTCTTGCTTGGGCTTCTCTCCTGGAGGCGCTCAGACAGACCCAGTGTTGACAAGTGACAAGTCGCTCCTCGGGGCGCGTCTTGCTTGGGCCTCTCTCCTGGAGGCCCTCTGTCAGACCCAGTGTTGACATGTGGCAAGACGCTCCTTCGGGCGCGTCTTGCTTGGGCCTCTCTCCTGGAGGCGCTCAGTCAGACCCAGTGTTGACATGTGGCAAGACGCTCCTCGGGGCGCGTCTTGCTTGGGCCTCTCTCCCTGAGGTGCTCAGTAAGACCGAGTAGTGACATGTGGCAAGACGCTCCTCGGGGCGCGTCTTGCTTGGGCCTCTCTCATGGAGGCCCTCTGTCAGACCCAGTGTTGACATGTGTCAAGACGCTCCTCGGGGGGCGTCTTGCTTTGGCCTCTCTCCTGGAGGCACTCAGTCAGACCGAGTGCTGACATGTGGCAAGAAGCTCCTCGGGGCGCGTCTTGCTTGGACTACTCTCCCGGAGGCCCTCAGTAAGAACCATTGTTGACATGTGGCAAGACGCTCCTCGGGACGCGTCTTGCTTGGGCCTCTCTCCAGAAGGCCCTCAATCAGACCCAGTGTTGACACGTGGCAAGACGCTCCTCGGGGTGCGTCTTGCTTGGGCCTCTCTCCTGGAGGCGCTCAGTCAGACTGAGTAGTGACATGTGGCCTGACGCTCCTCGGGGCGCTTGTTGCTTGGGCCTCTCTCCTGGAGGGGCTCAGTCAGACCAAGTGGTGACTTGTGGCAAGACAATCCTCGGGGCGCATCTTGCTTGGGCCTCTCTCCTGGAGGCCCTCTGTCAGACCCAGTGTTGACATGTGGCAAGACACTCCTCGGGGC
The DNA here is from genome assembly GCF_043380555.1 of Nothobranchius furzeri. Taxonomy (NCBI): domain Eukaryota; kingdom Metazoa; phylum Chordata; class Actinopteri; order Cyprinodontiformes; family Nothobranchiidae; genus Nothobranchius; species Nothobranchius furzeri. The sequence continues at coordinate 300,388 of NC_091741.1, forward strand.
GCGTCTTGCTTGGGCCTCTCTCATGGAGGCCCTCTGTCAGACCCAGTGTTGACATGTGTCAAGACGCTCCTCGGGGCGCGTCTTGCTTTGGCCTCTCTCCTGGAGGCGCTCAGTCAGACCGAGTGCTGACATGTGGCAAGAAGCTCCTCGGGGCGCGTCTTGCTTTGGCTTCTCTCCTGGAGGCGCTCAGTCAGACTGAGTAGTGACATGTGGCCTGACGCTCCTCGGGGCGGGTGTTGCTTGGGCCTCTCTCCTGGAGGCGCTCAGTCAGACCGAGTGCTGACATGTGGCAAGACGCTCCTCGGGCCGCGTCTTGCTTGGGCTTCTCTCCTGGAGGCCCTCAGTCAGACCCATTGTTGACATGTGGCAAGACGCTCCTCGGGGCGCGTTTTGCTTGGGCCTCTCTCCTGGAGGCGCTCAGTCAGACCGAGTGCTGACATGTGGCAAGACGCTCCTCGGGGCGCGTCTTGCTTTGGCCTCTCTCCTGGAGGCGCTCAGTCAGACTGAGTAGTGACATGTGGCCTGACGATCCTCGGGGCACGTCTTGCTTGGGCCTCTCTCCTGGAGGCGCTCAGTCAGACCCAGTGGTGACATGTGGCAAGACACTCCTCGGGGCGCGTCTTGCTTGGGCCTCTCTCGTGGAGGCCCTCTGTCAGACCCAGTGTTGACATGTGTCAAGACGCTCCTCGGGGCGCATCTTGCTTGGGCTTCTCTCCTGGAGGCCCTCAGTCAGACCCATTGTTGACATGTGGCAAGACGCTCCTCGGGGCGCGTCTTGCTTGGGCTTCTCTCCTGGAGGCGCTCAGACAGACCCAGTGTTGACATGTGACAAGACGCTCCTCGGGGCGCGTCTTGCTTGGGCCTCTCTCCTGGAGGCGCTCAGTCAGAACCAGCGGTGACATGTGGCAAGACGCTCCTCGGGGCGTGTCTTGCTTGGGCCTCTCTCCTGGAGGCCCTCTGTCAGACCCATTGTTGACATGTGGCAAGACGCTCCTTCGGGCGCATCTTGCTTGGGCCTCTCTCCTGGAGACCCTCAGTCAGACCCATTGTTGACATGTGGCAAGACGCTCCTCGGGGCGCGTCTTGCTTGGGCCTCTCTCCTGGAGGCGCTCAGTCAGACCCAGTGCTGACATGTGGCAAGACGCTCCTCGGGGCGCGTCTTGCTTGGGCCTCTCTCCTGGAGGCGCTCAGTCAGACCCAGTGTTGACACGTGGTAAGACGCTCTTCGGGGCGCGTCTTGCTTGGGCCTCTCTCCTGGAGGCGCTCAGTCAGACCCAGTGTTGGCATGTGGCTAGACACTCCTCGGGGCGCGTCTTGGTTGGGCCTCTCTCCTGGAGGCGCTCATTCAGACCCAGTGGTGACATGTGGCAAGACGCTCCTCGGGGCGCGTATTGCTTGGGCCTCTCTCCTGAATGCCCTCTGTCAGACCGAGTGTTGACATGTGGCAAGACGCTCCTCGGGGCACGTCTTGCTTGGGCCTCTCTCCTGGAGGCGCTCAGTCAGACCGAGTAGTGACATGTGGCAAGACGCTCCTCGGGGCGCGTCTTGCTTGGGCTTCTCTCATGGAGGCCCTCAGTCCGACCCAGTGTTGACATGTGTCAAGACGCTCCTCGGGGCGTGTCTTGCTTGGGCCTCTCTCCTGGAGGCGCTCAGTCAGACCCAGTGTTGACATGTGGCAAGACGCTCCTCGGGGCACGTCTTGCTTGGGCCTCTCTCCTGGAGGCGCTCAGTCAGACCGAGTAGTGACATGTGGCAAGACGCTCCTCGGGGCGCGTCTTGCTTGGACCTCCCTCCTGGAGGCGCTCAGTCAGACCGAGTAGTGACATTTGGCAAGACGCTCCTCGGGGCGCGTCTTGCTTGGACCTCTCTCCTGGAGGCGCTCAGTTAGACCGAGTAGTGACATGTGGCAAGACGCTCCTCGGGGCGCGTCTTGCTTGGGCCTCTCTCCTGGAGGCGCTCAGTCAGACCGAGTGCTTACATAAGGCAAGACACTCCTCGGGGCGCGTCTTGCTGGGGCCTCTCTCCTGGAGGTGCTCAATCAGACCCAGTGGTGACATGTGGCAAGACGCTCCTCTGGGCGCGTCTTGCTTGGGCCTCTCTCCTGGAGGAGCTCAGTCAGACCCAGTGGTGACACGTGGCAAGACGCTCCTCGGGGCGCATCTTGCTTGGGCCTCTCTCCTGGAGGCGCTAAGTGAGACCCAGTGTTGACACGTGGCAAGACGCTCCTCGGGGCGCGTCTTGCTTGGGCCTCTCTCCTGGAGGCGCGCAGTCAGACACAGTGTTGACATGTGGCAAGACACTCCTCAGGGCGCGTCTTGCTTGGGCTTCTCTCATGGAGGCCCACAGTAAGACCCATTGTTGACATCTGGAAAGAAGCTCCTCGGGGCGCGTCTTGCTTTGGCTTCTCTCCTGGAGGCCCTCAGTCAGACCCATTGTTGACATGTGGCAAGACGCTCCTCGGGGCGCGTATTGCTTGGGCCTCTCTCATGGAGGCCCTCAGTCAGACCCAGTGTTGACATGTGTCAAGACGCTCCTCGGGGCGTGTCTTGCTTGGGCCTCTCTCCTGGAGGCGCTCAGTCAGACCCAGTGTTGACATGTGGCAAGACGCTCCTCGGGGCGATTCTTGCTTGGGCTTCTCTCCTGGAGGCCCTCAGTCAGACCCATTGTTGACATGTGGCAAGACGCTCCTCGGGGCACGTCTTGCTTGGGCCTCTCTCCTGGAGGCGCTCAGTCAGACCGAGTAGTGACATGTGGCAAGACGCTCCTCGGGGCGTGTCTTGCTGGGGCTTCTCTCATGGAGGCACTCAGTCAGACCCAGTGTTGACATGTGGCAAGACGCTCCTCGGGGCGCGTGTTGCTTGGACCTCTCTCCTGGAGGCGCTCAGTCTGACCGAGTAGTGACATGTGGCAAGACGCTCCTCGGGGCGCGTCTTGCTGGGGCCTCTCTCCTGGAGGCGCTCAGTCAAACCCAGTGTTGACATGTGGCAAGACGCTCCTCGGGGCGCGTGTTGCTTGGACCTCTCTCCTGGAGGCGCTCAGTCAGACCGAGTGCTGACATGTGGCAAGACGCTCCTTGGGGCACGTCTTGCTGGGGCCTCTCTCCTGGAGGCGCTCAGTCAGACCCAGTGTTGACATGTGGCCTGACGCTCCTCGGGGCGCGTCCTGCTTGGGCTTCTCTCCTGGAGGCCCTCAGTCAGACCCATTGTTGACATGTGGCAAGACGCTCCTTGGGGCACGTCTTGCTTGGGCCTCTCTCCTGGAGGCGCTCAGTCAGACCGAGTAGTGACATGTGGCAAGACGCTCCTCGGGGTGCGTCTTGCTTGGACCTCTCTCCTGGAGGCGCTCAGTTAGACCAAGTAGTGACATGTCGCAAGACGCTCCTCGGGGCGCGTCTTGCTTGGGCCTCTCTCCTGGAGGCGCTCAGTCAGACCGAGTGCTGACATAAGGCAAGACGCTCCTCGGGGCGCGTCTTGCTTGGGCCTCTCTCCTGGAGGCGCTCAGTCAGACCGAGTGCTGACATGTGGCAAGAAGCTCCTCGGGGCGCGTGTTGCTTGGGCTTCTCTCCTGGAGGCCCTCAGTAAGACCCATTGTTGACATGTGGCAAGACGCTCCTCGGGGCGCATCTAGCTTGGGCCTCTCTCCAGAAGGCCCTCAATCAGACCCAGTGTTGACACGTGGCAAGACGCTCCTCGGGGCGCGTCTTGCTTGGGCCTCTCTCCTGGAGGCGCTCAGTCAGACTGAGTAGTGACATGTGGCCTGACGCTCCTCGGGGCGCGTGTTGCTTGTGCCTCTCTCCTGGAGGCGCTCAGTAAGACCAAGTGCTGACATGTGGAAAGACGCTCCTCGGGGCGCGTCTTGCTTGGGCCTCTCTCCTGGAGGCCGTCTGTCAGACCCAGTGTTGACATGTGGCAAGACGCTCCTCCGGGCGCATCTTGCTTGGGCCTCTCTCCTGGAGGCCCTCAGTCAGACCCATTGTTGACATGTGGCAAGACGCTCCTCAGGGCGCGTCTTGCTTGGGCCTTTCTCCTGGAGGCGCTCAGTCAGACCGAGTGCTGACATGTGGCAAGACGCTCCTCGGGGCGCGTCTTGCTTGGGCCTCTCTCCTGGAGGCGCTCAGTCAGACTGAGTAGTGACATGTGGCCTCACGCTCCCCGGGGCGCGTCTTGCTTGGGCCTCTCTCCTGGAGGCGCTCAGTCAGACCCAGTGGTGACATGTGGCAAGACACTCCTCGGGGCGCGTCTTGCTTGGGCCTCTCTCCTGGAGGCCCTCAGTCAGACCCAGTGTTGACATGTGTCAAGACGCTCCTCGGGGCGCGTCTTGCTTGGGCCTCTCTCCTGGAGGCCCTCAGTAAGACCCATTGTTGACATGTGGCAAGACGCTCCTCAGGCCGCGTCTTGCTTGGGATTCTCTCCTGGAGGCGCTCAGACA